>NC_141094.1:24857048-25244548 GCF_041138505.1 Cibotium barometz | reverse complement strand
GTATGTGTGTGTGTGCATTTTATGGTAGCATCACCTACCCACTATTCTATACTTAAAAACAAAGGAATTAAGCTAGATTTTAAATGTGTTAGTGCATAATATGTAGAAGAAATAATTATCGCGTGGCTTGAACAAAAGAAAGAATAATGTGTAGATTTAGATTGGTTAGTGGTGGCATCGACCATGCGAACAAGAGTTATATGAGCATTATCTTCTTACAAGGGAAAACAAGGATAGAGGGGTTGTAAAAATCACAAATGAGAAGTAGGGTGCCTATGAATTCAACTCATGTATTACAAGAAAGGATTAAGTATAGTGTATGATGTCATGATTTTCGAGAAAAGTATAAGTATTATGTATGATGTCATGAATTTCGAGAAAGGATTACGTATTGTGTATGGCATCACGAATTTTGAGAAAGGATTAAGTAGTGTGTATTTCTAGTAGAAAGGATTAAGAATTGTGTATGATGTCATGAATAAAAAACTCCTAAGGAGAAACAAGAAAACTTCAAAGTATTATATGATATCATTAGTGCAATGCCCCTAAGGAGCAAGGATATTGAAGCTTTTCAAATATTTTATTAGTAATTTTAAAAAATGGAATGTTTCTCCTTCATCCAAAAACCAAGAAAAAACCAACAAGGACAAAATGGACATGCTTATAAAACAAAATTTAGAACTTAAATATTAGTTGGAGAGAAAGGTTTGTTTTTAACACACTTAGGAAGTGCTATTGAATATAACAACAAAGACTACATGAAATGAACGGCATACTACATGTGTCAAATACGTTGTAGAAGCTTGTCCCTAAACTTAAGTGGGATTACATGTGTCAAATGAGCATTTCTCAATCAGTGGAAGCTTGTCCCTCAACTTATGTGGGACTACATGTGAAAGCAATCGTTGAAGCATTTACACTTATAATTATTATTCGTGTAATTCTTGTATGCTAAATATTAAGGTTATGGAGTATTTTAGGTGCCAAATTAGATGTGATAAAATATATGTGTGATTCTTGTATGCTAAATATTAAGGTTATGGAGTAATTCTTGTATGCTAAATATTAAGGTTCTGGAGTATTTTAGGTGCCAAATTAGATGTGATAAAATATATGTGTGAGTGGGAAATTGTAGAGTGTTACTTGAATGATGTATCATCTTAATTTGATAATGTTGGAGGGTATGGTATGTGATTTATATATAGAAGAGAACAATTCTAGGATTGTAAGCTGTTGGAAATGGCATGATAGTTGTTTATTTTAGATTTAAAATAAAAAAATTTTGCATGTAATGAAGGGGTGAGGCTTTTAAGCCAAGTGGGAGATTATGTGGCCAAAAAAACAAATGCTAGGCTCCAAGTTTAAGCATAGTTTGGAACGGTTTAGTGTAAACTAGGGTTTAATTATAGTGGATTTGATTCATGTATATGGCACACTATGGCCGGCTCCTCATCTACCATTAATATAATAATGGGCTTAGCATTAGCATACCTGCTTATGTTGAACACCATTAATAATAAGGGCTTTGCATTAGCATTCTAAACTTGTTGAAGCTTGGAATTATGGCAAATCATGGCTCCTTTTGGGAGCTTGCAACCCTTGTGGCTTTGCTATGTTGGGCTATGGCGGCAGCTCATGCACAGCAAAGCGTCCCGAGATTAGACCCCCCTGTTGGAAACTCGTGAGTTTTCTCTTAATCTCAATCTAATCAAAGTGCTAAATCAGTCTAATCAATAGTCTAATTGCTCTCTGCATGCCTTGCTTCCTTAATGACATTGAAACTGATCAATAGCAAGTTAGAATTTGCACTAATGTTCAATTTAATCAATAGTCTAATTACTCTCAGCTTCTCTAATTACACTGAGAAGGATCGATTTGCAAATTAGGATTTGCACTAAGGTGATTGGATTAATAAGATTAAGCTATATTAGTATGATTGTTATGTTAGGTTGCTTGTGGAGGTGAAGGCGCGGGGACATCAGGTTTACGAGTGTGGAGAATCAGCCAATGGTCTGGTTTACAGTCTCTTGAGGGCAAGGGCAAGGCTTTTCACATTGGCCACCCCGGACGAGGATGAGTCCGTGGCCAACCAAGTGGGCTCCCATTTCTTCCTAAAGCACCCGGATGCAAGACAAGGCAGGGCCACATGGTCCTCCATTGCAAATTTGGGCGACCCCACCATCACTCTCTCGGGTCCTAGCACAGTCACAGGTTCTCTCTCTCTCTCTCTCTCTCTCCCCCCCCCCTCTCTCTCTCTGTCTATACATATATGTCTACACATACATACATATCTATATATATATATGTGTACATACACACACATATATATATGTATGTTATGTATATACACACACAGACACGCATATATATTACATGTGTATGTGTATGTGTATGTGCAAATTTGGGCGACCCCACCATCACTCTCTCAGGTCCTAGCACAATCACACGTTCTCTCTCTCCTCCTTTCTCTCTCTCTCTCTATGTCTACACATACATACATACATACATATATATATGTGTGTACATACACACACATATATATATGTATGTTATGTATATACACACATATATGTGTATGTGTATGTGTATGTTATGTATACACGCACACACACACATATATCATAATATGTTATGTATACATATTATGATATATACATCACATATATCATAATATGTTACGTATATACATGCACGCACACACACACACACACACACATATCATAATATGTTATGTATACATATATATATGTATATATCATAACATACATGTATGTATGTGTGTGTGTGTGTGTGTGTGTGTGTGTGCACTATATATACACATATATGTATATATAAATATATACATAGAAATATTATATATATGCATGTGTGTATGTGTGTATATACATAATACACATATATGTGTGTATATATATGTATGTATGTGCGTGTAGATATATGTTTATATATACATATATGAATGTGTGCATGCATATACAAAATCACTCATGTGCATGCGAGTACATGCACACATACTCCCATGAGAATGCATGATGTATGTGTGTGTGGTGTGTATACATACATACATATATATATCTATATGTGTGTGTCTGTGTCACTCACGTGCATACGAGTTGTATGCACACACACTCACACGTGTGTATGTGTGTGTGTCTATGTGTATGTGTGTGTATATACATATACACACATGCATAAATACATGTCTTGTGCTAATCCATATAACATTTTTATATGCATCCATATATCATTCATTTTAACAACCCATTTTTCAAGTGATATTCTTTATGCCAACTAAGTATGAGAGAATAATTGTAGGCTCTAAGAAACATTTCAGTTAAAAGGTTTCCAAATATTCATTTATAGTAGTTATAAACTGATAGTGAAGGCATTTGAAGTAGTAGTTAAAATGATATATGAAGACATCTCAAAACTTGGCCACAAACATGTGGCTTCTCAAGTAGTAATTAAAATGAGTGGAAGTCATGGTTGACTATAATTAGTTCTAAACATAATGAGTTGGGTTTATGAGAAGTGTGGATTTCATAGGTTGAAGCAAATTCCCAAAAAAAAATAATAACTATTTCTTTGATAGGTGCATTATTATCTAAGTTGTACAAGCGAGTTACTACTAAGATCTCATCTAAATACATAGTTTCTCAAGAAAAGGTAGTGGGTTAGCATATCTACATATTGAACCTTTTACATAAGCACATTGCTAATGCATATTTTTTATCAAACTCATACATGTCTCAAGCCCATGTGCTTTGAAAAATAAAAGTTCCATATGTCCATCACAATGGAATGCAAAGTCCCTTATGTTTATGACAATGAAAGCATTTAATTCTTTGATGTTTTGCTTTCTATGCAGGCACAGTGATCTTTAGCCAATTGAATGTTGCACCTAATGTTCCTTCTTTACTTCTCAAGGGCACCTCCCATACTGGCAATGGTCCTCTTAGCAAGGCTTCTTATGTTCAAAGGATTGATGTCCAAGGTGGTGCCTCTCCTCCAAATTGCACAGAGAAGGGGCATGTTTTGAAGGTCCCTTATAGGTCTCATTATGCATTTTGGACACAAGACAATATCATCCCAACCAACACACCCTCTCAACTCCTTGTTCCTAAATCATTCCAACTATTCTACACTTTTTATGGTGATGGTGCTCAACAATATACTTTCAATGGATCTTCTTGGAGCAAAGGCAATGGTCTCAATGCTACTCTCTCAACCATACCAGGAGATGCAACACAAGGGTTTCTTTTTCAAAGTGGAGAAGAACTTGCTTGGGAGCTACTTAGCCCTTCATCTTGTGTATTAGGAAAGGCTATTCAAACTGCTACAGTTGATACAAACAGCCTTGATTGGGCTTTATTCAATATTACCAGCCACAAAGGCAACAAGTAAGTAGATTCAACTTAAATATACTAAGGTATTCATTTTAAATTCTTCTAAAGTTGATGGTCACAAGTTGCAACCATATAAACGAGCTATTGTCTGCAATGCAGTAATGGACTTGCATCTACGAAGTTCGTTCAAATGTTATCAACTAGAGGTGGGCTACAACCTTCTACGACTATAGGCTTTGATTTGGGAGCTACTCAAGCATCTAATTTCTCAGCCATATATTGGTTCTATCGCTAGTTTAGAAATATTTATCATAAAAGCTTGATTTTGCTTGCAATACATCTTTTCTAGTAGGGTTGAAGAAGTTTTTTCCTATCTCAACCTCACAATAGCAATGGGGAGAGGAAAAGCATACTTTCTTTGGTAGATTAATCCAATAAAGAAGTTCATCATAGAGTATCAACGTAGACTCACTAATCAATTTATTCTTTTTGTACAAGATAGATTTTATATTCTCTCTCACATCATAAAGAATTTTTGGCCCTCCTATACATGTACTTTAATAATGGAAATAGATGGTCACATGGCCTTTGTCTCTAATTTTCATTCAATGTCTTTATCAAATAATGTCTCTAATTTTCATTCAATGTCTTTATCACGATATCTTTGATTTAGCTACTTTATCACAATATTACCACAATTTCCATTCAATGTCTTTATCACAATATTACCACAGTTTCCATTCAATGTCTTTATCACAATGTCTTTATCACAATGTCTCTAATTTTCATTCAATGTATTATCACAATGTCTCTAATTTTCATTCAATGTTTATCACAATACTATCACAATGTCTTTGATTTAGTTACCTTGACAGTTTCCAAACTATCTTTATTCAAGGAATTGCATTACTTAACTATCAATACATCCACATTGCTTTTAGTTTAGTGAATCTATAAATGAGGCCCTCATCAGCTTGGAGGACCATGTGTGCACAAATATACTTGCCCTTTAACAAATGTAGAAATAAGTCTAAAACTTCAAAGTTAAGTATCTTATTTCTCACTTCCCTCCATGCCTCCTCCTCCTCCTCCTCCTCTCTCTCTCTCTCTCTCTCTCTCTCTCACACACATAACTATGGTGGAACTTGGAAAGGCAAGACTATTATAGAGATGTTGTGAGGAGAATCTCAAGCCCACTTAAAACCTGATGTGTAGATATGTAAAGTGTGTATATGATGGTGTGGTGAGAATCCTAGATGGCAAAAGCAACATCGCGGCCAAATGTGTGCACAGGTGCAAAAAAATGGAGATAGAAAATGCATGGGCCAACATAGGAGAAGGGCAGCGTAAGGTTATGGAAAGAAACGAGGTGGCAACTGGGTTCAAGTACAAGTTTTTTAGTTCCTTGGCAGGGACTCTCCAGGACGTAGTGGTGGCTAGAGATCACCAGAGAGAGAGGAGAGCACCGACTGTAGTGGAGTTGACTCTTGCAGATCTATTTTTTCTTGATTAGGGTTGTAGGCTAGAGATCCTACATATGTTAAAGATTCTGGAGAACAACGCAATGTGAGAAGGCTTGTTTAGGTCAGAGAAGAGGAAGGGCTAGAGACCAGAATCGGGAAGGAGTGTCCCCTTGAACTTCAGTGGAATGCCTCTATTAGATACTTGGTCCAGATCTGGTCTACCTCAGCTGTTGTCGATGTTATTCTGTCAGAGCTAAGTGTTGAATCCTGTGAAGTTTGAAGTCATGGGTCTATCTGTGGAGGATCTTGAAAGCTTTCTAAGTTTTCTCCTCTTTGAGCCCTAAGTCTTTGTAAGAATATGCCACAATGAAAACAGATACATCAAGAGAAAGTACACTAGACAATGCAATAGAGAGAATGGAGAGAATTTTAAAATTCTAATTATACCAAACAAGAGATAGGTACAATATGATGGTGCTGACCACCCATGTGCTCTAGTTTAGAGCTTAGATGGAAATCTAGACAGACTTTGGATGGAGGGCGTACTAAGAGTATAGGGAATATATGCTCACAAGCATTGGATGCCTTTACTTGTGCCAACTATGTCCATTTAAAGTGCTATAGGTAGTGCAGTGGACGCGTCCAAGACGTGGGCGGCTATGCTGCATTGACGCAGCTCACCACCCATGTATTCATAACGCATCCCCACCGACCACCGCCCACTAAGGATGAACTTAGTTCTTGAGAGAATATTCCAAGGAATATTCTTTATGCCATTTCGGGCCATGCAATTGCCATGCAACTCTGATTGTTGCATCGTAAGGTCATGGCTGACCTCACTAGAACTCCCATATCTGCTAGAGTCCTCCTCAACCATACTGCCTCATAAGCAGCAAAACAAGCGGCCTTGTACTATGCTTCAGTTGAAGAAAGTGCCATTATGGGTTGCTTCTTACTAATCCAAGAGAACACATTGGATCCAAGTGAGAAGCAATATCTAGAAATTTATTTTCTGGTGTCACAATCTCCAGCCTGATCGGAGTCACAATATCCCACTAAGGAGTCACCAGATATGTATGTAAATCCATACTCAAGAGTACCTTTGATGTACCTGAGCACACGCATTGCTGCATTCCAATGACTTTCCCTTGGTTTGTTGGAGAAGTTGCTCAACGCACCAGCTGCATAGCAAATGTCTAGTCTAGTATTGCACAAGAAAATCAAACTTCTAACAAGCTTCATGCACATCTTGATCTCAACCAAAGGTGAAGTGTCCTCAGAAGAAAGCCTAAAGTTTACCTCCATTGGTGTACTTATTGGCTTGCAGTTTGTCATACCAAATGCCTTCAAGATCTCTATTGCATACTTCTACTGAGAAATAAAGATCTTGTTAGACTCTTGCCAAACCTCGATCCCCAAACAATAATGCAAGAGCCCCAAGTCTATCATCTCAAACTCAGAGCCAAGCCTTTCTCATGTTTGCTGAATCAAGTCGTCATGGTTGCCAGTGTGATAATCAGGTCATCCACATAGAGAACAACTATCACATATTTGTCATCCTTTCTGAGTACATACAAGTTAGCATATTAGATGCACTTCTAGAAAAACCAATATTTTGAAAAAAGTATCTATTCGTTGTTTTGGTACCATGCCCTTGGGGCTTGTTTCAGCCCATATAAAGCCTTCTTCAACTTGCAAACCTTATTTTCTGATTTGGGTAGCTCAAACCATGGTGGCTGAGCAACATACACCTCCTCCTTGAGATGTCCATTCAGAAAAGCTGATTTTACATCCATTTGAAAAACTAGCCACCTCTTATTAGCAGCCAAGGCAAGTACTGTGCGAATAGTGGTCATTCGAGCTGTTGGACAAAGGTTTCACTAACATCAAGACCTTCAACCAGTGAAAAACCTTGTGCAACCAGCCTACCTTTGTATTTCTCTAATGAACCATCAGATTTACACTTAGCTTTCCACATCCACTTGGTGCCAATTACCTTTCGTTTTGGTCACCGATCTACCAGCTCCCAAGTTTTGTTTTTGATAATGTTGTCATACTCTGACTGCATTGCTACCTTCCACTTTGGATCTACCAAAGCTTCTTCTACATTTGTGGGCTCCTTCACTAAATCCATTATCTCGGCCATCAAGACCATATTGACAATGTGTTCAGAAGACCTTCTCTGCTCCTCTATTCTCTTTGATATGCATTGTAAGCCATCTGCAAGTTTCTGCAACATCAGGTTGGGGGTTGTGATCATCAAAGAGATGCCTTACCCAGGTAGGAAGTGGCTATCCTTTAGGTGCACAGGCAGGATGGTGTGATTCATGAGAGTCTTCATCATTTGAAAACTCCTCCTCCTTCAGTTTTTCAGTGCTGCTTGGGCTGGGCACATGGTGGATTATTTCTCTATTTGATGATAAAGTAGACGGATCCCTGTCCTCCACTGAATCTGGATGCTCCACAAACACCACATCTCGGTTGACCATTATCTTCTTAGCCTTTAGATCAAATAGTCGATAAACCTTCAACTCTGTACTGTATCCAAGGAAGATACATTTCTTGCTTTTGGCCCAGCAAGATTAGTGAGTCTATTTTCATCTTGTATATGCATGTAACATTCACAACCGAATGTTCAAAAATGAGAACATGAAGGCTTCTTACCCGAATAGGCCTCATATGGGTGTGATTCTTTTGAGCACCTTTGTGTAGGATCTTTTGAGAATGTAAATTGCAATGTGACTGCTTCAGCCCCCAGAAGGAGTCTGGTAACCCTTTCCCTTTCATCATGCACCTTGCCTCTTTTCTTTATACTGTTTTGTTTCCTCTCATCGCCATCTCTTGCTTTCTCTTTGAATCATTTTTACTACTATGGCAACTCTAAAGGTTGATCCACACTCAAAGAAAAGACACCATATCAACTTGGTACTTGATAAAGACTATTGCACATGGAGAAGCATTCATCATATAAAGCTCTATATGATGAGGCCGAAGCTCAAAGACTACGTGTAGAAGGGAAGAATCATGTGGATTTATGGGTTTAAGGAGGTATATACTCTCTTGACCCATCAACTGGTAAGCCTCTATCATTTAGCACTTTACATGATCTTATTTCATTCATTGGAGATGGTAGAGAAGGCTTATTTGGATACTGCTCAAGATTGAATAATCAAGCTGCTATTTTCCATTATCAACACACACACATGAAACTATGCTCTCAAGAAGAGGTTGCAGAGCTAAGACAAACTAACAAGAACTTAAGAGGAACATGCACTCGAAAAACCAACTAAAAAGTACTCTTTTTGGATTAAGAGCGAGATCTAGAGAGTTTAAGAGTGTTACATGCCAAGCAACATATAGGGTTGCTAAGAAAGAAACGGATGAAGCTTGCTCAAAACTACATGAATAGTGTGGGAGGTTTTTGCTTGGATAATCCTCTAGATAGAAGCTTGCTTGAAACTACTTGAATAGTATGGGAGGTTTTTGCTTGGATAATCCTCTAGATAGAATTGCTATAATCAAATATGCTATTAAAAACAGTGACTTGATTGAAATTCTCAAGCTCTCGGAGTGTGCAGGGCTTTAAAGGAGGGTAGTGAAGAAAGTTTGCAATGACTTTCGTGAATTGGTCAAGCTTGATGAGGTGGTGGAGGCTTGCGACAAGGTTTCAATCAGCACGAAGAGATACAGAGCCATATCACAGTTACTTATCCAAGGTATGAAGCCTTGTTGTCTTTGTGTGTTCGCCTTACCCTGGCCACATATCGTAGCAATGGTACGACACCAACAAAATTTGGCTATTTTAGGGTTTATAGGTGAATATAAATACATTGACGATTTAATGATTGTAGAGAAGACAAAGAAAAAGAAATGAACATTTAAGTACGACATATTTACATACATTAGAAGGGTCCAATTAGCCATGGTGAAGTTTTATCAATGCACAATAGAGGACTATGAGGGTAATCTTTTTTTTGTTATCAAGCTTGATGAGGCATAGATTCTACTTGGTAAGAGTTTTTGCTTCATGTAGTTCGTGCATTGATTAATTAATATGACATAAATTGATTTATTAATATATTCTTTTTTCTATGTGAAGCATATTTTGTTTACACATGGTCCATAATTTGTGAAGAACCAAGGGCCTCTTGTTACATGGAGTACTCAAGGCATGGAAAAATCACACTATGCTGCATGTATCAACTATTTTCGTACAACTTGACATGGTGGTGGGAAAACAAAAACAAATGCATTACGAGAGCTCTTCAACACATTCTACCGAAGGCAAATGCAACAATACAATGTAATTCTTAAAAACCAGGTTAGTTTATACCACATAAAAATATATAGCTATTACTATTAACATCAATATATTATAAACATTCATCATGCTCAATAAGTTGTATCGCTATGCAGGATGGAGATTGAGATGGAGAAAGTCGTGGTGACGCAAAGCTTACAAAATTTTAAAGAAAGTGTTAATAAGCAACAAACACTATATACCAACAATAATTGCTCTGCTTTAAGACAAGTACTATGTAAAAAAAAAAATTCAATACAAGTAGAGAAAGACTTCTTTAAAAAAGTCTTCTTTTTTCATTCTTCTTCCTTTTCTCTTCCTCAACGAGATTGCCCTCTTTTTTGAGGTTTTCTTTGGGTAGTTGTTCACCCTCCTTTTCAAGGTAATCCTCTTCAGATACTTGTTTAACCTCATCTTCTTTGGGTAGTTTGTCTCTATACCTTAGTAACTTTTATCGTTGATAACCTCCAAGGGAACGGGTATTCAAATCGGGAATTGCCTTAGCATAGGCTGCATAACACAAAACATACCTTGCCCTTGATGCCCACAACCTTGGTCCATATATCCAAATATAGGTAAAGCTTCTATCTTCTCCCACCATCAACATGATCTTTTCTGCGTTATGTTGTATCTTTGAATATCCTAAGTATACTGACAAAACTTTTAAGGCCATTAATGAAATGCGTGGATCATCTGAATATTTTGAATGGTAAATGATCAACACATTTCCAAGGAGGTATCCTTGAAATATAGTGGCTGAGAAAGCTGAGGTCCTAAACGAGGGAAAAGGTGCCCCGGCCCATTATTAGTCTGCGTCCACACATCACTACCATAGAAATGTCTACATGCATCTTGCACATTGTACTTTGCAGATCATGCGTGTTTCACATTGCACATTATACTTCTCACCTCCCATCACACGTCATACTTTGCATCACGCATCACACTCCATACATTGCATGTTGCACTCCATACTTCACGCCTTGCACATCGCATGCCGTGCCTTGCACTCGCATTCGCACCCCATATCTTCCATATTCTTATTTCACCCTAGTTGACGCAAGATGCTAGCAAGTCAATAGCATTGGATCCCAGATTTTCATCGACATTGGATACTTGTGCCAAAAAGACTCACTATCAATTAGAGTAGGTAGAAACACGAATGAGAGTGAAACCATAGGAGTAGGGTAATCTTGGCTTTGGTATCCCCTCCTTGAATCTAGTGCTAGCTCGTCATCTAGAAGAGGGAGGAACTAGCAAATCCAATAAGTCACCTTAGTAGGCCTTACTAGCCCACCTTAGTAGAGAGTTCACTCATGCGGCTAGTGTTTGCAAGCCCCAAGAAAGATATTTGTGCAATGACGATCTGGTTATTTAACAATATTTAAGAACCACTGCTAAGGACTATGTCCTATTGTGTGGCTAAGGCTGCTTGTGTACCAAATTCACCACACATCAAGGAGCGATTCAGTCTATCAAGAACAACCCTCAACCAGTATTCAAGTGATGCATGAGGCTATGTGTGATACTTCGAGCAGTGGAGAATATAAAAGTCTACTTGGATCCATCGATAAGCACCTCACAAGGTGAATGGGAACTTCAAGGCCCACCATGACAACCATCAGATAATCAACCTCTTGTGGGACCTTTCGGAGTTCTTCTCTTCGACAACTCTGCAGCAAACTAAGATCTAGGAGCATGTACTGATTTGGAAGATGGTCTTGTGGCTCAACACACACCAAGGTCAATGACTACTTCTAAAGACTTCTTTACTATGTACAAACAACATAGTAACTAGGGAACAATAACTCACCTACGAATGATTTAACGAAGTAGTCTAAAAACAAGATGGAGAGAGAGAAGCTACGTTCATCAGCACCCAAGCGTTAAGTTCTAGCATTTCAATATTTCTAAATACTTTAGGCATCTTGCCTTGGCATCATTGGTGAGACGGTATGAAATGGGACCAAGTGAGACAAAGTGTTAATCTTCAATGTTACTTGTGCATCCTGCTATATTGAGAGGTGCCAACTTTGCAACTTTCAAAGCAGTAGATAGTAAGATATGCACCCAAGCACAAGTTGTGGTCTTTACAATTCCCAACTGATTTCAGGCAAAAGCTTGGATTTGCTTTGACACCACGGATAAGACTATCATATAAAGTGGGACCAGATAAGGCAAGGCAAAGTGGTGACCTCCCACTATACTAAAAATCTCCAATCACAGATTCAGATTCGCATGCTGTATTACTTCCTTTCATCCTGCTATATTGAGGGGGTCCTGACTTTGCACCACTCTAGGCATCCCAACGTACTCAACTTTCTTGGCTCCAATACTTGCAACCTGTCTTAAAATCCCCACGTTTCACTCAGGTCAGCTTCAAGCCATGAGTGACAAAGTAGCACACATAACATGCTATGACATCCTACTCATATCTCGCATGCCCAAAGCAGGAGTCTACTTGATAGGCGGAGCCAACAATAAATTTTTATGAACATCCCAGAGAACAAACCAAGAGAACTGGATGCAGCCTGAGATAAAGAGAACAACAAAACAAAAGTTATTGTAAAGAAACATTCTTTGTATGCAAATTTGCATTCAAAAAAACTTTTGAAGGTGGTGTAGCCACGTTAACACACTCATTGCCTTCTCGTGCAACTTCATGAAAGTACAATATTAAGATCCTTGGAAGAAAAAGAAGCGAAGTGTTAGAATGAAGAGTTAGTGTAAGATGCAGAACACCCCTAAGTTCATTGAACAAAGGATGGAAGATCCTGGCTCTCTTTCGAGGCAAGTTCAATGGGGGTTGAGCAAGGCAGGCCTAACTCAAAAGGAGTACTGCAGGGGAGTATGATACACTGTAGCTTTGATGTATTTTACAGCTTTGCTTTCGATAATAAAATTATCTCATTTCCTATCTGATTTTTTATCACTGCCTCTAGACCTTTCCTCTGCTTCTCTCCTTTTTTGTTGCCTGCAAAAATTGTGCCAGTATAAGCTACTGATACTGATAAAAATTTTGTGCCCATACAAGCTAGTGATATAGTTAGGAAACAGAAACAACCCCTTTCTTGAGTGAGCACTCACGCAAAAGAGGCATAACCTCCTCCAGCATTGGCTGTTAATAATGCAGTATGGGCACTCGCAGCTGCTATAGCAGATTTGGCAACAGGTGGCAGAGGGGGTGGAGCTCTTGTATCAGTATCAACCTGACAAACAAGCCAAAACAATCATTGTAAAAACATGTGGCATCAGTACTTACTCCATGCAGGGACTTCAGTTTGGCAGTGGTAAAAGGAAAGCAGCTAAACCAGGCAACACTGCCAAAACCTGTCAGCACTACCCATCACAATCTCTTCTTATTCAGCAGCTAAGTTAATAAACCTTGTCCCATTTGCTCTTCTTGTTTGACCGCCCACCATCTGATTTTGGAGCAGCCTCAGATGCAGTTGTTACTCCTGGCGGATTTATGGTTGTTGGGCCTGCCCATAAATAGAAAATCCTCAAGGAAACTTTACTGAGTTTTGTGTTCAAATAATCAAATTTGGTTAAGCATACGCACTGAATTATGTTGCTTAGGTTATTATTCATTCCTACAACGTTAAGCTCTATAGCTTCCTACTTTTCAATCCCTGGTGCTCTGATGGTGTTATAATGCACATGTATGGGTGTTGAATAAGGCCCACCTTTCTGCCCACTAGTGACCGGTAACACAGGCTTTGATTTATCAGGTAATGCTGATATTGGTGTGGTTTGTACTCCATGCACAAAATCGACCCGCTGACTTTGCTTCTTGGCTTGTTCTTTCCTTTCTTGCTCACGCCTAAACTCCAATGCTGTCAAAGCACAGAACAGATTTCAACCCCAGATCAAACAAGGACTATTTCAAATGTTGAAAACTAAAAAATCTAACGAGCAACCCCGAAACGCAGGTTAGCTGCATGGCACGGAGGTTGCTGCCTTGGAGGTGCCTGTAGGAGCTAACTTGCGCAACCAGCCTGTGTACAACCAAGTCCATACACGTGCGGGGCTATCCACTTAGACTGTAAGGCCACTGATACCCTTCACTAGCATTGCCTCTGTACAGTGAGCGAGTGAATCTGTGATCTTTTAGATACTTCTTCCATTTCTAGAGGGATTAAAAAACTTGCCATGCAAGAAATTAAAAGGCTTTACAGAAAGAAAATTCTGGAAAAAAGCTGACCTAGTGCATCATAGAAGTCACTCGGATCATAGCCATGTGGATCAAAAATCTCCTTGCTAAAACAGCTGCCTATTTGATCAATTTCCTGATATTTTACAGCACGTTGTAAAAAGTCTGGATTCCGGTACCCCTTTGACTTCCGTAACTCCTCATTGAAGCTCCTCCCAGCGTTCTTTAAAGTTAAATATTTGGAGAATTTGTTCTGCCATTAATAAAACATCAGCAATTGCAAATACTTCATCTGCTAAAGTTTGAAAGATGCAAATACAGATGTAGGCAACAACAAACCAGAAGGAGAGAAGAGGGGGGGTTTTGTGTGTGTGTGTGTGTGTGTGTGTGTGTGTTGGTGGTGGTGGGGGCGGGATGTCCCGATAGGCCTAGGATTAGGGCTAGGAGTATGTGCTAACCCAAGATTAGCACTAGGGTTAAGATTAGGGTTAAGGCTTAGTTGGGGCATGGGGACCTGAACGGTTCACACATGGGCTAAGGGCACTAGCAAGAAAAGGTCTAGATTGGTTAAGAGCTTATAATGGCTAATAATGGCTAAAAGCTTATAAATAAAGTGGGAAAGTTTATAAATAGAGCAAGGGCCAGTAATGGCCCGGTTATTACTATATAAGTGACCCAGTAGTCATGCAATGGCCTAGGGTGTTGGAAACATAGATCCTCCCACATCCCAGGAGGTCACCCATCCTAGTTGTGTTCCTGCGCATGCGCGCTTAACTTAGGTGTTCCACAAATTGGTCTATCCATCCAGACCCTAAAACCTTAAGCTGTTAGGTGACCTCCGGTAATCCAATTTGTAGAAACCTCAACTTGCCAAGATTCAAACCTAGTCTCACCACGTGAGCTAGTTCTCTCTAGAAGTGTGGATTGCATCTCCAACACCCTCCCTAAAGCCACACTTTGGTTGAGGTCTTAGCTTCCAACATCACAACTTGGGCTCTGATACCATGTTGGAAACATGGATCCTCTGGTAATCCAATTTGTAGAAACCTCAACTTGCCAAGATTCAAACCCAGTCTCACCACGTGAGCTAGTTCTCTCTAGAAGTGTGGATTGCATCTCCAACATAGGGCTACCAAGGAAACATGCAAGATCTCGTGGCCATGGAACTACAAGGTGGGTGGTTTGGCCTAGTGGTATGGGACACTAGGTTGGGATCAAGCAGGATCTACTGGCCATGGAGCTGCAAGGTGGGTGGTTAGGCCTATTGGGGCCAGCCGTATCAAGCAAGCTCGCGGTGGCAATTAGTCCTCAAGCTTGGGGGTGTACCGAACCTACAATTGAGTGGTGAGTCGCTAGCCACAACCTATCATGGTCATGCAATACGTACGACGACATTGGGTCTATGAAACCTCGTTAGGGTTCAATTCTAGGTCAACAATCCTTGGGTGTGGTCTATGTAGACCTTACATTGGTATCAAAACCTAGACTTAACAAGTGCATGAGATTTACTATTTGGGACATACTGTATCAAAGAATGGCGTGAAGATGGATCATGCAAAGATTGAAGCTATTCGGAATTGACCTGAACTATCTTCCGTACATGAAGTACAAAGCTATGCTCATATTATGGGCATTTTATCAAACACTTTGCATGAAGTGCTTCACCAGTGCATGAGCTCACTAAGAACAAGGCACTCTTCAAATGAGCAATGATTTGATGAGAAAGATGCTTTCGTTCGCCTCAAGGCCGTTATGAGTGGATCTGTGTTAGTCATTCTAGACCTACAGAAACCTTTCTGTGTGTAATGCAATGCATTTGGAAGTTGCATCGGCGCTGTCCTAAATCAAGGACATGCCATAGCTTATGAAAGCCATCATTTGCATGATGCAGAGCTTTCTTTAGGCATTTATGAGGAGTTGTTGGCTGTGATTCATGCCTTGAGCATTTGCAAACACTACCTTCTTGGGGCTGATTTTATGGTCAAGGTAGATCATCAAAGTCTAAGGTACTTCTTGACACAAACAAAGCTTTCAGAGAAGCATATGAGGAAGGCAAGTTTCTTGTCTTATTCTGAGAACGTTATCCATCTTCATTCACGGTGCGCCCTTCTACACCATATTATACACCTTAACACCAGTAGCTGCCCCTACCCCTGTACCTTCTTCTCCAGTAGCAGACTCTCGTGCGAGAGCCCAGTCCCAGAGGACCGCCCTTACTATACTGGACGGTCCATAGCCGCTTCACCAGCACGTAGCCTCTCCTCACAAGATTTCCAGATGCCGCACCCTCCAGCCGATGGTTCTTGCTAGAGCCCAGCGGCATCATCAATAGCAAAAACCCCCAGAGCCTCGTCACCCTGCAGCCTCTACATCAGCATCTTCTCTCATGGCTGAACCTATTGACACACCGGCTCCTCCAGAATGCCAACAAGCTTTGCAGCAACTTCAGCAGCAGTTCCAACAACAACTCAAGGAGTCCATGGCATCCTTGGCTTCACAGATCCAACAGCTCCACACGGATCGCCACTCCTACACGAGTTCTGTACCAGCAGTAGATGTTTCAGCAACAGTACCAGTGGACGCAGACGTCATTCCTTCCGAGGTAGAAGGTGACGACCTTAAAACTCTGCATCGTCTTTTACAAGCCAGTAAAACAAAGAAATTGGAAATTTAACCCCCTGAATCTTATGGTGGTCAGCGCAATAAGCGCATCTTAGACCAATGGCTCTACAAGCTGCGGTTATACTTTGAAACCATGACCCTTTCTGATTCCAAAACGGTCATTTTTGTGGTATCCCTCCTCAAAGACACTGCTTTATTGTGGTGGCAACGACGACAGCATGCCAGAAAATCGGTTACAACGTGGGAAAAATTCGAGCGGATCCTCCGTAAGCAGTTCATACCTACCAATGCGGATTTCCAAGCCCGTACTCGCTTATGCCATTTGGACCAAAATGGTTCCTTGGCCTCTTATATCTCCCAGTTCACCAACTTGATACTGGAGATTGACTCCTTGTCCCCAGCGGACAAACTCCATGCCTTCGTTGAAGGTCTTAATCCCACACTCTGTGCCGATGTTCAGAAATATAATCCTGTCGATCTTGCCGATGTCATACGTTACGCCGAGTGCGTTGCAGACATTAATTCTCGAAATTCGGCCTCTTCCGATCGAGCTAATGCCTTTGAGAAAGCCAATGGGTCTCGTATGAACCGAGATAGTCGAAGAGAATCTTTTGGCACTTCTACCTCCCGGCCTAATCCAGAATGGAATAATTCTCAACACCCTCGCCAATCAGAAGGATCATCCTCTTTTTAGTCCCGATGTCCTCAGTCCTTCCAACCACGCAGTTCGGATCGTGGACGGGACCAAGGACGTGACCAAACTCGCAATCCTCATCCTTCCACTATCCCTTCTGAACGGGATCAACAAAAGACAAGATTAGGCACAATTTGCAATGGACCTCATCATTGGCTTGAGTGCCCCAAAGACCAACCCATCAACAGAATTCTAATGCTGACCCCTCTACTTCCGAGGAGAAACCCCCAGTTGCTGACAAAAGAAAGCGTGCGGTTAATCACCATGCTATCGCACATGCTTCGGTGATCACCACTACTGTCACAGCTCAATCTGCCTCTTCACCGTTACCCCAACGGTCTACTCAGGTTTTGGTTCTTCAAGGTTCTATTTCCAATCACCCTATTCATGTGCTCATCGACAGTGAGTGTTCTCATAAGGGAACCACCTTAACCCAGAGATTGAAGATTCGGACTTCTCAAAGTGATGTTATTTATGAAGTAGAGCTTACGATGGTTCCACATCCTTGTGTAACACCGTTGCCAAACACCTCTCCTTTCGAATTCAGCACTATCGTGACAAATTGGATTTCCAAGTCTTTGGCACATTATGATATGATTCTTGGTCAAGACTGGTTGTATCAATATGATCCCCTCATCAGTTTCCGGAATAATTTGCTCAAAATGATACGCTTGTGGCACTCGAAGGCAACAGAGACCAACCCTCGACACCAACCCTTTCAGCTCTTCAAGCAAAACGGTGGGTCCGCAAGAGTGGTTGTTCCTCAGCACTTTTAATGGTCTGTTCAGCCAATGATCCTCCCAAGGACATGGATACGAAGATGATGTACCTCAAGCAACCTTTCTTTGCTCCATGCTTGGATCTTTTTCCTCAGGAGCTTCCTGCGGTTCTCCCACCTCGGCGACCAGTCGACCATGCTATCAATCTCCTTCCTGGCAGTGCTCCACCTACTCGTACTCCATATCGAGTTTCTTTTACGGAATCTCAAGAGATATAGCGACAACTTACTGAACTTTTGGAGAGAAGACATATTCGACCAAGCAAAAGCCCTTTTGGAGCTCCAATACTTTTGGTGAAAAAGAAGAATAAGTCTATGCGTCTTTGCATCGACTATCGTGCCCTTAATAAGTTGACTATCAAGAATAAGTATCCTCTTCCGCGCATTGATGAATTGTTTGATCAATTGCTTCATGCAAAGGTCTTCTCCAAAATTGATCTTAAGTCTGGATATCATCAGATTCACATTCGCGAAGGCGATGAATATAAGACAGCTTTTCGCACAAAATATGGTCATTACGAGTACCTGGTCATGCCATTCGGGTTAACCAATGCCCGTGCAACATTTATGAGCCTAATGAATGTTCTTTTTCATCCTTTTCTGGACAAGTTCGTTATTATCTATCTTGACGACATCCCGGTGTTCAGTCATAATATGGAAGAACACAAGGCACATCTTAAGATCGTTTTCTAGGTGCTTCGTGACAATGCTCTTTACATTAATCCAGGTAAAAGTGAATTCTTCAAAACATTCTTGGAGTACCTCTGAAATGTTGTTTCAGCAGGCATACGGTATTTCTGTGGATCCGAAGAAAATACAGGTTATTGTCAATTGGCCAACTCCCACAAACATCCATGATATTCGTTCTTTCTTGGGACTTGCCAACTTCTATCACACAAAGGTTGATCGATTTTCATAAATAGCTACTCCTCTCATAGAACTTTTAAAGTCCGCTCCTGCATTCACGTGGACTGAAGCCGCAACACAAGCTTTTGAAAGTTTAAAGACAGCTTTGACAACAACTCTTGTCATGGCTATTCTTGACCCTACTCTCTCTTTTGATGTTTATACGAATGCTTCCGATATTGCCACTAGTGCCGTCTTGATGCAACAAGGACGTGCTATTGCATTAGACATTCATAAGCACTCTGCGATTCAAGTAAGATACCCAGTATATGACAAGGAATTTTTGGCTATTGTTCATGCCTATCGTGCATGAAAACATTATCTTCTTGGTGCGGATTCAGTGATGCAAACAGATCATCATTCTTTAAAATACATCTTCACACAGCCAGTTATGAAATTATGAATGCTAGGCAAGCGTGTTGGGTCAAATTCTTAGCCAATTTTCATAGGACAATTGAGTATGTTTATGGTCTTACCAATGTGGCTACGGATGCCCTCAATCGTATGCCTCCAGCTTCAGTCTTGGCTATTTCTACAGTTGAAATGGATATACCTCAAAGTTTCAAGGATCGTTATTCAAAGGATCGTGGTTTTGGAAATGCATTTCGAATTCTCAATTCTCAGAATGCAACTCCTTCCGAATTGAAGATTTATGGAGCATATACATTAGTGGATGGTTTACTATATTATCAGGACCATATTTGTGTATCTCATGATACTCATGTTCGAAGAGTCTTGGTGACATCACAAGGTCACTTCTTCTGCACACCCAGGCATCAACAAGACATATCGTCTTTTGACGGCTACATACTATTGGCCTCAAATGAAGCAAGATGTTATTAAGTTTGTCACAGCATGTCTTTTGTGCCAGCGTATGAAAGCTAGCAGACAAGTTCCAAGGGGTCTTCTTCAACCACTTCCAGTTTCCAATGAACGTTGGAAAAGTATTAGTCTGTTTTTTATCACTTCATTGCCACGTTCTTCTAAAGGCAATACACAGATTCTTGTGGTGGTTGACAGATTTTCTAAGATGGCACATTTCATTCCATGCAAGAAAGCAACCCAAGCTTCGGATATTGCAATATTGTTCATACACTATATCTTCAAACTTCATGGATTGCCAAAATCTATAGTTTCTGATCGAGATCCAAAATTTGCATGACATTTTTGAACTTCGATATTCAAGTCTCTTGGTACAAATTTACTCTTTAGCTCTGCTTATCATCCATAGACAGATGGACAAATGGAACGAGTTAATCAAATTTTGGAAGAAATGCTGCGTCATTATGTTCAGTCTTGATTAGCTTCATAGGAAGAATATTTACCTTTGGTGGAAATTTCTTATAATAATTCTTATCATTCAGCTATTGGAATGACACCTTTTCAAGCAACTTATGGCCATACTCCCCTTGTTCCTGCCAACTTTGTTCTTCAACATAAAGTGGCTTTAGCAGACCAACTCATTCAAGAGATGCAAGATATTTTGTTACAGATTAAGGATAAGATAGTCAGCGTACAGGAGCAATATCAACGCACAGCTAATAAGCATCGTTGTCACATTGAATTTCAAGAAGGAGACTTGATATTATTATATATTGCCCCTTATCGATACAAGACAATGAAATCAGTCTTTCCAAAGCTTCGCCCAAGATATTATGGTCTCTTTCGTATTATTAAGAAGAACTCATCTCTCAGTTGTAAGTTGAAATTATCACCTTCTTGGGGTAGAATTCATCCAACTTTTCATATTTCTTGGCTCAAGAAGTTTGTGAAAGATGATTTTCCAGTTTTAGATGTTTTAGATTATGTTCCAGAAATCAAAGATGAACACATACTCTTAATTCCAGAGACAATTCTTGAAGTCAGACAGAAAGAAACACGACATCAGCTCACTACAAAATTTTTTGTTAAATGGAGAGATCTTGATGATTCTGACTCTACTTGGCAAAGTGATTAAAACTTACAAGAGTATCCAGAACTTCTTCGAGAATTCTTTCAAAGACAACCATCTCTTCTTAGCCGGAGTCTTATTTGAAGTGGAAGGGAATGTCACGATTGTGAGTAACTCTCTTAATCTCTCCCTAATTATTTCTTAATTTCTCATTAACTGTAAAGACACCTGTGAAGGGTCACACCCTTGCACATGGATCACTATCAAAGGACATGCCTATTCATTAAAGACACACCCCTACGTCACCCCTACGTCCTAAGGACAACCATTGATTCAAGAGCCACACCCCTTCACAGGGATGTGCCTCTTCAATTGTGCCTTTTCAGTCTCCATTTAAGAAAGGCCCCCATCTCAATGCAAACACTCAGTCTTTTCCTACAGTATTTGTCTTATGTTCATTAATTAAGTCTTAATCATGTTAATAAAGCTATAAAAGCTTTACATCTGCCATGCGTGAATTATACAATACGGATGTTGATTTTGAGCATATATGGACTGATTTAGTGGGTATACATACACATGTCTCTTATGTGATCAAAGAGGAGTATCTCATGAAGGATAATTGTCTATGTGTTGTGTCAAACATGAGACACAAGGTCATTCATGAGTGCCATGCTCCTCCGTATGCAGGACATAGAGACATATGTACGTGCATTTATCACTTGCCAGAAAGTCAAGTTTGACAAGCAAAAGGCTCCTCGTTTGCTTCAGCCTTTGCCTATTCCCTTATAGCCATGGGAAAGTATTGCAATGGATTTTATCATAGATTTGCCTCGTACTCAGCAAGGCAATGATGCTATTTGGACCATTGTTGACAGGTTTAGCAAGTAAGTGCACTTCTTGCCGGTCAGGAAGACCATTAAGCCTGAGCATATGGTTAAGATATTTGTGGCACAAGTGTTCAAACACCATGGTATGCCTAAATCCATTGTGGGGACAAAGATCCTAGGACTACAAGCTTCTTTTGGAGAGATCTCTTAGACAATACGGGCACTAACCTAAAATTCTCATCAGCTTTTCACCCCGAACGGATGGGCAAAGTGAGTCTGCAAATTCAGCTGTGTTGGATCTTCTCAAATGCTATGTTGTAGACCAAAAAATGTTAGATTTGATAACTAAGCTATGAAGATTGATCAAAACATCCTAAGGTGGATCAAAGATTGTACAAGACATTATGAATATGAGGGACAAAAATTGGTATATGCAGAAAATTGATATGAGATTAACACAAGAAGACACTAATTGTAATTAGACATGAACCAAACTTACATAATCACTTGATCACGACTTGTACCTTATTTAGAGACTCCTCTACCCTATTTTTAGTTGCATGAGTTGCATGAACAACATGCACCAACCATTTGTAGGCTTTACACACCAACCACTGACCACTAGCCTATCAACCACATATTAATTTGGACTAAGGAGTTGGGATTACATTTATCCAACAATCCCTCCTTAAGACCAACTTCTTACAAAACATGAATCAAGTCTAAGAAAACCTCCTTGACACAATGAGTAAGAGTCCCCCCTGAACAACAACATAGGGTAGTGTACTCTCCTCTACAACTCGTCAAGTTGGAACAACATAAGTCTTGACTCAACCACATACATGACATAATTTAAAAAGCATACTCCTCATCTACATCTTTTATACTAAGACTAGAACAAAGATTTGTTTCTTCTTGTTGGTTGACTTCTTCAACCACATGTGCCTTTGCTTGCTTTTGATCTTTTTGGTAGCACTTTGAGGATGGATGATTCGTCTTTCCACAATACTCACAAGGATGTTTAGAGAAACAATCCTTCGTAAGACGATTTGCACGACCACAAATAGTACACTTCTTCTTTGCCGATGTCGTAGTAACAGTATATGCATAAGGATCTATCACATCCTTTGTAATCTTCTTGTCTTCTTCTTGCAAAGAATTTATGATACTTTCCAAAGAAGGGACTGGCTCCTTCTCTTTAAGTACCGTCACAATTTGTCTAAAGCTTGAAGGTAAGCTTTTGAGCAGGATAGCAATAGCATCTTCTTCAGGAACAGGAGATTTAACATAAACCAACTGTGTCATTAAGCTCTTCAACCTGTTAATCAAAGCTGCTAAATTTTCATTACTCTCCATGGTTAGATCAAAGAGTTACATCTTCAAACTGATCTTGGAATGCTTTGCCTTTGCACCAAAAGTACGTTCTAATAATTCCCAAGCTTCCATGGCTGACTCAGCATCATCAATATAATGAATAAAATCATCTTCTAGAGAAGTAATGATAATACCAAGTGCTTGCTCATCTTTCGCTTGAAGTGCAGCTGTTGTAGCCCTTGTAACTGCAGCAGAAATACCAGCTTCATCTTCCGGAAGAGGCTTGACCGTACTCCACAAATTTTTCTTCATGAGGTAGCCCTTCACCTTGATTTGCCAGGTATGGAACCCGGTTCCGTTGAATTTGTCGAGGAACTTTGAACCCATGATGAAGAAATATGATCCTTGATGTTGAAAAATTGCTCACATAGATGATTTAGACCCAAATAATAAGAATATCATCAATAAAGATCAAAATAATCATCACCATGTTGAGGGAGCAAAAAAACCAAAAAATAGGCGTCTGCAAAAACAGCCCGTACAGCAGCATGCGTGGACGAAATTCTTCAAGATTTGATATGTTGAACCCTCATATGATGGACTAACACCACCTAAAAGGAATTAGGTCAATTCCTCAAGACACACCCGATTTTGCCCGATTAGCAGGTCGCCTGCAGATTTCATGGCGATGACAAATTCGCGTAGAAGAGAGTGATGCCGGCTGTGAGTCGCGTTTTGGTGAGAGCGTGGGAGCTAGGTAACATGGCTATGTGATTGGATTGAAGTATGATGGCTTAGAATGATTGTATGAAGCCAATCTTTGGCATGCTGTCCAAACAAAGAAAAACTGGCTATGGTGGGATTAGGGTTTTTGGCTAATAATCTAATCCTAAATTGATTATGCTCTGATACCAAATATTAGATTTGATAACTAAGCTATGAAGATTGATCAAAACATCCTCAAGGTGGATCAAAGATTGTACAAGACATTATGAATATGAGGGACAAAAATTGGTATATACAGAAAATTGATATGAGATTAACACAAGAAGACACTAATTGTGATTAGACATGAGCCAAACTTACATAATCACTTGATCACGACTTGTACCTTATTTAGAGACTCCTCTACCCTATTTTTAGTTGCATGAGTTGCATGAACAACATGCACCAACCATTTGTAGGCTTTACACACCAACCACTGACCACTAGCCTATCAACCACATATTAATTTGGACTAAGGAGTTGGGATTACATTTATCCAACAAAAAACAGCTTGGGAAAAGTATCTACCGCTGGTAGAGTTTGCATACAACAACACAATGCATGTCTCCACGGGAAAGGCCCCGTTTGAAATTACTTATGACAAAGTGATATTACCACACATCCTACACACTAAGGATGAGATCTTTGCAATTGATGAGTATGTCAGAGATCTTGATGTTGCCTTTGCACAAGTGCAGACAACCATTGCTCGTTCACAAGATAAGCATAAGAGGACTGTCGACAAGCATTGAAGAGAGGTAGACCTCAAATAAAATGATTGGGTATTGCTAAAATTTGAGAAAGCAAGACTCCGTAAGAGGCCAACAAAGGAGGGAGCATGCCCTAAGGTCTCTACGAGGTATCACAAGCACATCAATGAGGTTGCTTTCGGGCTTGCATTGCCTAATCATTGGAGGATTCACAATGCCTTTCATGTGAGTCTATTGCGCAAGTATGTGGGGCCAGAGCCAAAAGAGCCCGTCACAAAAGAGCCACCAGAGGTTGATGAGCTAGAGGAAGTTTTTCAACCTGAGCAAATTTTGTTTCACAAGAAGAGAAAGCTACCTACCAGTAAGCTTTCCAGGAGACACCTTGTGAAGTTCAAGACCTATTTGCCTATTGACGCAAAATGGGTTGATGAAGACTACTTCAAAGATTACACACAACTTATTCGGCTGTATTTGGAGGCTTTCTAATCGAGGTCAACTGTTTGGGGGGATGTCACCATTTGGCCGCCCAAGTGGTCATCTCTCCTATTTCGTGCCAACGTATGGAAGTCCAAGGAGCTTCATGTTGCTTGTACTGAAGCCAAGACTCGCGTCACCTACGGGAGGCCAGGCCTCGTGTCATCCGTAGTGTGGCCAGGACGTGGAACCCATTGTCAGTGATCCTAGTTTAGGCTTCCCCCTGAGCCAGTTCTATGCTCAGGAAGACTTGCTATTTACAGGTCACAGGAATGGGAGATATATCCATTGCATAATGCATATGCATGCATCTCTCCCTACTTGAAACTGTTTTCGCATGACTTGTTTTCGTGAGACGCCCGCTCGTGAACTGTGCGAATGCCTTGTATTCTGACATAATTTGTGGCATGTGAACAAGTGGTAAGTATTCATTTTAATCATTGAAATGGTGGGAAAAGGTTTGTAAACTTTGGGCGTTCATACTTCATTAAAGTCTAGACTGCCCACTAGGTTATGCCCGGGGCCCAAGAGCCATATGGGCAGCCCAAGCCTTGGGCACCCCACTTGGTCATTTAAACCCACCATGTGGCCACACTAATATCTGGACACCTTTATGGAGGCGCCCACCATTATTTACGGTGGGCTGTGCCACATGGCCTGAGGAGGTTGAACCCCACCACATCTCCCAAAGATCTCCACAACTTTCCTAATCTCTCCTGCAGGTGGGCGTGGGGTTCTTTTCTCTCTCCCTGGCTGAAAGTCGACTCTCTCTCTCTCTCTCTCTCTCTCTCTCTCACTCACTCGTTCTGCTCGTCACGACTGCTTCCCTCGTGGAGACTTGCTGTACTTGCTGGGAACCCTACTGTACCTGCTGGGAACCTACTGTACCTGCTGTACTGCTGGGAACCCTATTGTAC
The DNA here is from genome assembly GCF_041138505.1 of Cibotium barometz. Lineage (NCBI taxonomy): Eukaryota > Viridiplantae > Streptophyta > Polypodiopsida > Cyatheales > Cibotiaceae > Cibotium > Cibotium barometz. The sequence continues at coordinate 25,218,385 of NC_141094.1, read as the reverse complement.
CTACTATACCTGCTATACTGCTGGGAACCCTATTGTACCTGCTGTACCTGCCTATTGTACCTGATGAACCACTAGTACTACCTATTGTACCTGCTGGAAACCCTACTGTACGTGCTGTACCGCTTGTACTACCTACTGTACATGCTGGAAACCCTACTGTACATGCTGTACTGCATGTACTACCTACAGTCTACTGTACCTGCTGTATTGCTTGTACACTAGTTACTGTACTTGCTGGAAACCTTGTTGTACTTGCTCTACCGCTTATACCGACTACTGTGTATTTGCTGTACCAGCACCTGTGTCAATTTAAACCCACCATGTGGCCACTCTAATATCTGGACACCTTTATGGAGGTGCCCACCATTATTTAAGGTGGGCTGCCACATGGCCCGAGGGGGTTGAACCCCACCACCACATCTCCCAAAGATCTCCACAACTTTCCTAATCTCTCCTGCAGGTGGGCGTGGGGTTCTTTTCTCTCCCCCTGGCTGAAAGTCGACTCTCTCTCTCTCTCTCTCTCTCTCTCTCTCTTCGCCCCTGCTCGCCGCCCCCCCCCGCCCCCCTCTCTCCCGCCTCTCTTCTTCTGTTCGCTTCCGCCGGCCCTCTCTCTCTCTCTCTCTCTCTCTCTCTCTCTCTCTCTCTCTCTCTCTCTCTCTCTCTCTCTCTCTCTATACACGAGAGACATGGATATCGCCTACACAGCCTCTTCCACCGAAGATGCTATACTACAGAGATCACTTCATGAGTATCACTAATGATGGATTTATAGAGAGGCCTAGATACATGGAGGGCTTTTTACCACACGGCTCCCGAGTGGCTATTGGTCAGCTCAGAGTTTCATCACACCGATTGGAGATTGAGACTGGCAGAGCAGCACGGATCCCCCGAGAGGAGAGGGTATGCAGATTGTGCAGAGAGGAGGTGGAGAGTGAGGAGCATTATGTATGCAGATGCAGAGCATATACAGCCATCAGAGAGAGATATCCCATTTTATTCAGAGAGCCACATTCCCTACGCCAGATCTTTGAGGCAGCAGACCAGCGCATACTGGGGAGATACATTCTAGACATACAGCGCCACAGAGAGACATTATTACAGGCTCAGACAGCTCGAGAGGGGGGGCGACAGACACAGATTACTACATTTTTTCAGAGATCCATACCCCTCCCAGCCCCTACACGGCAGGGAATTACTCTCCAGAGAGCAGAGACACTTAGAGCCCGCAGGAGACAGAGGACACCTGGCTTTCGGACACCACGCCTATACCAGAGAGAGATGACAGAGATCAGAGCTCAGTTTCATAGAGAGGGTGAGGAGCGACTGGCTCGCTTCAGAGCACACCCAGGCATGTTCTTCAGAGAGCTGTGGACACCCCCTTCACTGATGTATACCATTTTATACCCCCAGTATGGTACAGGATGGAGCTAGCTAGGTTGCATATCATGATTGTATACTCCATGCATATAGCTTTGCATTCTCCTAGTAATAGAGCTCCATCCCCTACACACCCAGATTCAGCTTTTTTATTCAGTACTTTTTCATTTTGTTGGGATGACAGAGGATACCCCATACAGGTACTCCGATTTGTCTCATAGGCCGAGTTCGGTCTTTTGGAAGACGTTAATAAAATCTTTCTTTCTTTCTTTCTTTCTCTCTCTCACTGTTCGCCCGCCTGGGCTGGCCCGTCCCTCTGCCTCCCACTTCCCACCCACCCTTCCTCTCTCTCTCTCTCTCTCTCTCTCTCTCTCTCTCTTCGCCCCTGCTCGCCACCCCCCCCGCCCCGCCTCTCTTTCGCTGTTCGCCCGCCTGGGCTGGCCCATCCCTCTGCCTCCCTCTCCCCACCCACCTCTCCCCACGCACCCTTCCTCCGGCCCCCAAGGCAGCAACATAACTCTCTCTCTGCTGAATCTCTTCTCAACTTGAGATTGAGATTGGCCGATATAGAGGTATACTAGCTGAGGCCAGGATATGCCGAGTATGCCATGGGGAGCCAGAGACAGAGCTGCATTATATATGCCATTGTACTGCATACTATGAGATACGTGGTCATTTCCACTGTTTATTCAGAGAGGCTTTTGGACCACTTTCCAGAGTCATGGGGTACCAGGACCAGAGGTGTTTGGGATTGTTCTTGCTTGAGCTGCGGAGACATAGAGATAGCCTGCTTAGGCGCACACAAAGCCAGACTCAGAGGCACATTATAGACTTCTTTAGTCCAGCCATCACTGCGCAAGATGGACCACAACAACAGCAGGACATGGATACCGCCCACACCAGAGGTACACTGATTGATCGTGCGATTGAGCTTGGGTGGTCCAGACGCCCACGACTACGGAGGAGGGCATCCCAACATAGACGGAGGTTGCAGCGGCGGATTCGGATTATTCTTGCGAGGCATGCGGGACACCCAGTCAGGGTGCTGACCACAGAGGATATTGAGGAGATCCGCCAGCGTCCGATGCGGCACATATTATGAGATGGAGGCACCTCCATAGTGTACCCCTCCGTCCCACATGATATTGTATCCCCTCACTATATTCCACTCACCTCCATAGCGTACCCCCCCCCCTCACTATATTCACACCCTATAAGGGTTTCTGTTTACCTTCCAGTTCCAGTTTCATTTTCTAGGTGCCAGTAGTATCATCTTTATTTTTTATTTTTTGGGTTTTTTTTTATCCAGACATTGTATCAGATCCACCATGATGTAACTTTTGGTCTCATAGGTCATTATGGCCTTTTGAAGACGTTAATATAACATTTCATTTCTACATGGCTTGACCCCCCCAACCCCCCCCCCCCCCCTCTGCTGCTGTTTCGCACTGCGCGGAGGTGTCATGGATTAATTTCCAGTCCATTGGCTGTGGGAAGTACTACAAAAAGTCATGGCCAAGACCGGAGTTAAAGAGGAGCTCGTGAAGGTGGAGGACAAGCTCAGCACAATTATCAAAGAAAACAAGAAGATGGTCGACTCTTCCGTTACCGCAATCATAAACCGCCTCTCCAAACTCGAGAAGGGATTTGACAAAATCCAAGAGCTCGAAGAGAGAACATCCAAGCAAGAGGCTGAGATTTCAGCCTTAAAGGAGGAACTAGTGGAGGCCAAATTGCATGCTAAAAGTCAAGCGGCTGAAATCTCAGCCCTCAAAAAGGAGTTGGAAGCCACTTCACAAGGCAAGCTTGAGAATGGAAAATTTCAGCCCTCCTTTATTGAAGAGCTGAATACCATCAAGGAACAAATGAGGATCATTCAAGAGGAGGAGGAGCAACATAAAGAGAAGACATCTTCATGGGTGGAGGTGATCACAGAGACAATGGACGAGGCGGAGAAATGGATCGAGGTCGCCAAGAAAGGGAAAGGTAAAGAATCGCCACCCATCCCCACTCCCACCATCATCAACATGACCCTTGAAGAGGAGCAAAGGAGGACGACCCAGGCCTTACATGTACGAGTGTCCGGTCTAAAAGACCGTGATGATGCGGAAGGGGAAACCAAGGAGTTCTTCTCTATGATGGGCATTGAAGCCACGCACACAAAGGCACGGAGAGTGGGAAAGAAGAGAGAAGGTAGTGGCGAATCTTCTAAGGAGAGAGCACTTATCATTCGTTTCCCCTCCATGGCTCAAAGTTGCTACTTGGAATTGTAATGGATCTCTATGCCTTGATGTAGGGGCTTTTGAGGATAGTTTCACTGGGAGGGACATCATCTTCTACTGTGAGACGGATCAGGCTCCTGGACAGTCCATGCCACATGTTAGTGGATACCGATGGGAGACAGCTTGTAGACAAGAGACTCGTTCAGAGCATGGAGGACGGGGCTCAGGAGGAGTGGCAGTATTGTTTAGAGAGGAGCTGCAGCCACTGATACATATAGTCCGCAGAGATGAGCAGGCTAGGTACATGTGGGTTAGACTAGGACAGAGACGGGCAGATATCTCTACATTGCTATATGCTATTTTGCTCCTAGTACATCAATGTATGCATCACCTAGCGGGCAGTCTCCCTTTTCTATTTTGGATGATGACATTTGGGAGTTCTCTAGGGATGGTGACATCATTCTCCTGGGGGACTTCAATGCCAGGACCGCCCATAACCAGACAGTATTTTATGATACCTCAGAGGAGATGTTGAGGGAGCTTATGTTAGGGATATGGGCCTATCTAGACTCTCACAGGATGAGGAACATACAATGTATGGGCGGTATTTGATCGACATGGGGACTGCACATGGATTGGCCATCCTGAATGCCCTTCAGAGATTCCCGACAGCGGGCGGTTTCACTAGCTTTCCACATGGGCATGGTGCTAGTATAGTGGACTATGTTATGGCTCAGCCCAGTCTCATTCCCTCTTTTCAGGATTTTATGGTAGGCACTAGGCCGGTTGGAGTAGCAGTGGATCATGCTATCTTGTCCTTCACTCTCACATTTCAATTCAGCACCGCTCCATTGGGACAGTTCTCCACACACACTTGTTATACCTTTACGAGGGAGATTGACACCGTGTACACGGATGAGATATACAGACGCTTATGTGCCGAGGAGCCGGGACGGCCATTAGATGAGCTCACTCAGATATTGATAGAGACACTTCATGCTGCAGCATCAGAGGCATATCCCCATAGTCAGCCTACACGGAGACGATCTAGGAACATGCCCCAAAACAGCTGGTATGATGAGGAGTGCAGAGAGATGAGGATCAGATTACAAAGAGAGGTGCTCATGGGTGTTACCACTCACACAGATAGTCACGGATTACCTTCCGACGCCTATTGCGACGGAAAAAGAGGGCTTATCCTACTCAGTTAGAGAGAGATTTGTATCAGTTATTTATGAGTCAGGACTCAGGCGAGGCATGGAGACTATTCCATGAGCATTCACCATCACCAGCCATTACCTCCACAGATATTTGGGGTGAGTATGCAGCATCCCTGTACACAGCAACAGGACAGCCGCCCCTGCCAGACCCATCGGAGCCATGCCCAGAGACATGTGCTTTCTTTACTGTTGAGATGGTAAGGAAAGCTATTGACAGGATGAGGACTAGGAGAGCATATGATCATGATGGTTTGGTAGCAGAGAAATTGATTCATGCCAGAGATATGCTTGCCGAGCTTATTGCAATGATGTTTAACCGAGCCATGTGTGAGGGTTTAACTGAGACTTGGAATATGTCCACGATTGTGCCTATCTTCAAGTCAGGAGATCCCATGCTTCCTGGGAATTATCGTACCATCATGATTGGTCACACATTGGCTAGATAATATGCATCTATTCTTGAGTAGGAATTGAGTAGATGGGCAGAGAGAGAGGGCATACGTGCATCAGGGCACGCAAGGTTCAGGAGAGGTTTCTCCACTCTTGACCATATCTTGACACTCAGAGCTATTATTGAGGAGGGCAGATTATATGGCAGGAGGATTTATTGTTGCTTTGTGGATTTCCGCAAAGCTTTTGACACAGTACCGAGAGCTAGACTGATGCGCAAACTACAGGAGATGGGAGTGCCCACAGAGCTGATTTGGGGAATCATGGCTTTATACAGGACAATTGTGGGGCAGGTACGTACTACTCAGGGTATATCTGAGATGGTTCACTCCACTATTGGGGTGAAACAGGGCTGCCCCCTTTCTCCCACCTTATTTGGGATGTATGTGGATGAGGTTTCGGACTATGTAAAGCGGGAGGGTGACAGAGGAGCATAGCTAGCAGGGACATGGATTCCGCTGTTATTGTATGCTGATGATATTGTGCTGATCTCAGATTCTCCAGAGGAGATGCAGCGTCATTTGGATGCATTGCACACGTTTGCACAGGACAGTGGACAGTGGAGTATACAGATGCATATACTTACCTTGGTGTGGTTTTTAGTGACCCACTATTTTCCTTGAGGAGAGCAGCGGAGACCAGATTGACCAGAGCTTATGCAGCATTGGGGAGACTAGAGAGGATGTGTTCGCAGGTTCAATTTCAAGAACCTCGAACAAGCTCTGGCTCTTTGACACTTTGGTCACTTCAGCCATGCTGTATGGAGTGGAGATATGGGGACCCTCAGTGGATCACAGCCGAGCTGGTAGCACTGATGGATGGAGATGTATGGAGAGGCCCTTGGTTTCTATGATTTCCCGGTCGGATGATTAGGGCCAAGGCCTCCGTACCACATGATATTATCCGTGCAGAGATGGCTACCTCCCCATTGGTAGTAGAGGCACTCACTCGATCAGTCTCCTTTATACATAGCACTTGGGCTCTCCCTAGAGACAGATATGCTCGCTTAGCCCTGGAGTCTTCACGACACTTAGCATCACAGGGAGACGGATCATGTTGGTATGCACAGATGACAGCTTGGTTCCAACTGCATGGCTTTAGTATGGACAGGCTACCTCCATTTCAGTACTCCCTGGATGCACCCTCCCTCTCTCTCACACGGGCATAGATTACCAAACTTATCAGGCAGGACTTGACTCAACTGGACACTAGGAGGACATGGATACAGCCGACACACGAGCTTGGTACGAAGATGGCTTTCTATAGAGATCATCTTCTCTAGCTCACGGAGGATGGGTTTGTGATTAGACCCAGCTACATGGATACTCATCTTTCTCATGGGGTACGGTGTGCTATTGGTCAGATGCGCACATCCTCACACCAGCTAGAGATTGAGACTGGCAGATTCAGAGGAGTACTAGCTCAGGCCAGGATTTGTCAGTTGTGCCAGATGGAGCCAGAGACAGAGTTACATTACATATGTCACTGTCCAGTATATTATGAGATACGAGGCCGTTTTCACTGCCTGTTCAAAGAGGGTTTCGGACCACTTTCCAGAGTCATGAGATACCAGGATCAGAGATGCCTCGGATTATACTTGCTGGAGCTGCGTAGACATAGAGAGGGTCTCTTGAGAGGGAGGGGATCAGAGAGGGAGAGACACCTACAGAGGCAGATTACAGACTTCTTTCGACCAAAGATTGAGCAGTCAGGCCAGCAGGCATTGCAGCTGAGTATAGCCACACCAGAGGTACACTGATTGATCGGGCTATAGAGCTGGGCGGTCCAGGCGCCCCAAGATGAGAGGCCCATCCCAACACCGGCGGAGACTACAATAGAGGATCGGGACCATACTAGCACAGCATGGGAGACGTCCAGTCAGAGTACTCACCATGGAGGACATTGAGGATATCCGCCATCGACCGATGAGAGACATCTGATGCTTACCTTTGTTGCTGGAGTTTTCCTTCCCAGATGTTATCCATTAGGAGCTCCTAGTACCTTACTTTTCCTCATAGTTGTTGTTTCAATTTCAGTTAGTTGTTTAGTTGTTTTAGCTTTTCTTACACAAACATTGTATCAGATCCACCAATTGTTGTAACCTTTTTGGTCTCATAGGTCATTTTGGCCTTTTGAGGACGTTAATATATGATTTCATTTCTCACTCTTTTTGCTCGTCACGACTGCTTCCCTTGTGGAGACTTGCTGTACTTGCTGGGAACCCTACTGTACCTGCTGTACTGCTGGGAACCCTATTGTACCTGCTGTACCTGCCTATTGTACCTGATGAACCACTAGTACTACCTATTGTACCTGCTGGAAACCCTACTGTACGTGCTGTACCGCTTGTACTACCTACTGTACATGCTGGAAACCCTACTGTACATGCTGTACTGCATGTACTACCTACAGTCTACTGTACCTGCCGTATTGCTTGTACACTAGTTACTGTACTTGCTGGAAACCTTGTTGTACTTGCTCTACCGCTTATACCGACTACTGTGTATTTGTGTACCAGCACCTGTGTCAATTGTATTTGCTGAAATAACCCTTGTACCTGCTGTTCGCGCTGTACCAAATTGCCATTTTTTTTTTCTTAGCATCACCTGACTATGCAAGCTCCATGGTTGGGGTAGACCCCTAGTCTCTACGAGTGCAAATGCAAGGTTAGGTGTGTCCATGGAATTCGACAAATTCCTATGCAGGAGATTGGAGCTTATACAAAGTGTGTGCATATGTTGCCACCACACATGCAACATGTCTGTTGAGAAAACGTGGTGCTCATGATAGATCAAGTGTGTGGAGAGGAGAGACTCACAAAATACAAGAATAATATCTTGCTTATTAAGTTGCTTATACATACAACTAGGCCTTGCTCTCATACAAAATGCCTCATGGCCTCACCTTTAAATAGGTGAGCAAGTGGACCTCAAGTCCATTCACACTCACACCCTTCTCTCACCCTTCTACATAACCTTAGTCCCTTAATACCCCAACTGAATACCAACTATGAAAGAATTGGAATAGGTGGTATTGGACATAGGTTGCCTTTATAACATTAGGCATACAAGGATGTCATGGTGGTGTGGTTATCTAGGATTTACAAATGTGTTCCTAGAGCCTTAGAGGCTAATACAATGTTGCCTTCTAAGTCTTTATTTGTTGTCGATGAAGATGTACACCTCAATGATGGTGCACCCCACTCTTTGTGTTTGCTTGACTTCTTGTAGATGACATGCTTTAGACGTACATGCCATTGCTTCCACCATATGCTTTCCACCTTGACCATTCTCACACAATGATCATAAGCAGGCTGCCACCATTGCTTAAGTGGTTTGCTTTTAGATGGTCCTCCAACATGCTTTATGCTTCCTTGAATAATATATCTCCTCCATGAGTAATGAGGTAGATTTAAATGGGGAAGGGAAAGGGAGGGTCTTACCACTTGCCTTATGGATTGGTCAAGGGCAGTGTCTACTCCACAATTACAATAGCTTTTATGCATGTTGGTTAAATGATACCCTTTGGGGTTTGAAGTTACAAGCTTAATAAATAATTGGTTGAGGTAAATACTCAAACAAATAAGGTTTATCATCTTTGGCTCAAGAAGGAGAGGACATGGCTCATAACGTTGCCAATGCCTCTTACAAAAGTAATGCCAAAAGATGCTTAAAATCATGACAACCAACAAGGTAGAGCATTTGGGGATGCTATGCTCAACCTTACAACTCATCTTATACGATGAAAATGCAGAATATGCAACGGAATGACATGCCTTGGGCTTGGAAAGTGAGAACATATGGCTTATGGCATGCCTATGCCTCTTAAAAACAAGGCCCTCAAGGGTAATACACATAAACATTGAAGATGAGCACTTAATGTACATGTGCCCAACTTTAAGAACACTCAAAAATCTGAGTTTGATGATGAAAAAACCAGAATTCTTCAACCTCTTTAGCTTATGAGATGAAGACAATTGGTTCATGGTTGCACCATTTCTCTTTGAAAGAAGCGGTTTGTTGATGAAGACTTAAAAATGTCGCACTTATGGTGTATGCCCGGCCTCCATGTTGATGAAGAAGAGCCTTCTTAATGTAAATGACCTCCTCCTTTGATGGTTAAGACCACCTTAGTGCTAAGCAACACTTTGGTTGATGATTAATATCACCATTAGTGTGTATAAAACACAATTAGGGCTAAAAGGCACATTTTTAATGTCAAATGACACTTATTTTGGTGATTAACTCACCATTAGTGTTTAATAACACTATTAGTGTTTAAGAACACTTTCCCTTTGCTGGATTAACAGAGTAATTAGTGTTAAACAACACAATTAGTGCTTAGAAGCACACTTAATCACTTTCAAAGCTTAAAAATTGATGTTGATGTTGAAGCTTGACGAGCATGAGGCTTATGGCTACCTCATGTGGATGAGAGCTCTTCAAAAACAAGAGAGAAACTCAGCAACTAAGCATTCACACCACCATTTTAGTGATTAAAGCAAGGGAGTGATGATTAAGCAAGAAAAACCCAAAAACAAGCTTTAATGAAAAGCTTGAGAGTGAAAGAGAAGGAGGCGACTGGTTTTTTGTTGATTCCAGAAGCATGCGTGGATGAAATGCTCTCATATTTGAGCTGTAGACCCTCCACTCATTGGGCTATCAAAGCCCTAAGGAATCTCAGCCTATTATAGCCTACAGCTGGAGCATTTGTGTACGACCTGCGCAGGAGACAGAAATCGGCGCCGGACTGCTACTACAGACGGAATGCCGCGGCGTAGCGTGAAGGTCTTCAAAAATTGCCGGTACGAACTGAAGCGCTCGGGCTGTTCTACAACTCCCTAGTTAAAATCACAGAGAAATATCCACTCTACAAGCTGCTGTAGCTCCTCAACCATGAGAAGGTTGAGCTCCACACAAGGAAGATGAGAAAAAATGGATATTTTTTACCTAATCTACACCACAAATGGTTCAAATTACCTAGGCTCTAGATACCATGTTGAGAAAACGTGGTGCTCATGCTAGATCAAGTGTGTGGAGAGGAGAGACTCACAAAATACAAGAATAATATCTTGCTTATTAAGTTGCTTATACATACAACTAGGCCTTGCTCTCATACAAAATGCCTCATGGCCTTACCTTTAAATAGGTGAGCAAATGGACCTCAAGTCCATTCACACTCACACCCTTCTCTCACCCTTCTACATAACCTTAGTCCCTTAATAATGTCAAGGCACGATGCTAAGTGTCCCTAAGAGGCGTCACCTTTACGAGTCATCGCTTACATAAGATCCTTCTAAGGGGTTGTTCCCACACACAAATCAACCTACACACTAGCAGTTGTTCACACACACTAGAATCTCTTTATTTAAAGCCTAGAATACTAAGTTATTAAGTGCCACTTTACACCACCACCTAGCACTCATTCCCACATTAATCATTATTAGTATTTAACTCCTCCAAATTCTATCTCCAGCCACATCATATGAAGAGTTGTCCATGTATGTCATTGATAATAAACTTCTTCAACCAAGCGGTCACTCTGTCAAATCAATTAATTTTAAATTAGTATGCATTTATTCTGAATTAAAAGATTGAAACATGCAATAGTAATCAGACCCTAAGACAATTATGACAAATGAATCTTGGCATCTTCGGCACAACTTTTAAAACACCTTTCTTTCTTAACTCATAAACTTAGTTTCATTACATATAGGCACCCAAGAAACCCTCTCATAGCCATATTGGAACACACAAAATTTGGCTTTGAGATAGACAAGAACAGATCTTCCGACCTCAAAGTGAATCGATGAAAATGGACCCTTAAGTCTTCTTGAAAAGAGTGCGCCGAGCTTTAGACAAAAGTTCATGACCCAATAAGGGTGAAAGAGAGGACAAGGTACTAGCTGCAAGTACTTGCCAAAGATGATTAATGTGAAGCCCACGCAACATGCACCTTGGTACAAGTACTACAATATGTTCATTGACATCTATGAATTTAAAATTCTAGCTGTACCCACCATTTATGATTTATGTAACTATTTGGTCCTCCAAGCTCTTTTCACATGATAGAACTCATATTCAAGAATCAAGAACCTTACCAAGTTGGGTGTCCCAATACCGTATTTCTCCCACCAAGACACTGGCTCCAACTCTGTCTCCCTGAGCAATGCGGTAGCTTGCCCAAACATATGGCAACCGTTGCGGTAAATGAGAAGCTCATCCTCGAGCTTTCTCATAAGCTGTATATCACCTCCCAGTCCCACCAACTTGATAATGTACTTGGTCCAAGCTCCTCATTGAGGTACTGCTCCTCATTCCTCCAAAGGGGATGCAAAATGTGAGCAACAGCATGGATTGGCCTATGAAACCAATCCCAATGCCAATTCCAGATCTCCTTAATATCTTGAACTCTACAAAATGTGAGCAACAGCATGGATTGGCCTGTGACATACATAAGAGATCAAGATTTATAAAATAACTTATAGGAAGACTCAAGAGAAAGACTCAAAGACTAAAGTTAAAGCCCAAGGGTGAGCACCTGTCAGGCGACAAGGTAGTGCAATCATTGAGAGCTTCACCAATTCTGTCCATGAACTCATAAAGCAGCCCAATGGTACTCCCCTCCATGTCTGTGAGCCGAAGGACACTATACATGGGCTGAAGTGCCTTCACAAGTCCCTCTGCATCCTGCCACCAAGTATCTCTCGTGACCATACGAGAGAATGCTATAGACTTGGGCTCATCCTTGTCCTCACATGCTGTCCATTCACGACACACAACAGTGCGCAATAAGCCATGTCGCACTCTCACTAGTCTCTCCACCACAATAAACATATATGCAAACCGAGTTTTGGAGGGCTTTAGAAGCTCAAGATCACTATTGGCCCTGTACATGCTCAAAATCTTTGGCCTCTTTGTGACAAAGTTCACCATGCTAGATGCAGCTCCACACAATCTTGGGGAACTCCTCCTCTAACATCCTGCCCATGGATACACAATTGGACCCATTGTCCATGATCACCTGCACAATGTTATCGGGGCCAATTTCATTGATTGCTTAGCGCATGTGGGACATAATGAACTCCCCTATAACCACTGTCCCTGGCACCGATGCATTTATGGCACGAATGAACATTGTGTCTTTGCAAGAGGACACAAGAATGTTGTACACATTTCTCTTCCGCACATCTGTCCATCCATCACAAAGCAAAGTACAACCATACTTTGCCCAAGTGGCCTTGAGAGGCTTCATCTCCATCTCCACAGCCAGTTGCTTTGCGAAGCTCAGTAGTGCGCAATGTTTCATAGGAGGGGCCATCCCACTCACACCCAATGCGGGAGATAGCTCTCATTGCCTTCTTCCATCGAGGAGTCCTGACAATGTGGAAGGATAATCCACATTGAATAAACAACTTCATCAGCTCCCTCGTTGCCTCTGTCATGGTAGCCTTCTACATCCTTGCCTGCACATGTCCTTTCTTGAACACTAGAAGACTAGTTCTTTTGGCTCGAGGTGCCGAGCTAGAACCACCTGCAACCTCACCACTGGTATCTTCCTCTCTGATACTGTGAGTCCTCTTGGAGACACTTTGACGTGCTTTAGGCTCTCCCAGATTGGGGATATCCTCAGGGGGATACCTGGCTGCGTGGCCTTCCAAGCCTTTAGGCTATCATAGATTTCTTGTGGCACATGCTTACATGACCCGATGCCAAAACCCTTTGTTTGTGACAAATGTGCCTTCAGCCTGGTGACACTGCCATGGTGCTTATCAGCACAAAAGTTACATTTCCACTTTCCGGAGCCCGAGCCACCATATCTAGACTCGAAGGTGACATTGTTCCAAAGAGAATCACTTGTTCGAGGCATCCTACAAGGCGGGGATAAATGCAGATTGTTGGCCATGCAAATGCGACACATAACATAAAGTAATCTCATTTTATGATTCATGATTTTAACTGTCATCTTGGCCAACAATAGAGCAAGGGGAAGAGAAGGTAGATAGCCTTAGGCCTCAATAGAGCAAGGGGAGGAAGATATGCCATAAATATTGATGGAAGAGAAAAAAACGTGCTGCTTTGTGAGTTGTGCAGAGAAAACCGACATAAAGCAAAACATGACATTACCCCTTTAGAAGACCTATGCAAGGCCCAAGGACACCAAGGAGCAGGCGGGCTGACACCGGCGTTGATTCGATGGCAAGCTGGCACACAAAACGGCCAAAAAGTACAGGCAACCGCCACTGGGAAACGCACACAGAAAAGGTACGAAACGATTCGATGTGACGGGCTGTAGGGTATTAAAATATTCATGATGAATAAAAAACACGTTTCGTACAGGACGAAACACTTCGTAAGTTTCAAACCTGTACGAAACGCGTTTCTATGCAACACTGTCATGGTGGAACACAGAAGAACTCGTGGAGATTTTGAGAACGAACTTGTGAAGTACCTTCATCATCTTCTTCCCTCTAGCATCACCTAGCTCCTACATCTCCACCGACGAGAGCCTCCCTTGCAGCGCCAACCCCCGCCGCCGCTCCGCCTCCTGTCACCACCTCTGCGCCGCCTTCTAGGAAACTCCTACGCTGCTCAGCCCCTCACACGCCGCCGCCGCCTCTGTACAGCTCTGTACAGCAACAGTGCCGCCCTGCTTTGCTGCTTTTCCCTGTGCGCCTGCGTCGTCCTATGAAGAAGCGCAGCCTATTTCAGCAAGTCTGCCATCTGCTGGCCACTCCGCCTGCTCCAGTCAGCTGAGCCGCCAGCACTTCAGTCAGCTGAGCCGCCACTGCCGCCTCCACTGTTTCCACCAGCAGCATCGGTAAGCACCACCTTCAGAACAGCGCCGCCTTATTCTGACTACACAACCCTGAAGCGCCGCCTCTGCCTGTTGTGCCACCCTTGCAAAGAGAAAACCTGAGTTGTTTTTGGTGCTACCTCTTCTTAGCTCACCAATACCTCCAACCCAGGGTATTTGATTTTTCTAAGGCTCCTTTCCATATCGAGCACGGAGTTCTTGTGGGAATTTGTGAGCATCAGACTTAGTTCCAACATTGGATATTGGTACTAGCCCAGTGTAAGACTCTTGTGGGTCATCTTCGTGGTGAGCTCAGCATCAGTTATCTTGTACCTCGACATCGACTTCATCCCGACCTCGACATTGGCACTCTTGTTTGATATTGTATTCATTTGTTGTATTGGTCGTGGCTTGGAAAAGCCCGTGGATTGTTCTTGAAATAAATTCCTGAAAAGGGGGGCAGGGCCTATCCCCCGCTCAGCGTGGTGTACTGTGTGAAACCCCAATACCCATTTCTCTCTCCCCCTTGTCTCTCTCTATTTATATCTCTTGGACACATGGTTGAACCTGTCCCTGCAGCTCCGTTGGGCTTACAATTTATCTTCCTTAAGCATGAGAAACTTTTTCAAGCCACCATACTCAACCCTAATCTTGTTGATGCAGTGTGCTAGCAATTGCTCTTCAGCACATCCTTTTGTTCTCATTCCAAGTTTTGAAAAAATTGATTGACATTACTAAAAGAGTAATCAAAGGTCAAAAAAGCTACTGTGCATTGGGCTTTTCTAACAAAGCACAGAGGCCAATATTCAGAATATATAATTATTATGTACCTACGCTAATCCTTGGGATTAGTGGCCTAATCCGGCAAGGTTAGGAGAGCCCTGGGATTAGGGAGAGCAGGCTGATATGGGTGGCTAAGGTGGATTATTAGTAAATCCGTGGTTACTGGCTATTTATGACTAGATGGTTATTTATAACAGCAGTACTCAGTACATAAGTGACGTATGGGTTTATTATTATTGGTTCTTGACAGTTGTTGATAGCGGGTCTAAGCCTAGACTAGAGACTCCCGCGATGGACTTGGCAGATGGGAATGAACCTTAGCCTCCGGCTCAGGGGTGGCTTGCAGTCCCAAACCTACTGCTGGCAAGTGAGCTAGCATGCACCCCTTCTGTATAGTTAATCTTGTTGCTTGTGTTTAGGGAGATATTACAATAATGATGCCCTTACACCATAATTTAAGATCCCTGCATGAACAAACCCCATTTTGCTTTCAACAAAAAAGTAAAAAATACATACACAAAATTTTTTTGTACAGTGGCAAGCTTCTACTCATGCCCATTTATGTGCCAAACGTTCGACATACTTTTGAGCAGAATCAGAAAAGTGAGTTCTCGAGTTACCTGCAATTCCTCTGAACACTTTGCTGCAGGAGGCGGCGGCAGAAAATCTGCCAAAGGATCTACTTTAGATGCATCCTTATCTACCTCTTCAGTGCCACTCATCTCTATATCTGAAAACTCTGCAGCAGGAGCTGTAGCACCAGCTGGATCTTGGCTTACAGCCACTTTCAGCTGCTGTGACAGATCATCTAACTGAACATTCTCAGGCGTTAGCGAGCGCCCTGTACCAGGTGATGTTATTCCTTGGAAAAACCCTGAGACAGCAGAATCATTTTGTACTCAAACCACATCAATGCTTGAATGATCACACAGAAGGCAGACATATAATAGTTTGGTCATTCTCAAAGAGTGCTGCCTAGGTTTCAAGAGGCTTCTGTGTACATTCTTGCAGAAGGTCAAGGGCTAAGTAGGCTAAGTAGCTCACCATTACTAGCCTGCATACCCAATCCAAAAACTGCCCTTCCTGTGCTCATTATCTCCCCCTCCTACCACAGCAAAAAGAAAAACAACGAATTAAGCTTCAAAAGTGCATGGAAAAAATGCAAGGTAAATATCCACTAAATTCCTACAATTGACAAAGAAAAACTGCAACCTTAAATTCATGAGTGTCTATGCATAAAGCTCAACTTTACCATGCATAGGATAGACTATTATGCCTCCTCACATCATAAGAAACACGAAAAAAGTTTATGTACACAAAGTTATATCCACCTTAGCATTCAGATCTTTGGAAATAAACCATCGTGCAGAGACAACCTCTCGACAATGGAGCACAAACCAAACACCAGAAAAAAGTTCAAATAAAAAATGGCAACCCAATTAGAGCCAATGGTGAGTTAGGATAACTAGACATGAACTGCACACCGCACAAGAAAACATTGGCAGCAGCTTACAACGGAACAGCCGGCCCCCCTTTGATGGAATTCTCTGTAATTTTTGAAACAAAGGATGCAGGTGCCCAGCACCAGAATTTTCCAAGTACATAAGATTTCCAATCAAAGAAAGAAATGAAACTGCGAGAACATTGTCCCACAAACTCAAAGTTCTACGCTTGTAAAGGCCAAGTCTTCAAGATATCTTGCAAAGCAAGCAGTTTCTCAATGAAACTTTCCATAATCTCTCCCTAGGACACCGTCTATGCACAGATCGCCATGAAAACATCTCTGGCACCCAAATGCATGCATAAAGAGTCACATCTATCGTGATAAACCATGCTGTCCAGTTCTGAAACTTCTGTTTTCAGCCCAAACACACTCGAAAGAAGAGCTTGTGCCTGTATGGGATGAGTTAGGGATGCTCTACTTATACATATGAAGGAGAGAGGGAACTTTAGAGCCTACTATGGGGCTGTCCAGAACAGAAAAGTCGCAAACCACCACCCTGTATGTCAACACAAGAGAGAAGGAGAGCCACAAAAGCACACGCTCATGCCAGTTATTGTCAACAGCCTGGACATTTTCCAGTATAAAAGGGATCTGGTGGACTCCACAACATCTATTATCCTGGAATACAAAGGATCACACTCCTAAAATTTGGGACAGTTGCTATTTTTGGCCCGACTCCGATGGAAATTCTCTTCGCATCATTACATCCGGAATTGAACAAATACCCAAAGTTGCCAAAGTACCTGTGACAAATGGGCTACCAGTTGGGATATTTTTAAAGGCAAAGATTATGGGAGGACCCTTCTCTTAGATTGGGACATGTAGCAAGAAAGCGGATCAAAGTGAGACAAGTGGCCTCACACTTGTTAGACAGTGGATCAAAGTGAGACAAGTGGCCTCACATTTGTCACTCAGCTATTGTGTGGCTCTCCACTTGTCATTATAGCCTTCTCCTGCCATTATAGCTCATGGGAGACCCTAATCTATAAATCGGAGCTCTCTTTCTTCATTTGGAGTAGGCTCTCTTGCTACAAGCTCTCTTCTACCATGTTGGCTGCTCGCATTCTAAGTTGTTGAAAAGCAACGAGCTCTCTGTCAATGAGAAGAAGTCAGAATTTTATTTGTTCAAGGTTCACTATATATACCTAGATGAATCCAAGAACATGCCCAAATTCACCTTATAAGAAAGTGCAATTTATAACCTCATGGTAGTCATCCACAAGACAATAAACCATCAACTCCATCATGCATAGTATGGACTAGATACTACGACATCCCCACTAACGTCATCAATGCCCAATAGTGGGTGTAGAACTTGGTATCAATATATGCTCCCACACACACCCCCCGCACGCACAAACACACACACACACACATAAGAGCATCCATTCATACAAAGGTCTTTGTACTGAGTTTCTGTCAAAGCTCCAGAGATACAGGGCAGACTCGTCACTCAGCCACAATGAAGCCTAGCATTAAGGATCATAACAAATAGAAAGAATTATTAGGGCATATGCACCACTAAAGATAGAAAGAATTAACACAATATCAACTGGCTGCAACTTGGACGAAAACTTCACAATGTGAAATTTGCATGTCCGCTAATACAGCATAAAGATATACCTAGATGAATCCAGGAACATGCCCAATGCTGAGGACATCCGACTTGATCTGGCCAAGGTGGCCGAAATTGTCAATTGGGAGATATCACAAACCGCATACGACATCCAATCCTTTGTGGATATATGCCAAGCATACTCCACCCACATAGACAGATTCTCTAACCTCTCAACAGATCTCACCGATCTGCTTAAAGATGTCAAGACTAGAAGGCAGCGGATCCAAATGACTCCACGAGCGTTGGAGGCATTCAAGAACCTCAAGGTGGCTTTGTCAAAAGCTCCTTGTCTAGCGCTTGCCTTGTGGAACAAGCCATTCCAAGTAATCACCGATGCGAGCAACATCGTGATTGGAGCAATGTTACAACAAAATAGCCATCTAATAGATTACGTGTCCCGTAAGTTACTACCCGCGGAAAAGAATTACTTGTTCTACGATCGGGAACTCCTAGCAATAATTCAAGTCCTGAAACATTTGAAGCATTTCCTTTATGGCCGTGAATTTGAGGTTTACACTGACCATCAAGCATTGCACTGGATTCAAACAATGCCAAGTGCACAGTGGAGTGATCGTCAGCACCACTGGAGCCAAATCTTCTAGCAATTTGATAGTATGATCAAGTACCTTCCAGGAAAGGCCAACCCAGTGGCCGATGCTTTGAGCAAGAAGGGAACAGTGACATTGATTCAAACCACTAGACTCGACCTTGTTGGTCGAGACTAGATGACATGAAGCACACATACACAGATTATGAGGAATTCAGTACACAATCGGATGCCACAAGACCATGCCACTTTTTGATACGAGATAGTTGGCTTTTCTACAAAGGTTGACTTTGTGTCATGAAGTCATTCAGGACAGCTCTTCTGACACCCATGATGCCATTACAAGTGGTCACTCGGGCATGAATTCGACTCTGGAGAAGCTAGAAAGGCAATATTATTGGCCAAGAATGAGGCGCAATGTGTTCACTCATGTCCAACACTATGACGTTTATCAGAAAGAGAAAGCTCCTTATGGAAAGAAGATAGGGTTGTTACAACCTTTACCCATTTCTGAAGAACCTTTCCAAGATATATCGATAGACTTTGTCATAAATCTGTCTCCCAATCCGAATAAGTGTAGTACACAGTGCTTAACTGTTGTTGATAGATTTAGCAAATTTGTTATGCTTACTCCATGCAGGGCCAATGTGACCACCGAAGATGTTGCCCATTTGTTCATTAGGCATTGGTACCCGATTGGCGGGATCCCTAGGACCATAGTATTAGACCAAGATGCCAAGTTTACTAGTCGTTTCTGGAGGGCATTGATTAATAAAACTGAATTTTTCCAATGCATTTCACCCACAAACTAATGGCCAGACATAAATCTACAACCAGTTGGTCTTTGATGTGCTAAAGTCAGCAAGGTAAGTGGGAATCGTATTTGCCTTTAGTTCAAGTAGTTTTGAATGATCCATTTTTTGCAGCTATTGGCAAGACTTCATACGAAGCAGCGTTCGGAAGACCATTCGAGTCGCTATTGACCAGAACCTTGTCTTCAGTACCTGAAGCGAACAGAATAACGGAGTCTTACCAGAAGATTTTGGAATCAGTTAAAGACAGATTGGCTAAAGCGCAAGAGGCCAACAAAGACCGAAAAGATGTGAGGTTCTCGGAAGGAGATTGGGTTTATCTTCGGATTATGAAGCAAAAGAAAGATCAACGAGGTGTCAATGAAGTTGAAGCTACCTCTGAGCTAGACCATGTCAATTGGTTGAAACCTGTTGGAGGTGTCAAAGTCACGCAGCAACAGCACGCACACCACCCTACGGCACTGAGCAACGTTGGTGGCTAGAAGTCGAAGAGCCATATATAGGGTGTGGTGTCACCTTGTCATAGATATCTCCTCCGGCTGGGTTTTTGGGGGGAAGCAACGGCTAGGAGATGGGAGCCAGCCACCGACGTTGCTCAGTGCCCTAGGGTGATGTGGGGCTACTGCTGCGTGACTCTGACATGGTATCAGAGCTCGGCCTGTGTAGTCCTGGGTGGTCCTGTTAGAAGTCATCTCCTGTCTTTACTGAGACACCAGGGCCTTTGTTGTGGGTGTGCCCGCCCTTGTAGGTGTTGTTCTCATTTTTCCTCACTCCCCGTATTTTTTTCATATTTTTTCCTATTTTTCTTGGTTTGGGTGGATGCCCAGTGTTGGCAGGAGGGCCCATGAGCTGGCCGACTCATGCTTCAGGTCCACGACCTCACACATGCACTGGCTGACTGTTGACAGCTCGCCGACTGGCTGTCTTGGCTGGTCGTGGAGGATCAGGGCCTGTCGGCTGCCCTTCTACAAGCCGACTGCATCATTGGGGCCATTTAAAACAGCCCCACAGCCCCTTGCCATTGTTGTATTATATTCGGGATCTTCTTGTGTATACATAGTAGAGTTATACGCCTCTCTCTCCATTGCTGTCTATTTTCTGCACTTGCTCTTGTGTTTCCAGATTTGGTCATCATCTCCATTGCATGTTCTGACATGGTATCAGAGCCCTAGGCTCTTGATAGTTCTTGGGAGTTGTGTGAGCAAGAGGGGGACTGTTGTGTTGCTGATTGGTGGACTGTTCAGGACTGTTTGGGAAGAGGAGAAGCAAGAGGACGGCGGGCTGATTTGCTAGACAGCCACTCGCAGGTGTAAGTTCTTCTTTGCTCCCACCCACCCACCCTTTTTCAGAGTACATCCCTACAATGGCAGATTTGTTAAAATGGCTGAGAGGCATGTGAAGATCCCTACACTCCCCACATTCCCGGTGGACCGTCAGTTGGACGGGAACAACTACAGCATATGGAAGGTTATGATGGAATCTGTTCTGGAGTCTTACCACCTTGCTGATTTCATCGTTGTTGGGGTTCCACGACCGGAAGTAGAGGAAGGGGAGTTACCGTCGATCCGTAAGGACCGAGAGGCACAAGCACAGTTCTGGGATCGTGTCAACGCCAGGGTCCGTTCATTTATCTTCCTCAACTGCACACCGCAGGTAATCAATCATGTAAAGCATATGATGCTGGCCAGAGGTATATGGCAGCATTTGGCTTCTCTTTACAACAAGGTATCGCCCATGAAGAGGATTTCCTTGGAAGTACAGATGCGGGTTACGAGCCCTGCAAAGTCGTCGACGATGCAGGAGCATATTAACAAGCTGCAGGCTCTTCAACAGGAAGTTCTCTAGGCTGAGAAGGCGATATCATCAGAGGACATGGCCATAACGTTGCTGTCGCATTTGCCCTCTCAGTACTCAACATTTTACTCCTCTTTGATTACCAGTGGCAGGCTCAGCACCATCACGTGGGAGGAGCTTGTGCCCATGGTCTTGGACCAAGAGGAACGATTCACGAACCCTCCTGAGGGCGGAGGTTAAGAGGCCTTAACTGGCCAACGGTCGAAAAGCCGTAACACGAGCAAAGAGAAGGCTTCATCAGAGAAAGTCTTCTGAGAAGAAGTCCGACGCTGACCGCAAGAAACTAAAGGCAGAGAGGACCTGTAATGATTGTGGCAAGAAAGGCCACTATTGGAGGTAGTGTCCCAAGCAGAAGACCGAGAAGGGTGAAGATTCCTCAGCAACAATCATGAAGACTCCGGCTTTTGTGCACTTGGAGGTGATGGACACGGATGTTTCATTTTCTTCAGGCAGGGAGGAGGTTGGAGGACTCTCCGCAACGGATACTCGGGAGTGGATTCTAGACAGTGGTGCTTCTAGGCACATGACTCCTTCCCGTTCAGATTTACAGGATCTCTGCAAGTATTCTGGTCACATTCTTATTGAGGATACATCCACTATCCCAGTTCACAGTGAGGGCAAGTTGGAGATAGTTCCTGATGGCAGAGGAGGGAAGCATTCCTCCCAGGTGTTGTATGTTCCGTCACTTGGTTTTCATCTGTTGTCAGTGCATCAGGTTTGCAAGACTGGCGTACGGGTGGAGTTTGATGAGCATTTTGTTGCTCTCCGAGACAAGGCAACAGGCCAGGTAGTTTGGGAAGGCGGAGTGGAGAATGGAGTTTACAACCTTTCAGCACTCTCTCTCCCAGGTCCTCAGTTTTGTGACGAGTGGCAGTCTGGTAATGGCCACTTAAGTGTGGATATACGCTGCAGGTGCAGGCTTTCCTGGACCAGATGGTGGATAGCTTGACAGATGATGGCAGCAGTTGGCAAGAACTTTCCAGTACAGATGTTGGTAGTTCTTGTGTTCGTCAGTCAGAGGAAACTTTACAAGCGACCTATGCTCTGATGTCTTGTAGCATTCGGGACAAAGAAACTCCTGTAGATGAGGATGTTCTTTCAACGGGGACCTCTCGGAATGTAACACGCAGAAGCTCTGGGTAGTCTTCTTTCAGCCCTAAACACTCTTGGAAACCTTCTGATGCAAAAACGCACCATCTGATGCAAAAACGCAGGTAGAGAGAGAGTAGAGAGAGAGAGTGAGAAGTGCTGGAATTTCAGTATATACTATGGTACAAAAAGGTACATATCTTGCAGCCCTTGGCTGCCTTCATAAAAAAGGTGGTAAAACACCCAAAATTCTGCCCTAGACTAGGACCCTACTGATCCAAACCCCTAGTGGGCTGAATGCTTACAATGAGGAGCACCCTTTGCCTTTTATACCTCTCTTGGACTTCTTGGACTGCTGGTAAACTGGCCGACTGCTGGTCGGCCAGTCATAAATGATTTACATGCCTTTTAAATTCAGCCGACTGGTGTTCTTGCCTTGCAATCATGCACCTACAGCCGCCTTGCTTTCTGGTACAGCCGACAGCTCCTGTACTTAGCCGACTGCACCCTAGTGCTTCTCCAAGTCCAACCTGGCCACTTCTGTATCTTGTGCTCCACACTCTGACTCTATCTGGTTCATACTATTTATCTGTTTGCCCCCTCTGGATCTAGCCCTGAGATTGTCCATGGCATCTATGATGCACATGACATCCCCCTCTGCTAAACTTGATGACGGGAATCCAACCTGCTCTTGGATGACTGTCATCATCCCAATCCTATCCCGAAGTCCCTCTGTCATCATCCATCCCTGGCAAACCTTTTTCTCTGAAAATCCGGTCTGTTCTCCAAACCACTCTGTCTCTGATGAAGATCTATGCATCTGGTCTTCCTCTAGTCCACAATCTATTCCCGCCCTGACTCTAAACACCGTCTTGGTCTTCATTCTTGGAACTGAGTCTGGCACTCTCACATCACCCTTGGAGGATCAACCTCCCTTGGGACCGTTACCTGAGAACCTATCTGGCTCACGGAACTGCCATCCCCATCTGGCACTGTGGAACACCACCAACAAACCTCCTGGGAGTTCTTCCCGATTCTGTGCTCCTCGCCTTGGGCTTTGAATCCGTGTACTTTCCTGTACCTTGGACCTGTACACCATCATCTGGGACTGAATCAGTGTTTAGCTTTGCTGAGCCTGATGCTCTGATACCAATGTAACACGCGGAAGCTCTGGGTAGTCTTCTTTCAGCCCTAAACACTCTTGGAAACCTTCTGATGCAAAAACGCACCATCTGATGCAAAAACGCAGGTAGAGAGAGAGTAGAGAGAGAGAGTGAGAAGTGCTGGAATTTCAGTATATACTATGGTACAAAAAGGTACATATCTTGCAGCCCTTGGCTACCTTCATAAAAAAGGTGGTAAAACACCCAAAATTCTGCCCTAGACTAGGACCCTACTGATCCAAACCCCTAGTGGGCTGAATGCTTACAATGAGGAGCACCCTTTGCCTTTTATACCTCTCTTGGACTTCTTGGACTGCTGGTAAACTGGCCGACTGCTGGTCGGCCAGTCATAAATGATTTACATGCCTTTTAAATTCAGCCGACTGGTGTTCTTGCCTTGCAATCATGCACCTACAGCCGCCTTGCTTTCTGGTACAGCCGACAGCTCCTGTACTTAGCCGACTGCACCCTAGTGCTTCTCCAAGTCCAACCTGGCCACTTCTGTATCTTGTGCTCCACACTCTGACTCTATCTGGTTCATACTATTTATCTGTTTGCCCCCTCTGGATCTAGCCCTGAGATTGTCCATGGCATCTATGATGCACATGACACGGAAAGCCAAGCAGGTGGCAGTTGATTACTTCTTGCAGCAGGAGGTGGTTGTTGCACATTCTCCAGGCTTTGTGGTTCCGGATTCAGAGGGGGTGGTCAACAGGTTTCAGAAGGCCTTGCGTGGTCCTCAGCAGGTTTCCAGAACTAGGCGTCCCACCGTAACAGGTGTTGATCCTTGTGAGCAGTATGGTGCCTCTTTGACTCGGAAGCAGAATGGTTCATTGATTTGGTTGATGGATACCAGATTGGACGGGAGCTTCCTAATGAGGCTGATGAGCTTGTGTTTGCAAATGACTCTTTGGATTGCGTATCTTGTGGTATCTACGGCATGCGAAAGATCATGGACACTTTTACACAGGAGGGGGATTGATGGATGGAGTCCGACTCCACGGATGGAGTGACTCAGTTTGGGGAGGAGATCTAGACAGGAGGAGATCTACTTCAGGCCCAAGAGCAGTTTTATGGAGCAGTGAGAGGTAGATATCTCTTGCCTTTTAGATAGAGGCAGAATACCGGGCTGATTGTGGTGCTGCTTGCGAGGTAGTGAGGTTGTAGAGGTTACTTGGTAGGATTGGGTTTCCACTGGTGGAATCCTTGGTCATCCAGAGGCACTTTGTTCATGAAAAGATTGTTGCTGATGACATCTTGCTAGAGTTCTGTTCGACGGAGGACAGTATGGTGGACCTCTTCACGAAGTCGCTATCTCAGGCTTTGCTCAGGTGGCACCTCTGTGGTTGGTTTCAGGGCCAGGAGCTGAGAGGGGGTGTTAGAAGTCATCTCTTGTCTTTATCTAGACACCAGGGCCTTTGTTGTGGGTGTGACATGTGAGAGATTGACCGTCGTAAACACAACCTTAGGCTGACTAAACTTCACTTAATGATGCTTAAGAAATAGACAGATAGTGTCAATGCTGTGTGGGAGAATTAGGGTTAGGTGAGCATCAAATAGTCAACCCCTGGAACAAACCTGTCAGGGGCTCTGGAGGGTCTTGTGGACCTCCGTACCCAATGACCATCATTTGCAGGTTGCTGTCCAGCCTGCATATCACCCATTGGTGGCTCCTGTTCCATGCCATAAGGCTGAAATATCATGCCCGGTATATCCTCCAACTATGTATATCCATAGGGATATCTTCTGCCATATCTGGCTGTCCATTTGGACCATTTTCAGCACCATTTAAGGGCTGGTTTTCCTGCTGTAATGGCTGATTTACAGCCCTTTGTTGTTGTCCATGATGTCCATCATCATCAAAGATGACTCTGCCAGGCTCCTGTTGCCTTGCAGGCTCCTTATACATGCATGTTTCATCAAAAATGACATCATTGCTGCGTATGATCTTTCTATTCACGGGATCCCAAAGTCTATACCCCATTTCACCTCTCTCACCATATCCTAGGAATATGCATTTGTGAGACTTAGGATCAAGTTTGGTGCGCATTTCCCTGCATATGTGCACGTACGCAACGCAACCAAACACTCTCAAGTGCTTGTATGACGGAGGCTTCCCTGTCCATACTTCCTCTGGCACTTTCCCACCAAGCCTCGTGTTAGGTGACCTGTTTATAAGGTAAACGGCTGTCATAACAGCTTCAGCCCAAAAACCATGAGGTAATGCAGCATGTGACAACATAGAACGAACCTTCTCCTGTATGGTCCTGTTCATCCTCTCTGCTGTCCCGTTTTGTGGAGGATCATAAGGAGTAGAGAGCTCCCTCTTGATGCCTTTAGCATCACAAAAGTCCTGAAACTGTTTGGACATGTACTCTCCACCATTGTCGGAACGCAAAGCTTTCAGTGTTTTGCCAGTTTGATTCTCAACAAGAGCAACAAACTTCTGAAACACTGAGAATGTATCACTCTTCAAACGAAGAGGATAAACCCACACCTTGCGTGTGGCATCATCTATAAAAGACACAAAATATTTTGCTCCTCCCAAAGAAAGCTGAGGCATCTCACATACATCTGTATGCACAAGCTCTAACTGAGCATCTTTCTGTCCAAGAGCTTTCTTGTGGGGACACTGTAGTTGCCTACCATATATACAATGCTCACAAAACTGAAAACTTGAAAACTTTAGAGAAGGCAAGTAACCCAAACGAGACAATTGCTCCATTCCTTTGACACTCATGTGTCCCAACCGGCTATGCCACATAGAAATTTCCGGCAGCTCGGTTGCATTTACATTAGCATGGTGACAAACACCTGCATGCATAAAGTAAAGAGTGTCCACTTTAGAGCCTCTGGCAACAACCAGTGAGCCCTTACTAATTTTCCACTTTCCACTACCAAATGTGGTAACATAATCAGCATCATCAAGCTGTCCAGTAGAAAGCAGATTCTTCTTGATGTCAGGCACATGCCTGACATCATGGAGCATAAGCTGTGAGCCATCTGAAAACACAAGCCTCACATCACCTCTGCCAAGAATTTTGCATGCATGGTTATCACCCAAATAAACCACTCCTTCATTGCCAGCAGTGTACCTGACAAACAAGTCTCTGCAACCTGTGACATGAAAGGAGGCACCTGAATCAATGATCCATGAGTGCATACCATGACCACCTGTAAGAAGTGAATGGGCATCAAGTGAAGACGTAAATAGGACCTCATCCTCACTGCCACCTGCATGTGACACATTGATTTCTTCAATCTTGACTCCACTTTTGCCCTTCGGCTTTACATCTTTGGCTTCATCCTTGTCTTTGTCTTTGCCTTTTCCCTTTTCTTTTTGATCATTTTTCCATTTGTAGCATTGCTTTTTAATGTGTCCCTTCTTGCCACAATAATGGCATTCCAAATCCTTTTTGGAGCGAGACTTGCTCCTTCCCCTTTCTTGGCTTTTCCCCCTTTGCTAGGATCTCCCACGTGCATTCATTGCATTGGACTTTCCAACAGAGTTGTTTTTCCTGTTCATCTCTTCTTGAAGAAGAGCACCTTCACATCTGCATATGACAGCATAGCATTCGAATTGCTAGTGGCTGTATCCCAACTCTCTGGCAAAGTGCATAACAGAAAAGTGGCTTTGAACTCATCGTCCATTGCCAACTTTTGATTGATGACCTGGCTGACAATACCATTAAACTCATTTAGATGGGCTGTCATAGACGCCCCTTCCTTCATCTGAAGACCTATGAGTTTCTTCAACCAATACACTTTGCTTGAGGCACTTTGTTGGGCATACAAGTCCTGCAATCTCTGCCACATTCCCCAAGCTGTCTTCTCTTCACGAATGCTGAAAAGTAATGAGTCTGACACAGACAACATGATAGTAGATCTTGCCAGCTCATCCATATCTTCCCACTCTTCAGCAGTAAGAGAAGCGGGCATCACACCCCTTTCTTTGATAGGCTTGTGCTGCTTTTTCTGGAGCAACACATTGTAGCACTGGGTTTGCCAAATATCATAGTTATGCGAGCCTTCAAGCTTCTTGATGTGAAGCAATGAAGAGCTCTCACCTGTGGTTGCCATAGCAAAATGCAACCTGTCAATGCCTGACTCCCTGCAAAATGTGCAAACACTGCACCAAAAGCACACAAAGTGCTCACAGTTTTTCTCCCAAGCTTTATCTCCCACTGCGGAAGCAAGAATGCAACTTTTCTCCCACTTTATGTGATGAAATCACCAAAATCTGGTTGCTGCAGATTTTGGACAGCACCTTAAATGTGCTCTGTTGCCCTTCCAAAGTACTGTACAGCAGTACCAAGTGCTCACCAATGATGTACAAAACCTGTACCGGCAAGTACAGCAACTGAAATTGAACCTTTTGGTCACTCAAAACAGTGTACAGCCATGCCAAAACTTGCACAAAGCTATGCCAAATCTGTACCAGTAGGTACAATAGCAATAAATGCTCTCCTGGCTGTCCAAATGAGTGAAAATCAGACTTTTACAGTCCTGTACACTGCATACAACAGTCCCGAACAGAAATTGGGCAAAAGCCCCTTGACTGCAAGCTGATTTTTGAGGATTCAAGGCATAAATGTCTTGCCTGCTGCTTTGCCAAGCTCAACAAGCATACAAACTTGAAAAGCCCCTTGATTTAAGATCAATTTCTGATCATACATGGTACATTGACGCACATAAAGGCATCCAGAGTGTTCACGATGCTTCCCCCTGGCCACATATACATCCAATACATGAAAGCCCCTTGATTTACAGGCACATTGAGTGCTTGTAAGGCATCAACACATTATCCACAGCATCAAATGCGATTGCCTGCGTGCAAATCAACCAAATCGGCACAAAAGCCCCTTGATTTGCACTGCAATTTGCTGCAATTTTGCCCAAATGTGCGATTTCTCACATCGTACAGCATGTATGAGTGCTTAGTTGCACAATTACATCAAAAGCCCCAAATTTCGACATTCAATTTCTTGCAAATTGATCCTGATTGTGATCAATGTCCTGCAAATTGATCCTGATTGTGACCAATGTCACCCAATTTTGCCAATTTTGCTCAAAATTTGAGCAATTTGGCACCTGTACCTGCTCAATTGCAAATAATGGACATAAAAATTCCCGAAATTGAAGCAAAATACCTCTAATTTGGGCTGAATTTGAGGGACAATTCTGCTGTTGACTGCTGATTCTGTTGCAGAAAAGAGGAGGGTCGTGTTGATGCTGCTGCAGCTGTGCAGGTGAAGGACTCCTCAGGCAAACTGCAGAAGACTGAGCCAATGGAGGGCTCCTATTTGCAGCAACTGTGCAGAGAGGTGGTCGATTTGATCACACCATCAAAACGTCACCCTTCTCGTTTTCGATACCCCGCCACTCCTTCGATTGAAGGTGAACCGTGTCGACGAAGCGCTTAGTAGCTTACACCTTGTGGCTAAGGCTCGACTGCGTCAGCTACCAGTTCTCAGGCGAGCGAAAGGGCCCCCTGTTGCGAGCGCTGCTGTAGGCGCCTGGGCCCCTGTTGCGAGCGAAAGGGCCCCCTGTTGCGAGCGCTGCTGTAGGCGCCTGGCAGCGCTGACACGCCTATAATTCTTGCTGCCGCCTAGTGCTGGCGCTACACGCAACTTGGGCTGGCCTGTTGGGCAGCGTAGGCTACTTGCTGCTGCCGCCTAGCGCTGGCGCTACACGCAACTTAGGCTGGCCTGCTGGGCAGCGTAGGCTACTTGCTGCTGCCGCCTAGCGCTAGCGCTACACGCAAGGGGGGTGGTGATGCTGCTTTCGTTCACGCCCAGCACTCAGCCTACACAGGCTTTCTTTGCTCGATCAAACAGAGAGGACGGGCCTGCTCCAGCTTCAGCTTCAGCTACGCGTTTCTGAAGAAACTCAGCGTCAACCCCTAGTCGACCTGCAGGCTCTGATACGAGTTGTGTGGGAGAATTAGGGTTAGGTTATGTGGGAGACATACACAGAGAAACAAGGGGGAGAGAGAGAGATGTGGGGATAAGTCAACTCATCAAGTGAGTGTGTGACTCCCCTATCACACATGTATATTGCACTAGTACACATAGTGCACTTAGTACATTAAAAGTACTAAGTGTACTATGTACTATAACTTATGGGCTTGTACACACTATAAGGGTGGGCATAACGCCTTTACCCCAACAAATGCAATGCAATGCAATGCAGCTATATTAAATGAATGGGTTTACAATGAGATCTAGATAGATCTATGATGTTGCCCTAGATGAAGATCCTTCTCGGGATGAGATAGATGAGCTGAATGCTGAAGATGAGGACTGTTCCTTGCTCCAATGCTGAGGTCCACCCTTCGATGCCAGCTTCTCTCTATGTAGGAGGTAGGAATGATGACTTATATGCTGAATATGCTGCCTATGGTGCTGAATATGCTAATTTGATGACTATCTGCTGGATGAGCTGCTGTCCCACTGACTTTCCCTTGTCTCCTGGGAAGGAAACGCTGAAGGGAATGCTTGGAACTAATGCAATGCTGTCTGTATGCTGAAACACTGATGTACTGATGCTGAACTGATGAACAGATGACGAACTGATGCTCTCCTTGTTGCCTAAGAAGGAAACACTGAGGAGAGGATGATGAATGCGTTGCTGATCTGAGATCTATGAACTGAACTGAGATGAAGGACTGAATGGATGCGCATCTTATATATATGTGGGAATAATGCTGGTCGGCTAGCCTTGCTGCTGTCGGACAGCTCTTGGATGCCATAAATGCATATCTGCTGTTGGCTGGTCACAACATGCTGTCGGCTGGTCATAAAGTGTTGTCAGCTCTGGTGCTAACAACCCTGACCTGATGCAACTAAATGCCTTATATGCTTATGAAGGCTAAGGTACTGATGTTGGTGCTGAAACACCCCCATATGCATGCTTATGCTGATATAGGCCTGAATAATACTTAAATGTCCTGCTTAATGCTTGACGATGCCATGCCACTTGTACACCTGATGGGTGTGCACGTGACATTCCCCTCTGCTAAACTGTTGCTAGGTGGTATACCTGGCAACCTTTCGACTCCCCTAGTGATCCTTCTCCACTGAAGCCACTGTCCCCTTCTGACTTCTTCTACCGGGATTGAGGTCGACTGTAAGAGTTGAATCCTTTGAGCCAAAGACTTGCCTACTGCCGGAACCGAATGGCAAATGCTACTAAACTGCTTGGAAATACCTGAGTCACTAGGATGGCCTGCAAGATTTTGAGAGCTTGGTTTAACTGTGCGAAGCAATTAACATGATGACTGACTGAGTGACCGATGGAATGAAAATGATCTAAGGCTGGTTACCCTGTAACGCTCTGATACCAATGTGACATGTGAGAGATTGACCATCGTAAACACAACCTTAGGCTGACTAAACTTCACTTAATGATGCTTAAGAAATAGACAGATAGTGTCAATGCAATGCAATGCAGCTATATTAAATGAATGGATTTACAATGAGATCTAAATAGATCTATGATGCTGTCCTAGATGAAGATCCTTCTCGGGATGAGATGGATGAGCTGAATGCTGAAGATGAGGACTGTTCCTTGCTCCAATGCTGAGGTCCACCCTTCGATGCCAGCTTCCCTCTATGTAGGAGGTAGGAATGATGACTTATATGCTGAATATGCTGCCTATGGTGCTGAATATGCTGATTTGATGACTGTCTGCTGGATGAGCTGCTGTCCCACTGACTTTCCCTTGTCTCCTGGGAAGGAAACGCTGAAGGGAATGCTTGGAACTAATGCGATGCTGTCCGTATGCTGAAACGCTGATGTACTGATGCTGAATTGATGAACAGATGACGAACTGATGCTCTCCTTGTTGCCTAAGAAGGAAACGCTGAGGAGATGATGATCAATGCGTTGCTGATCTGAGATCTATGAACTGAACTGAGATGAAGGACTGAATGGATGCGCTTCTTATATATATGTGGGAATAATGCTGGTCAGCCAGCCTTGCTGCTTTCGGCCAGCTCCTGGATGCTCACGACCTGCCATAAATGCATATCTGCTGTCGGCTGGTCACAACATGCTGTCGGCTGGTCATAAAGTGCTGTCAACTGGTGCTAACAACCCCGACCTAATGCAACTAAATGCCTTACATGCTTATGAAGGCTAAGGTACTGATGTTGGTGCTGAAACACCCCCATATACATGCTTATGCTGATATATGCCTGAATAATACTTAAATGTCCTGCTTAATGCTTGATGTTGCCATGCCACTTGTACACCTGATGGGTGTGCACGTGGCAGTGGGTGTGCCCACCCTTGTCGGTGTTGTTCTTATTTTTCCTCACTCCCCGTATTTTTTCCCCCTTTTTTCCCATTTTTCTGTGGCTTGGGTGGCAGCCCTGATGTGGCAGGATGTCTCAGCATGTGGCCGACTGCAGCTTTATGCGTTTATTGATGCTGGCCGATTGTGTGGACACCTTCTTGGTGCTGGCCGACTGTAAACAGTACTAGCCGACTAGTTTATTACTAGTCGTGGTGGACATGCTCCTGTCGGCTGCCTTTGGAGCAGACCGACTGCTGCTTGGGGGCCATATAAAATGGCCCCACACCCCTTGCCATTTATCATCTTGTATATTCCGGGACCTTCTTGTGCATATAGAGCAGAGTTACATGCCTCTATCTCTCTCCTTCTCTTGTGCTATTTTTCTGCACTGTTCTTGCTCTAATGTTTCCAGATTTTGTCATCATCTCCACTGCGTATTCTAACAACAGTTTGGCTTGACAAAGAATTCTTTGAAGACTATCCGGCTCTACCGACAGATTATTTGGAGGCTATGCAGCTTCTGTTAAGTTAAGCAAAAGGGGATGTCACATGCATCCCACACTTGGATGCCACATGGACCTGTCTGAACAAGAAGGTGAAGGACCTGGAGTGGAAACTGGTCCCATGTGAACCCAGTCCAGGAGGAGTCAGCTAGGGTTCCTGTCACCATTTGGTCCATCTCCATTTCTGGAGCCACTTCTATGGGACTGTCACTCCATAGAGCGGTCAAATTTGTTCCATGTTCTGTTCACATGGGGCCAGGCCAGTGTCCCATGTGAAAGGGCCAGTTTTATGGTGTCACATGGACGGGAGCCAGATCAGTGCCACCCGTGTGCAACCAATGCTGCGTCACATGGACGAAACCAGTTTCGTCACCCGTGTGTGATTTGCTTCGTATTGTACGGACGGAACCCTATTGGTGCCACCCGTGTATAGCCAAGATGGTGTCTTACATATGGGACTATCACTCCATAGGAAGACCAGGACATATTTATTTATATTTGTTGCACCACTTTTGTTCCCGACAGGAACCTCTTGTACAAGTTTCATGAAAGGGAGATTTTGTCCACTGTTTGTGCACATGCATTTATGCCTGCATGCATAAATTTGTTTTTGCATGACTTGTTTGCGTGTGTCTACCTATTATGCCGTGCCAGTACACTAGACGGGGATGCCCCAGTGTACCGTGGAATGCTGTTTGCTGACTTGGTGGTGTGGCGTGTGAAGAGGTGGTAAGTATTGTCATTTTTTTTTTTTAAGGTTCACTCCATAAACTAGAGTAAACCTTAATTTTTTATAAGCTAATGTGTTCACACACATTTAAAGTTGGGCTGGACATTTACTTCTAGTGTGGGTGCCCATAAGTGTTAATTATGTATTAAGGTATTATAACCTTTGATAAGTCTTTTTGCATGGAACATTATTGGAAACTGCCCACGTGTGAAGTTGGTGGTCTTTTCTCTCCATCACCTGCTCTCTTTCACCATCGCCTGAAGTTGCCTACGCCTCCTTGTTGCTGGCTGAACCCGCCCGTTGGCTGTTGTACCTGTTGTACCCGCCTATTGGCTGTTGTACCTGTAGTACCTAATGTACCCGCCTGTACCAGCCCTGCAGTACCTACTGTACCCACCTGTACTTGCCTTGGTGTACTTGTTGTACTTACTGGCTGCCTTGCTGTACTTGTGCCTGTTGGCTGTCCTTGTGTACCTACTGTACCTGCTGCAAGTACAAGTACCTGCATAATACCTGGTTGGTTGTACCTGCACATGTGTGAAGTACGTAATGTGCTGAATATACCTGCTACAAATTGTGCCGGTTGTATCTAGATTGTACTCACCATACCAAGTGCTCTCATATTCTTTTCTCATTTGTATAAATCTGAAATTTGCTAATTTAAATTCAAAAAATGCTTTAAGTTGTGTGGTGCAGGAGCATGGCATGTATATGCTGACCATGTTTAGGAAATTCTTCCTGGTGTGGTTAGTATATTTCCCTATGCGGTGTTGTTAACCGCGCTCTCACAGCTTCTGAGAGCCAGTGAAGGTTAGACTCACCAAGGAATTTGGGAGCAAAGCTCATTGGGGAGAACCAGGCCACGTTCCCTCCGCGGTGCACCCTTGGCCTGCGTTAGTACGGGCATGCCTGTTGGTACACGGTCCTCGAAGACCAATGAAAGGCAGGTGTCCACCCAGTGAAGGTGGGAATGAGCCTGTGATTTGGGGCTACTCTGCCCAACACCTCTTCATCGACTTGAACCACTTCTATTTGGTTGTTTTCACTCCCTTGTGGAGAAATCTGGCCTGTCAGGCCCGTGACACTTGTACAAATATAAATACTCCAAGAAATACAAAAAGTATTGAGGGGAAGGCCGGCCCTTTCCGGCCCCAGTGCTGGTGTCATTTGTATTTACTATTTTCAGTAATTCCAGTATTTGTGTTGCTGATGTTGTGTCCATTGTTTAATAACAGTTAAATTAAGTGTTCTAAATATGTGTATATTGTCTTCCGATCTGGAGGCCTCCTGTAGGGAGCGGTCACATTGGTATCAGAGCCCGCTCGTCTCTCTTTCTCAAGAGGAGACACAGAGTTTTGAGATCAAAAGCAAGCACGAACACTTAATTCAATGGACAGCCAGGGCAACCCATTGGAAGTGCCGAATTCGAGGAGGCCAATCAAGTGCTTCACGGGATTCCGATGCATTGCATGGAAGGCATAAGCCTCTTGAGAGAGCCTATGACAATGCATACATGGGACAGCCATCACGTGGTAAAGAACCCATGCACGAGGAAGAGCCCAATGCATTGAGGGCTGAGTTGGAGCACATGAAGAGACTCTTGCAGGCAAAAGAACAAGAGCTGAAATTCTTGCATGAGGACTCCCATGTACAAAGTGTCATAGAAGCCAAGAAAGCTGATGCTATGGTGGACGTGACTTTTGAGTCTATGGCTCGAGAAGTGGGTAAGAAGCCAAGGGAGCTGGCACTCTCTTATCTTATCCGCAAGGGTGACCTTAAAGAGGGAGAGGATGGACAGCTTATGTTCAAGAATCCACCCCGTTTGCAGCATGGAGACTCAGCCTCTCAAAGGTTGAGATCATACTTGCATAAAGAAGAAGTATCGGTCACCTCTCGCCATGCATCCACTCCTCATGGCACAGGAGGAAACAGATTTATGCATGCTCAAGGCCATTTGGATTCTAGGTATGTACATCATGGGGACAGTGGTCGGCATGCAAGCCAAAAGACCTTGCCAATTGAGTTGTCTCGTGGCGAGACAAGGCATCTTTCAACGAGGTCACATGCAGTGGGGCCACTAGAATCAAAGACCCATGTCACTTTCGCTAGTGGAACACCTATCATTGCCCATGAAGCTCATGCAGAGAGAGCTCCCCCGTTGGATAAGGGGAAGAGAAAAAGAGAAGAACATGTACCACATCCCAAGAAGCTCAAGGAGTTCAAGGCAGGGGACAAGTCCATGAAATTTGATGCCTCTCATGGAGAGTATGATGCTTCTAAAGTGCTAGCTTTTGTGGCACAGTTTGATATTGCTTTTAGTGATGAGGACTTCACTGAGAAGTCTAAAATTCGTCATGCAAGCATGTTCTTGACGGGGACAGCTGCCCATTGATGGATCACTGAAAAGACCACCAAAGACCCCATTTGCACTTGGAAAGAGTTTAAGGACAGATTTTATGCCCAATTCTTGCCTCCTAAGGCGGAGCAAACTCTCACCCAAAAGTGGGATAGACTCAAGCAAAAAGATAATGAAAGTGTGCAGCAGTATGTCTAAGTTTTGGAAAGTGTTGCTTGAGGTAACTCCCTTTATGCAAATCTCCGAGGATGAAAGAAAGAGGAAGTTTCGCTCAGGTTTATCGTTCGGGCATTGAATTGCACCCGAAACACACTCTGCAACAGCTTATAGCCTCTGCTCTTGCTACGGAGCAATTGGTGCTCAAAATTAAGCAACATCAAGGGGGTTCTAAGGGCAAAGAGTAGGCTGTCCCAAACCTACAAAAAGGTGAACAGCCACCTAAAAAGAGTTTCCGGGAGGTCCAAAAGGGAGGTAAAGCTGAAAATACCTCATCTACAGATCATGGGCCAAAGAAAAACAAATTTGGTTTGACCCCCAAGCAAAGGGAGCAATATGCAAAGGAGGGGAAATGCTTTTCTTGTGGCAGCAAAGAGCATATGTTTAGACAATGCCCTAACCGCAAACCAAAGCATGAGGACAAGCAAACCAAGGCAAATGTGCATGCAGTTTCCGATGTGCAGGGAAACACAAAGCATGAAGGAAAAGAGAGGATGGTATGCAAAGCATGGGATCAAATCAAGGATCAGCCCGCTCTATTTATGTTTGATGATTGTGCAACAGATAACTTCATCTCTATTCAGATGGCAGCCGCCTTGGGTATTGAGGTTGAGGACATGGGGCCTCAAATTGAAGCAGAAGCTGCCTTTGTTGGTAAAGAGGTGCAGGTTACCCCACTTATTGGGAAGTTGCGCATACATATCCAGGGTTACCTTGATCATGAGCATTTCTTAGTTGTACCACTTAATGGATGTGATGTATTTGTATTGCTTGGCAAGCCATGGCATCATAGGCTTGAGCCCCGCAAAGAGTACAAGACAAACACGATTTCCTTTATGCATAGAGGCCGCATGCATGTTATTGATGCTCGCAAGGAAGGGGATTCTATCCCACTTGTATCTCACATCCAAATTAATAAAGCAATGAAAAAGAGTCTTTCCACGTACTTGGTTTTTGTTCGTGATAGCATTGAGCCA
The DNA here is from genome assembly GCF_041138505.1 of Cibotium barometz. Classification (NCBI taxonomy): domain Eukaryota; kingdom Viridiplantae; phylum Streptophyta; class Polypodiopsida; order Cyatheales; family Cibotiaceae; genus Cibotium; species Cibotium barometz. The sequence goes on along the minus strand of NC_141094.1, from coordinate 25,181,869 downwards.
AGTCATCAAAATGTGGATGTTTTGACTCAGGATAGACTGAATTTTCTTCATGCATATAAAGATTGTTTTGCTGATGCATTGCCAAGTGAACTACCTCCTCAAAGGCCTGAGGATCATCGCATAGATCTTGTGCCAGGTAGTTCTCCACCTAACAAACCTACATATCGTGTGAGTGCCGCACAACAAGAAGAGATCATGACGCAAGTTAATGAGCTTTTAGAGAAAGGTTTGGTTCAACCAAGTTCCTCACCTTATTGCTCTCCCGTGCGTCTTGTTCAAAAGAAAGATGGATCATTCCGCATGTGTGTGGATTATAGAGCTCTAAATAAGCTCACCATCAAGAATAGATTTCCAATCCCGCGTATTGATGATATTCTGGATAAGCTTGATGGCTCGGCTTGTTTCAGCCGTATTGATTTGAAAAGTGGTTATCACCAGATACGAGTGGTGCCACAGGATGTCCACAAAACTGCATTCAAACAGCTTTTGGATTGTATTAATTTGTGGTGATGCCTTTTGGTCTCACCAATGCCCCAGCCACATTCAATCATATGATGGATAGGATATTCCGACCCCATCGAAAATTCACAGGTGTATTCTTTGATGACATCTTGATTTTCTCCAAGAATGAGCAAGAGCATAGGACTCATTTGGCCACAGTGTTTAAAGAGTTGCGGAAGCATAAACTCTTCATTAATGCCAAGAAAAGTGAGTTCTTTCTTTCAAAGATAACACTATTTGGGTCACATTGTATCCAAGGATGGTGTAAGAATGGATCCTACCAAGATAGAAACCATTCGGAATTGGCCAGAGTTGCAAAATGTCCATCAAGTTCTTAGTTTTCTGGGATTATGTTCATATTATAGGCGTTTCATAAGGCATTTTGGATCATGGGCACAAGCTCCTCCCGCGTGATGGTGCTGAGCCTGCCACCCACTGGTAATCAAAGACGAGTAAAATGCTGAGTACTGAGAGGGCAAGTGTGATAGCAACGTTATGGCCATGTCCTCTGACGATATCTCCTTCCCAGCGTGAAGAACTTCCTGCTGAAGAGCCTGCAGCTTGTTAATATGCTCCCGCATCGTCGACGACTTTGCAGGGCTCATAACCTGCATCTGTACTTCCAAGGAAATCCTCTTCATGGGCGATACCCTGTTGTAAAGAGAGGCCAAATGCTGCCATATACCTCTGGCCAGCGTCCTATGCTTTACATGATTGATTACCTGCGATGTGCAATTGAGAAAGATAAACGAACAGACCCTCGCGTTGACACGATCCCACATCTGTGCATGTGCCTCCCGGTCCTTTCAGATCGACGGTAACTCCCCTTCCTCTACTTCCGGCCGTGGAACCCCAACAACGACGAAATCAGCGAGGTGGTAAGACTCCAAAACAGATTCCATCATAACCTTCCATATGCCGTAGTTGCTCCCGTCCAACTGACGGTCCAGGAACGTGGGGAGTGTCAGGATCTTCACATGCCTCTCGGCCATCTCAAATAGATCTGCCATTGCGGGAATGTACACTGAAAAAGAGTGGGTGGGTGGGAACAAAGAAGAACTAACACCTGCAAGTGGCTGTCCAGCAAATCAGCCCGCCGTCCTCTTGCTTCTCCTCTTCCCGAACGGTCCACCAATCAGCAACACAACAGTCCCCCTCTTGCTCACACAAATCCCAAGAACTATCTAGAGCCTAGGCTCTGATACCATGTCAAAATACGCAACGGAGATGATGACCAAATCTGGGAACACGAGCAAAACGCAATGCAGAAAAATAGCAGCACAAGAGAGAGAATGGTAGAGGCGTGTAACTCTGCTCTATATACACAAGAAGATCCCGGAATACTACAAATGTGACAAGGGGGCTGCCACCAACAGGGGCGTGTCCACCACGACTGGTTATAAACCAGTCGGCCAGTACAGTGTACACTCGGCCAGCACCAACAAGGTGTCCACACAGTCGGCCAACATCAGTGGTCTTCATCTCATCTTTCCTTTATTCTTCTCATCCTGCCTTGCAAAACTACTTTCTTCCCCCTTCTCCCCCCTTGCTGAAGTGGCATCTGTTTCAAACCCCTTAAATAATGTTGTTTCCGTAACAATTTTTGTTCCAATTCCCCGTTTCCCATAACTACGCTAAGAGTAGACATGTACACAACTAGGGCTAAGCTTAAGAAGAGAGCTTGGATATCGACACATGTCTTCAACTTCGTCTTTCTACATCTATCAATATGCAGTCAGTGTGTGTGTGTGTGTGTGTGTGTGTGTGTGTGTGAGAGAGAGAGAGAGAGAGAGAGAGAGAGAGACGAGAGGATTGTAATTGTAGATGATACATAAACATTACACATACAGAAAACAGAAGCCCTTATCAAAAGAACCAGAAGAAAAATAAGGCAAAAGCTGACACCTCGGTATCTGGAGAGAGGGCAGTCTCATCGTGAGCATAGTCAACGATGATGCCATGGGCGCCGTTTCCAGGTCGATCCACGGCAGGACTGAACATTAGGGTATCCACGTCCACGGAGACAACAGGAAGGGAAAGTAAGGCATCGTCAGGCGATCCAACAGCTTCTACTATTGTGAGCGAACTCTGAACCACGACCATCTCTGCAACCGTTTCTGTTCGCGGCTCTTCTGCTTCGGTAAGGTCCTTCTCTTCCTGCTCCTGCAGGTACTCCCCTTCCTCTTCTTTGTCATCTTCGTCTTCCTCCTCCTCGTCTCCTTCGTCGTTGTAGACGGAGAGTAGGGCAATGCCTTCTGCCTTGCGCTTGCCCGCCATAGCCAGCAGAACCTCGCAGATCAAAGACAATGATATTACTGAATAATAATAATGCTTTACACAACTTGCCTCTTCTATTTCTAAGATTTTAGTAGGAGACCTCGCAGATCAAAGACAATGATATTACTGAATAATAATAATGCTTTACACATCTTCTATTTCTAAGATTTTAGTTGGCTGAAATGAACTTAAAATGTAATATAGTTCAGCAAATTGCACAACTTTGTAATATATGGATTCTATTACAAATAACAAAAGTGCATACACACTTTTTTGTTTACATACATACATACATATATATATATATATATATATATATATATATATATATAATGTCTTTGCTTAGGGACCATGTGTTCTTTTTAGCTAGTTTCGATTTTAGTTGGCTGAAATGAACTTAAAATGTAATATAGTTCAGCAAATTGCACAACTTTGTAATATATGGATTCTATTACAAATAACAAAAGTGCATACACACTTTTTTGTTTACATACATACATATATATATATATATATATATATATATATATATATATATATATATATATATATAATGTCTTTGCTTAGGGACCATGTGTTCTTTTTAGCTAGTTTCAATTAATTTGCCTCATCTACTAGTGTCTCGCCTAAGATTTTAATTGGTTGAAATGAACTAGAAATGCACAGTCTGCGAATTTAGATCAATAATGCGTAATTTCAAATTCTGTGATCTGTTTCACCAAATTGATTACACAGCTTTGTAATATGTGGATTTCGCTATAGGTAACAAAAGTGTATTCAAACTTTCTTGTTAACACACAATCAATCTATGTAAGTACATGTATAAATACTCTAAAATATATATTTATATTTATATTTATATTATATGACATAACCACACTTTCATGTGGGTAGAGAGTTGGTACATATCCTCTCTAAAAATTACAAGAACCAATGTAAGTGCCCTTCCACTCTATAAAAATATATGTTTATATATATGATATAACGACATTTCCTCTCTGAAAATTATAAGAACCAATGTAAGTGCCCTTCTACTCTATAAGAATATATATTTATATATATGATACCACACTTTCATGTGAGAACTTAGTACCTAAGTTTAATTTATGTACTTGGATTCTCATAGTATGTTATATTTTAATGTAAAGTTTGATTTGTGTAATTGGATTATCATAGTATGTTGTATTTTAATGTAAAGTTTGATTTGTGTATTTGGATTCTCCTTGCAAGATCTATTATGAGTAGACTCAATAGATCTTACAAGGAACTGCAAAAGCCGTAGCCAAGCACATAGGAGCTATGTGGCAAACAACAACATGGTTAAAGCAGTTATGTTGGCTATGTGGCAACAACAACAAGGTTAGAAAAGATGAGCACAAAGAAGGAAATTACAATTTCATACCTCTAGCTATTTAGTATCTACAATATCATACATTTGGGGACATTAACACAATGAATTCATCTATTGCATTACCTTTTCTACCATCAAGGACACACCACCAAGATCCATTCTCATTTTCTTGAGACGCGCCTTCATTATAATCATCGTGCCATTGCACATGGTAATCTTTATCATTATCGCCTAGTACAATACCACTTTCATCCCCATCTCCACCGTGTGCACTTTGCAACAACTATGTCATTCTCCTTGTGCTCTTCCTCCTCCTCATTACCATAATTTTTGTTGGTTTTCAATCTAGGGGATCATCTAGAGCACCCATTCCATCTTGTTCGCTTTCATCTTTATATTCATCATTATCATTATGCTCTCGAAGGTCATAGCCTCCATAGAGACCATATGCATAGATCTCTCTAGGTTGGAGAGGTATGGGAGAGGGGGCTAGTAAGGTGTCGGTATAGCAGAGCCAATGTGGAGGTGCAACAAGCATACAGGAGAGGCTGGAAAGGTGGCAGTAACTTAGGGTAGGCTAGGGAGGCATAGAGAAGTGAAGGAGGTGGGGCAATTTCTTTGCTAGAGGAGCCAATGGTGAAGTTGGGAAGTATCCGTAAAGTTGGAGAAGGAGGTGACTTGGAGGGGGTGACGTTAAAAGAAGTGGAGGCTAGATTGGGTGATTAAGAGCAAGGTGTGTGAAAGGCATATGTGAAGGAGAAGTTGGGTGCTTGGGAGGCTTGGCCTCCATGGAGTTGCTTGGAGGTTACCTTGTAGAAGGGCAGGGCAATTAAGGGCACTGCATGTGACACCCTCCCTTACACATTCAAGAAAAATGGCCCTCAATTATGTAATGTAGGAAAAAAAAACTAATAATAAAAGTAGGGTTTTTTTTACTACTAGGAAAATAAAGCCTTTCCCTATTTTAGACATGACACATAGCATTAAGGAGAGGGCTCTATTTCTTTTCATCCCACATAGCTACCCGTATGTGGAAGCAAACATAAGTTGAAATAGCCGCATGAAACACCTCTTAGATTTGGATAAATGTCCAATTAATTTAATTAATGAAGGTAAATTAGGATAAATGTCCAATTAATTTAATTAATGAAGGATAAGGTGATTGGACTCACATTTTTAAATGAAGGATAAGGTGATTGGACTCACATTTTTAATGGCTAGGAGATTATAAGTGGTAGAAGGCTAGCAACTTAACTGAACATCAAGTGGAACCATGCTTGATTTAAGCTTAAAGGAACTTTCTCGTTTTGAGGATTGGATTTTCTTCTCAAAAGGGGAGGTTCTATCAAAATCTCTTGTATTTTCTCATTTTGAGGATTGGATTTTCTTCTCGAAAGGGGAGGTTCTATCAAAATCTCTTATATTTTATCTACAAAAGGGGAGGCTCCATCAAAATATCTTGTATTTTCTCTACAAAAGGTTAGGTGTAGAAGCTGATCATAATTATGTTATCATATAAGTATAGAGATTAAGGCAACCAAGGGGACAAGGCCCATCATCCAAGGCAACCGGAGGTGGCACAAGCACCAAGCTCACCAAAAAAGTGGCCACAATGTAGCCACACACATAGGCATAAGGACTAGAGTAGCATAGTAAATGAGAAGGACCCAACCAACAAATCATGCCCACACCATGGATGTTGCCCACCAAGGGAAGCCCATGCCAACCAATTGTGTGAAGAAGGAGGGAAGAGAGGACTCACTTTCTCTCCTTCACACGTTAAGGGTAAAGAGAAGGATATTTTACCTTATATAGGAGCGGTCCTAGGTCTATGTCTAGTTGTGTGGGATAAAGTAACTAGAGTGTCTACATTTCTTTGCCACCCATCGACTTGTGAGCCCTTGTATATTTTCTTTCATGGCTTGCAAACATAATGCATGAAGGGATTTTGGCAGAATTATCTCACAATTTTTTAGACAACGTTTTGCACCCTCTTCTAGGCTCAAACAAGGTGGATTGAAAGGTAGTTTTAAGAGGTTAAAGATCTCATAATTTGTAAGAAAATCCACTCAAAAATTAGTGGTTTAGAAGAGAAAATTCGAGGGTTTTTATGCATGGATTTTAAGTGCAAGACTTAAGACTTAGATTCTTCCTCTTAACTCCAAGGGCATTGAGGGGAAAGATCTTGGATTCATTTTGGGGAGTTTCAAATCTATAATTTCAAGAAATAACTAGCTCCTAATTGGTTCTTTTGGGTTTCATAAGGAAGAACCAAATTGATGTTCTAAAGAAGTTTCATTATGAACATATGATCTACAAAACCCATTTTGGTAAGGATAAGACCTTGATCTTTACTTTTATTTTAGGGGTTTAAAGGAAGCTGTTAACCACTTTTTATAGGTTAACATGGTTTCCCATTCCCGACCTATCACCTATCATAAGGCAATTCAGCATCTTACCCACAAACGAGCACCAAATAGGGAAATTCTAAGGTCTTCGTGTACATGCTTGCTTAAGACTAGTGATAATAGTGACCATACCATTTTTAAGTTTTGATCAGCTTAGTGTGAAAACTAATCAGTTGTATATAAATCAAATTTGACACTCGGTCCTTTATAATAGAATACTTGTGAGCTCTTCTCTCCTCTCCTCTTGCTTGCATGTATGCTATTGGATCTTACTTGATGGATGCATGTATGCTATTGGATCTTACTTGATGGATGCATGCGAGATAGATTTGACATTTGTAGGCTTCTCTCTTTCATTCGCTTCATCCCTATCCACCTTCTTTTGTGAGAGAGAACCACTATGTGAAGGCTATCTCCTTCTTACCTCCATTTAGGCAAGCAAAACCCTACCTTCACCAAAGGAGCATTCTGGTGGTGTGACAACAGAGTGAGGACATGATGAACAAGTTAGCAAACCCACATTATGGAGTTGTATTGCGGCTCGAAGGCATAACCCACACATGATTTCAGCAAGGCTAAGGTGGTAGGCTCTTGACTTGAACATATTTGTTCATCGACAAGGAATAGCCATCGGGCTTGGCTTTGTTCTTCCATCCATTCCAATCTATTGGAATCACCCAATATTGCATGGTGTTGGATGTCACACTCTAAAAGGCATGCTATTTTGAAGATTGTTTGCATTTTTTTTTTCATATCTTGGAAGGGGAAACCTTGATTTCATTGGTCTTCATGATTTTGAATCCCATAAGGTTTTGTTGTTTTTAATTCAGTTTTGAAGCTTGTTTGTACCTTGATTTCATTGTTACAAGACTTTGAAGCCCACAGGGCTTTGATCTCGTTGCATTAAGCCAAAGAATAGCCTAGCAATTGTGATTAGGAGTGAAATATACTCCAAAAACATAATCTTTGAGCTTTTTGTTAGGTGTGGATTAGAGTGGAAAGTTAATTTATGTTCAGGTATGTGTTAATCCCATTTTTGGCAATTTACTAGGTGGACGACTCTAGCAGACCCCATCAAAAATTATTTCCATTGTGATAATGTTCGCCAAGGTAGACACCGGTCACTTAGTGAGACAAACGGGTTCTATAGGTTCATTTAACACATTTTTATAGACGGAGTCATTACGAGTGATCGACATCATCTATTCATTTAGGTTACTTTATAAATTTGCCTACCCAAGCGATTTTTTGGCACTTGATGTAAATCTATTAATTTTCCCACGATAATGTGCTCATAAACGATCTAAACAATGGATGGCCGAGCTAAGCATTAGGGGAATTTTGGACTCAACTTTGGGCCCTCTAAGAAGTGCCAACTAAGCTTAGAGAGAGATAATCCAAAAAGCCTAAAAAATGAGGTGAAATTGATTTTGGCGTATTTTCTCTTGGCATTTTCATGAGATATAAAAGATATATTTCTATTCTTAAATGTACATGAGATCAATGATTGATGCATGGACGGATCAACACATCACCCACTATATGGTATTAGATTGATTATGCATTGAACTAGTTTTTATATTGTATATTGAAAAATATACTAATTGATGTATTCTTTTATTCTCTTGAAGCATATTATATACCATCATACCCCTTGGTTTGCAAAGAAGTATGGTAGTTTATCAATATGGTCAACCCAGGGAATGGAGAAACACTTTATCAAGCACGCTCTGGATATTTCAATCATACAAGACATGGTGGAGGAGCAGAAAAAGCTAACAGTTTAGAGGAATTACATCAGGTGGACATATAGGAATCTTGTACACAAAACCAAAAAGAAACAGCAGTTCAAAGTATCCGAAATTAATCAATCAGTAAAACTTGTGAATAAAGAAAGAAAACAAGATATATGGAGGAGATCTAATGCAAGTATTAAGCATGTAGAATGGCAAGGAATAAAACAAAGAAATGGAAAGATTTGGATACCCATAGATCCATGATTAACATTTTAAATTAAATTCAGAAATGATCATATGCAAAAGTGTCATGACATTACACGAGAGAGAATATTATTAAAAGAGATAGGAATATACTACTAATCCTTAACCTGCTCACTAACATCCTTGGGTGCATGAAGCCTTGCCCTTTTTGAAGATGGCTCTGCAACATCCTATAACTGTAAAACTGGAGGAACTTATGAATTGGCATGTGGGATTAAGGATCCCAATATGCTAAGTGATTATGGCAAAAGGGAGCTTCTCAGATTCATAAAACCGAGGGTAGCATAGGCTAAGTAATATTTACTCCTCAGTGCATAGACTCCAGGGCCCTGCCCAAAGATTTGCAACGCTAACTGCTTCTCCAAAAGCATGACTTTGTCTACATTCTACCTGATGGGATATGTCCCAAGGTATCTAGATAATGTATAGATTGCAAACAAAGGAAATTCTGCATTGTCTTTCGAGAATTTTTTTGTGGAATATAATGAATTGTGGAAACTTCAATCGGTTTATGTACTCTCCCAGTGCTGAGTCCATTCCGAGTCCTCCCACACGTTTGCTTGCTCTGTGCTCGAGAAACTCATCCTCAAACACGACCAGCTGCAAAACAATATTGTCGATGAGCCAACACGACAAATAGAATAAGCTACTCAGCACGATAAAAAGTCATTAACAAGTAAACACACCTTCTGATTTTTGTCATTAACAAGTAAATAATCGAACTCTCACCGAGAGCTCTAGTTGTGTTGTAGTGAGTTGATGAAATATTAGTGAGAAAATCAAATTGCAAAGAAAAATGTACAAAATCACTACAACGTGATATGTGTGGGAGAATTCCCACCGAGCCCTCTCTTCACGTTATAGTGATTTGATGCAATATTTCAAAGGCAATGACGATTGTAAGAAAAATCACTACAAGAACGGCAGTAGGATAAATCACTATAACGCGATATGGGTGGGAGAGGTCTCACCGAGTTCCCTCTTCGCATTGTAGTAATTTGATTAAATATTTGTAAGAAGCAAATCAATTTCTTAAAAATCTAAACGCTAAAATATTTGAAAAAGCAAAAAAAGAACGACAGTAGGACAAAACACTATAACGCGATATGCTTGAGTTTGCACCGAGACCTCTTCTTGCGTTGTAGTGATTTCAAGAAATTTATGCAAGCAAATTACCATTGTAGCCAAAATCACTACAACGCGATATGGGTACGGTAGTTCTCACCGAGATCCCTCTTCGCGTTGTAGTGATTTGATGAAATATTTGTGAGAAATAAATTAAATTCTTAAAAATCTAAAAGCAAAAATATTTGATGGAATATTTATAAAACAATTATAAAATTTTAGCCAAATTGAAACGCAAAAACATTTGAAAACATACTGCAAAATTCACTAGGAGAGCAAGAAGTAACCAATGAAGTTGACTGTAGGAGAGCAAGAAGCAACATGAAGGTCACGACTGTGAGAAAAATTGCAGGAGAGTAAGAAGCAATGAATAATGAATGTGGGTCACCTTTGACCATGGAAACTAACGGTCTGTACACGTGGCAGACATGCATGATGGCAGACCATGTGCTCTGCACACGTATGATGACACGTGTAAAAAATGGATTGATCGTAATCATCATGTATTTAATGAGTACGGCCCCACGTCCTCCTTCGCATGTGTTGACATGCTCTTTTGCACGTGGTTGTACTTGTCCTCAGTAAATGTGGTACTTATCCTCGGTAAATGTCAAGTGTCCTTGTCTTTTGCCCCCATTTTGTTTTGCCTCCTTCAGTTGCGTGTATTCCTTTGTCGTGCTTCATCTACGCCATCTCTACGATTTATCAAGCAAGCGTATATCTGTTCAACATTTTTCCTGTGTGATTCTTTGGTGAGTTATCAAGCAATCACTATCGGTCTTAAATGTTATATTCAATCATATATATCATGTTTTACCTACGTTCAGTAGATATTGGGTTAAACGAAAGGCAATGTCTGACAAATCACTACGACGCGAAGAATGAATTATAATTTTTTCCTGATGTAGCCATTTCACGTTATAATGTTTTGGACATACTTTCTTGTCCTATACATTGTTCTGTGTGTTGTGTATATTATCTATGACTTATTTTCATGACTTAATTTGTAAAATGAAACGCCATGTGTAAGAAATCACTACAGTGCGAGGAGGATATGACGATTAGGTCTGATGTGCCTATATCGCGTTGTAGTGATTTGAACCTATTTTATCGTCATAGGTATTGTTAGGTGTATTGTTCATGTGTTATTTTATCAAATGAAAGGGTCTGTTTGAGAAATCACTACAACGCGAGGAGTTGATGTAGATTTTGTCTGATGTATCCATATCGCGTTGTAGTGATTTAAAGCTATTTCGTTATCCAAGTTAACTTTTTCAGTACTTTTGTATTATTTTGTGTTTTGAAGCGCTAAGCATGATAAATCACTACAACGCGAGGATTGTGTTGTGATTGTATCTGACATGCCCAAATCACGTTTGTAGTGATTTATTGCTATTTTATTGTCCTATGTATTTATTGAGAAGCGAAGAAGACCTCAAGGCTCATCTATAGATGATCCTAAAGTAGGTAAAGAAGCTAGTTCGGGAAAGAAAATGTGTGCACTGCGCTCAATGAGGAGACGCAGATACGACCAACATAGATCCGTCCTTCTTGAACTAAGAAAGGTGGAGAAACATATATATTGTGCGGTTCCAAAGTTGCCATTCCAGTGCGTAGTCCGGTTGACTTGCGAAGATTTTGGCATTAATATGCATTGGCAGGCCTCTGCGCCCTAGGATGTTTGCAAGAGGCTACGGAAGACTGGCTTGTCAAGTTTTTTCAGGATAGCTACATCCTTGCCGCGCATGCACACATAATCACTGTGATGCCGAAAGACATGAACTCGCTTGGTTTGCTCAGGTTCAGATATGACCGTACGTTGGAGCCCGTCCTACTTAGTGACAAGAGAATGAAAGGAATTTTGGAAATCCCTCCTTTGACGAAGAAAGTTAAGATCACAGAAGTGACAGAGGCTAGTCATTCTCGTGACACAAGGCTCAACGCACAAAGATTGGAGACCAAGCCAGGATGCAGGAGCTCCAAGAATTGCAGTTGAAGAAAGCAGCTATTCGGGAAATGCATAAGTCGAATGTTAGAGCTTTGAGTTATTTTGTCTCCTCATTTCACGTTAGACTTCCGGTGTGCGAGGCACCGCGCAATTTTTCCCTTTCAATGCGGAGGAGATTGATGTTTTATCCAATGTTTCAAGGGAGGTCAACGATAGAATTATCATAAGAAGTTCTAAGGTTTGCTACTTCCTTGTCATCATCTTGATTGTAAAGACGTTTGCTTGTCCAAAGTAACTAATATAATGTAATTTTCTTATGCAGCTTGATTGTAAAGTGGTTTGCTTGTCCAAAGTAACTAATATAATGTAATTTTCTTATGCAGTTTTGATTATATCAAAACTCCCATTCGATGTTCAAAATCGTGTATATATTGTAGATTCCCTCCTTTCCTCGGTTCTTACTGCACAACATACTTCATTGGTTGATGTATGTCCATGGTTTAGTTCGATAAATTTCGATGTAGCTCAAATAATTCTAATGGCATACAATGAAGAGTAAGTGACATGCAATCTCATTTATAGTCTTAGTATTGTGACCTAAATTTACTATATATTTTTGATGTTACTTCTGATACTCCTAATTGCATGTTGTAGTTCACACTGGAGTTTGATCCTTTACGATATGGAATCCAAGACTTGTTACTTGGCCAATTTAGGTGAAGAATTCCATGGCACCGTGAGACAATAAGTCCACACAAACTCTTCTCACTTGACGCAGTGAGATGTTTGACCTTATATTGAGTACTGTCAAAAGCTCATGTTCAAACCATACCTCTAATAACATCAATGGATTTTCAATGTCATCCTCCAAGTCTTGATCAATTGCTACAAGTTTTCCGATTTGCTATGGATTTTGCAAGCAACCCCATTTAATTCTTTCACATCCCAATTTTGACCTAAGAAATCCAAACATTTCTCTGATTTACAGATAAACATTGACGATGTTTTTTTGACCTCCTCATCATAAAAGAAGTCGACAAAAATATTCAATGGCATAAAGACAACGATTTTCACCTGACGACTTGCTACATTTGGTCTTATACACCTCTGCACGTCTTGGTATATCTTTAATCTAAAGCACTCACTTGTTTTTGTTGTTGGTATTGGCCATTCTGGACTATCGAATGAAGGCAATGATAATGCTTTTTCAAAGATCCATAACCTATAACACTATGAGGTGCTGTTTAAAATTCATTATAAAAGAAAACTCCTCTCTCTGCCAAAGACCTGCTTGATGTTTCTTTGTATAGCTACTCACCAATAGATGCATCAAAAACATTGAAGATTCCCACAATACTATCTATAGGTTGCCAGTCAACCAAGTTTGAAGGATATATATCTATACATACGAATACAAGAGAAGCATAAGTATAGAAATGAAACACATTACATAAACATAATGTAAAAACATTCACTTATAATTTGGTCTATGGAGTGGGATTCCATTAGGCAAACGTTGCAGACACAGTTCTAAGTGCATGTAGGCATGTTGTATAAGGACTTCCTTAATGCTCCTACCTATGTCAGAGAGTTTGAAAACTTGAACTCTGCCTTTGTAAGTGTCGATGAACTCATTCTTTGTTTTTTTTCACTTCCTCGTGTGCAACATAATCCAACTACCAATAGAGATTGTGGGTAAGAATCCACCTTTGATTATTCATATCAAAATTGTTGTATACTATAATAGCTCTAGCAGAGGAGCATGGACGCCTAGGATGTGTGGTTTCCATGGAAGCAAATAGAAAATAAAAGCAGATGGAAGAAGAGATAACCTCCAAAATGTGCGAAATTTTTAGAGGGAAATCCATTCATTAAATGAGCTAGGAACTTCGAAGAGAACATTTCAAATTTTTAGAGGAAAAAAGCACTTTTATTAAATGAGCTGAACGAGGTAAATTTTTAGATTGAAAACTGTTCATTAAATGAGCTGACAACACTCTAATTTTAATATATATTAAAGAAATGACATTAGATTAAGAGCACTTACTTCTCTACTCTACCTTATCACTTAAGCGCGCGCGCGTGTGTGTGTGTGGTAAGAGTGAGTACGAGAGTGTGAGAGCCATATCTTCCTGGGTTTAAGGATCACATTCATGGTGTGTGGAGATATTGATAGATTTGGTAGACTAGTGCAGTGATTATATGTTGATACATTCAGACATATTATGTATTGATCTTTCAATAGTTCCATTATGGTTTATATTCAGAAATAAATTGTTTGCCATGGAGTGTGAACCCTGTTTTTCTATCAGGTGTGTGAGCAATGAAAAAGGGAATTTCAATTATGGGTGTGTGAGTCCAAACTGGCTCCATAAGCCCATTAGATGGTGGCAGGCTAGACCTGTGGGATTGGAAGGAGTTAGGCTAACCCTATTAGATCTAGTTAAAGTAAATAAAGGAGTAATCAAGTGGCTGATTGGACCCAAGATTATGGGTGCTTTCCAAAATGAGACCATAAAAACTATTCAAAACTACATATTCTAACTCTAAAAAATAAAATTTCTAAGCAATTGGGATTCTCCTAAGCATTAGCACTTTAAAACTTATTATTTATTTGGCAAAACTCCCTTCTGCCATCAATTTTTTTCTCACACAAGGTCCCACTCCATAGAGACCAAGGCATCGGCTCCAGGCCTCAACGTTTCCACTAAGGGTGTTCCTAGAAACCTACCAAGAATCTCACATGGCGATACTTAATTTCGTGTGTTTTTGTTTTTTTTGTTTTTTAATTTATTTTTAATTTTTTAAAGTCTCCAGCTCTTCATTTTCTTCTTCTTCTTTTTCTTTTCGTGCACTACTAATTCACCCTCTCAATCACAATTTACCTACTATAAAGCTAAAATAATAGTCTCAAATGGTCCACTAGAAACACGGCACGAGTATCTTGGCATACTCCATTGACAAATCTCAAAGAATGCCTAAGAATAAAAGGACTAACACCAGCCTCTAAGAAAAAGTTAAAACTAATTGAGCAAGACTACATGGGCAATAGGACCAATTAGGCTCACTACCACATTCTCACACACTCTTACTCTTTCACTCTTTAATACTTCAATTAATCACACTCTTTCATTTCAATTAATTTGTAATAAAAGAAATTATCATAAACAATAGAGAGTTCAAATACACCTGATAGTAAGTTGAAACTTTGGTTCCTCGTATGTGCATTGTTCTTTCGTACTTTTCCTTTAGAGATCTCTATTTCGCACAGCTGTGTTCCAATATCATTTAACCAAACACTCGAATGTTTGGTTAAAACATCCTGGAAATCCTCTAAATAAAATCCTTCTAAGTGAGAATCTATTAATGAGGATTTTCCTTAAGAGATCTCTATTTCGGACACCTGTGTTCCAATATCATGTACATAAGTAGACCGATATCTCTCACTAGATAGTCTAGGAATCTCTTGAGTCACGATTTCTTCTAGAATATTGTGTCGATTTGACTTGGCTATTTCTTCTAGATTCCTAGATAGTCTAGGAATCCCTTGAGTCACGATTTCTTCTAGAATATTTTGTTGATTTGACTTAGCTATTTCTTTTTCTTTATCTTTCATTACAAGTCACTAGTACATATGGCACAATCTCACGACATTTGTAAAATTCTTCTTCCTACATCTCCATTAATTTAACCATGAAAAACAACTAAATTCAATTTCTCTCTTTGTAATATCACTTCCCTCATATCTATGCAATATCTTTGTAATATCTATGCAAGAGAGCAGAACTCCTCTTCTTACATTCAGACCCATGTGATTTCAAACCCCTAGAAGTGTTCACATCTAGTTTTTGTCTCTTTTGCCCTACTTCAATGGGTTTAACTTCTAAGTTTTTTTCCTTCAAAGTCTGAACATAACTCTCACTGCCTTCTTTAAAGCCCATATAGCCTCTTGTTTCTCTTCCTCGAATTGCCGAATAAGGGCATTTTCCTTTAAAGTTGGCATCACATTCTTCTATGATTAGATGTTTCTCTTCTAGTGCCACATCTAATGAGGCAATTTCTTCTTTGTTATACACATTTGCCATCTCTCGTGTAATTCCTTGCTTTGGCATAACTCGCAATGTTTGCACTCTATCTATTTCTAGACACGAGATTACCACTTTCGCTTCCCTTAATTCCTCTTTGGCTCTCCTTCTACTACTAATGTTTTTTTCTTCTAACTCAACACACAACTTCCTTAATTTGTTTACATTATAATTTTTTAATTTCACCTCGGTCATTATCGAAGTAACTCTTGTCATCCATGTATCGTACTGAGGTATTCACTACATTTTCTCTTCATTGCGTGGACATTGTTTCCTTTAGGCTTTCCTCTTCTAGCACTTCACGATTCTCCCCAAAACTATTGAATGAACTCCTAACTTCTTTCTCATACACTATCACTTCGTTCTTATTCTCTCTCACACACTCTCCGTCATCAATTTTGAAATTCTACCAAACACTCTCTCTATCTTCCATGACACTTTCTATCATTAAATAGTTAGTTGTCCATTCTTGGAATGTAGACATACAATTAGTAAAATCATTGTTCGAGTCATTCCCTGAGGAATGATGCACTTTGTATTATTTTTTGCATAGTTTTGTTCTTGCACGGTATTAACTGCCATGTTACCTCCCAAAGGAGATACACTATGCTTGAAGGATCTAATCAACCACATGAATAAGGTTGTTCACCCTCTGAGAGCTTATCCTCACTTGTTTTGGTTACCTTTCCTTTAGAGACATCCCCTCCGTAATCTGTAGTATCCTCCTTAATAATTTCCTTAAGCTACTCCTTAGGCACTACTCTCATGTTAACTCCGTTATCCTGCTGACCAATTGTGATCAAACCTTTGTGCCAACTTTGGTTACAACGGGCTTGCAAAAGCCATGGTCATCCCAATAAAATGGGGTATGACATGACATGAGAAATAGGATGTATCACTAAGAAACTAATTCTAAACTCAAGTTGTGCAATAGTCGTTTTTAAGGCTCGCCACCAACACTCCTAGGGGTTTAACTCTTTGTTGATCTACTAATTGCAAAGCTAAATTAGTTGGCTCTAAGTTATTTAATCCTAACTCTTCCATAGTTCTCTCTATCATTAAGTCAACAACTGCCCCTCCATCTAGCTATGCTCTAAGAATTGACATATTACCTATGTTGACATTTATCACACTTCTTCCTGACTAGCAATGTTTCTCTTTGAATGAGCCATTGCCTCCTCACCCGGATCCATGAGTCATAATAGCCCATTGCTTCCTCGTACAATTATGGATCTAAGGGAAGGGCTTCGGCCTTCTCCTACTACTACTGTTGCTTTGGGAAGAGCCTTTGCCTTGTCCTCTGCCACCTTAGGCACTTTGAACTAGTTCATAAATTTGGCGATGTCATCCTAGTTGGAAGGCCTCATTGCACCTGTATGTTGTGCCGATTACACCAAATTCTACATGCATTTGAGAGCAGTTTCTTTAAAGGCACTTTGACTCTTTTGGCCTAGTTCATCCTATAGCTTCTGTTGCATATCTTCTCACACCCTCTTCTCTCTTTTGGCCCAACTTTGGAAGTCTTGAAGCATCTTTTCTTTGGACTATATTTCCTCATCATGGGCTTTCTTCATGGCAGCCATCTACCCAGCCTTCTTCTTGATGTTTGCATTTGTTGTCATAAATGCGACGTTTAGCTCATTTAAGCCCATTTTCCACCCTTTCCTCGGGTCACCCTTATGGATGTAGCTGCTTCTACCTCCTCCTTCAGCACCTTGATGGTCTTGCCATCTTGCTTTTTTGTTCTTTGTATTCTTCGATGAGTGCTTCCAGTTCTTCTATTTGGACCTATAGAACCACCTCATCATTTGCTTTTTCTTCCAACTTCTTCGTTGGCCACCCATGCATGCTTCTTTAGCTCATTTGTAAGGATGAGGTCCATTACAGAGCCGGTTCATAGTACAATCTTCTATTTGGACCTATAGAACCACCTCATCATTTGCTTTTTCTTCCAACTTCTTCGTGGCCACCCATGCATGCTTCTTTAGCTCATTTGTAAGGATGAGGTCCATTACAGAGCTGGTTCATAGTACTATCTCCTCACCTTTCTTGTCTGGTTTAGTAGCCGCTCTTCTTCCCCTCTCCTTTTAGGATGGCAAAATTGTTTTTCCAAGTCGCCACTTCCTGCCTGCTCATTTTCCTTGTGCATATCCTTGTTTGTTGGCACATCCTTTGTTGCTGCCCACTTTTTTCCACTCCGCTAGTGGCTAGTGCCTCAAGTGCCTTTGTTGGTTCTAGGCCTAAAGTCTGATTCGGATCCAGACGTCGGGATCCAGATCTTCTGTGTGGATTTCCATCTCTTGACTGGTGGGGAGCTATCTGTTTATAGGAAGGTGTGGGTGCTTGCCTTACTACTACTGTTGGCTTTTCCACCACACCTCCTTAAGGTCATCTACTACGTGACCCTCCCACTACTCCATCCTTTCTACATCTAGCTCATAGACTTGTGTATACTCCTCTGCATCCAGTACTGCAAGTCTTTGTCGCCCCTGTTTTGGACATCCCTTATGATCTTAAGGTGCTCCTTAGATTAAGGCAACTTGTCCTTCCATTCTTGCTTGCTTTTCTATGGCCTGATTTAACTCATCTTGCATTTGCAGTGTTTCCTAGTTATTTCTTGCCATATTTTCCTTCATCTCCTCCATATCCTTCTTCATTTCTTTGTTGGCATGCTAGAGCTCCTTAATTTGCCTTTGCATGTCATCTAGTCAGCCCGCTTTTGCCCTTCTTATGTGCAGCTCCTCTTGCAGAGGTTGCTATTGTCTCATCATGCTTTGCAGGCGGCATCTTTCTCTTTGATAATGGATTGTAGTTTTGTCATTTCTTTCAGCCCATCATTTATGCATCATTGTAGATAAATTAGGGCTCCTTACACCCATTCCATCTCAATCATGTCCAAAAAGCTTTCCTGAGCTGGCACCATGTGTGCCGACATGGGTACAAAGAGAGTTATGTCCGTGGAGACTGTGTCTCTAGTTGTAGAGTTGCAGTGGAGGTCTCCTGCTATACTGTTCCAGCCTCTGGGATAACATAGACTTGCCTAGCTCGGCCAGGTCCTCCTTTAATTGCCGGCCTCGCTAGGTACTTCCATTCCTCCGCTGGCATCTTCCTTAGATGTCCTTCCCTTCTTGCCTACTGATATTTCTATCCCCAGACTCAAACACTCTCTTCTTTCCCTGTCCCCAAGTGGCATGTTCTTGAGACTTTTTGGATGGCTTTGAGCTTTGTGGCTTCACTTGTGCACTCTCTTTTGGGCCCTTCTCCTTTTCCTTCTCAACTCTTGGTTGATCCTTTCCTTTGAATAGTGCATCCAGATACGACCCAATCTTTGTCTTTGTGTTGGGCATGGTGAGGGTTTTGATATTGTCCTTGAGGTTGTGATAGAGTATCTCTGCCCAGGCCACTCTTGTGCCAGCTTCCACAGCCTTCACCATTCTGAATGTCTTTCTAGACATGCAGTAAGGCTTGTGGGTGAGGTTTATTATCTCCACCACAAACCTCATATGCTTTTGCTTATCTTCATTTGTTGTTCCTGTTATTTTGTACTCTTTGGCTCTCCCCTCCAGCGGGCCGAATTCTTTAATCAAGTCATCATCCTCTATAGGCTTGATCTCCACTTCTCCCTGTGCCACTAATTGGAATACCT
The DNA here is from genome assembly GCF_041138505.1 of Cibotium barometz. NCBI lineage: Eukaryota > Viridiplantae > Streptophyta > Polypodiopsida > Cyatheales > Cibotiaceae > Cibotium > Cibotium barometz. The sequence continues at coordinate 25,162,528 of NC_141094.1, read as the reverse complement.
TGGCCACATAGAAGGGATTGAATTCCCTCTTCTCTCTTGAGGGCATAGTAATGATGTTGGATTTTCGGAGTTGTTCCAACTGTTCCCTGGCTCTAAAGTTGTGCTAGAGCTTCTCCCAGGACAACTTTGTGAACTTCTTTAGGCCCATCTTCTCCAGCCACTCTGCATGTTTATATGTTTCCTTGTACAAGGTGGACGATAGATATTTGAATTCCACCATCTTGTCAAGTAAGAGATATCTAGGGCTGAGTGAAATAGGGCTGAATTACACAGTCTACTACCCGCATGCAAATGGTGAGGCAGAATCCACCAACAAAATCTTGAAAGAAATTCTTGTAAAGATGGTAAACGCAAACAGGACAAACTGTGACATAAAGCTACATTTAGCATTGTGGGCATTCATAATAGCTTACAAGAATCCAACAAGACTCACGCCATTCAGCATGCTGTATGGACTAGAAGAAGTAGTGCACATGGAGTTACTCACACAAAACCTTAGGATAGTTGTGGTAGAAAGACTCTCTCTGGAAGAGTCAAAAGTGCACAGAATCGAGCAGCTCCTTCAACTCGATGAAAAGAGATTGCATAGTAGTGTGCGGATAGCCAAGATTGTGCAGAAAAGAAGAAAGCTCTAGGTGGACGAAAACACAAAGTACAAAAGGATTAGGGAGAATCATGGAGATATCATGAAGTTATGGCCATACCAAGGAGAGGCATGCACCCCATGACAACAGCTAGAAAGTGTTGCACCTTCTCAAAATCAAATGCCTAATTTACGTCTCTATTGTGAAAAAGGTCTCTGATTTGCTGCGCTGAGTGAAATAAGATAAGAATTTCTTTCAAGATTTTGTTGGTGGATTCTGCCTCACCATTTGCATGCAGGTAGTAGACTATGTTGGTCATGCCCACCCGGCCACTCTCGGCTAGTTTAGGTGTGAACCCAGCTTGCTCATGGCACTTTTTCCTTGTGAGACTGGACATAGGTTTTTTCCCCATGTGAACACACTCTTGTATGTTGGGCACTTAGCCCTAGGCTTTTTAGTACTCTCATTACACTTTCATTAAATCATTCATAGAGTACATCTTTTCCAACACTCACGTTTCTCTGTGCTTGAGCTTGTGTGTGTGTGTGTGTGCAGCGTAGCTACCCTCCTACCCAACATTGGTATCAGAGCTTGGTTAGGGTTAGGGTTACACCCTGCTACCTCCTCAACTTGAGCTTTGGCCTATTGCACATAGACGCGCGTCTTCTCTCTCGAATAGCTACATGCATTTTCTCTATCTTCGCGCATTATTGCTGCTACATGCTAACGCACAATTACTGCTATTCTGCCCGCGCTACTGTTATAGATTTGCACCAACGCTGTCCCTTGTGCTGTACAATCTTTTTGTCGATGCCCTGTGCCACCCAGTTGTTGATGTGCATCGTCGATTGTACCTGCTACTCGACTATACCCACCCGACTATACCTGCCTGACCTGTACTTGCCTGACTATACCCTAGCGTGCAAAATTAAGGGCATTTGAATTTCTTTTTAAATTTTAGCCCACATAGGTTTATGTACAAATTTACAGGTTTATGGGATTTGTAGATTTTGACCTAAAATTGCACATTTTGTCTGTTAAAATTTTGGAGCTTTTCACCATTGAGCCAGCAATTGCAACATTGGCATTGATTTCAACAGATTTAGTATGTAATTGCACTAGAAATTTGGGGATTTTGTAGAAATTGACACTATTTGCAGGTCTATTATAGAAAATTTGAAGGCATTTTGGGTGTCGCAGGCACATTCACTTGGCATTGGGGCATTACAGCATTGGTACATGTGACAATTGCACATTTGGACACTTTAGGAGATTTATAGGTGCAGATTTACAGGTGCCGGTTCAAATTTGGTCTAATTGGCTACCTAAATTTTGGGCCTTTCTACATTGAACCCATTTTTGTAGCATTTGACCCATTTACCTTTGATATTATTGGGATTTGCACACTTGTATCTCCTACAAGTGTCAAATGATCGTGTTTTCAATGGCACATGTATACATTTGTGGTTTGTTATAGTATATGTATGCCATTGTGGACACTTTGAAAGATTTGCATTATTGTGCAGTACACTTGTAGATTTGGGACATGCATATGTATTTCTTGTGGTGGTGAAGGAGTTCCCTTCTAGTGCATTAATTATCCTGCTATTTATCTCATGCATTCTTATAGTTTTGCTGGGTATTTCCTACTCTTGTAGTGACATGTGATGACAGATTTGATGTGTTTTCATGCCAACAGTATAACAATGATCTCTTTGGCATTCTATCTCAAGAGGACAAGCTTAATGGCGGCGGGGATAACCACCCTATGTGGGCTTATGTGATGTGTCATGTATTGGTTGCCAAGAATGTATGGCTCTATGTGGATGGCATTGAGGAGCTTCCTCTTGCACTTGCTCCAGTGGAAGGTGAAGTGATTCCCGCTCACCCTCCTGCAGGTCAACCTTCTCGTCCTTCTCCTACCTAGCAGCAATGTACTTGGGATGCTCAGGCCCATGCATTGATTGCTCTCTCATGCTGTAGGGCACATCATTCTTCATATTTGTTCTGCATCATCATTGCTAAGGGTGTTTGAGATACCTTGGCGGACCTTGGCGGAGTTGTATTCAGGTCATAATGAGGCTCGTGTAGCTTAACTTTGGGGAAAGCTTGAGACTAACCACATGCTTGAAGGTGACTCTATCGATCAGTACCTTAAGCATGTGAAAGACCTTCGAGAGAAGCTTATTAACATTGATGAGGTCTTGACAGGTGGCTATCTTGTTCAAATAATCTTGCATAATTTGCTTGACTCTTATCAGACATTTGGCACCACTTTACGGTTGTTGGCTGGCAATGCACCTAATGCAGTCACTTTTGACAAACTTGTGACTCTCTTGCACAGTGAAGAGCAATCCCGGGATGTCTGCTGAGTCAGCAACAACTGCTCTCCAACAAGAACAACATGATGTTTGCTGAGTCAACAATGACTGCTCCCTTTCGTAAGAATTGATTTGGGCCTAAACCTAGCCCTCGGATCCTCCCAAGATAGAGGCTAATCCTGAAAAGAAAAAGCGTTGTAATTATTGCAGGAAAATAGGGCACACCATAGAGAAAATAGGGCACACCATAGAGGAATGCAAAAAGTGTATTAAGAGGAAAAAAAGAACAAGCTAGCATCTTCTTCAATAGGTGCAAATCAGGCCAATTTGGCTATACATGTATTAGCCTTGATTATTACATCGTCATCACCTACAGAGATGTCTCTTGATGCCATTGCTTTTGATGACTATGCTCTATAGTCAATACTTCTTGGTCTGCATTATCTGGCAGATGCATTTCAGGGGGGATTTTACTTGCCCACATGTAGGTGGTGATGCCTCATGGTCACTTATGCTTTTTGACCCTTATGCTTGTCTATGCTAGACGCTTTGTCTTATGTGATGTCTACTGGAGATGCCTTTTATGCTGCTTTCCCTTGCAGCAGGATTGTTTCTATAGTGTTAACATTGTCACTTTCTCACATGTGATGTTTACTCGGAGTGCCTTCTACACACTTGGCCAGTGTTGGCTTGCCCTCATGGTTTTGTCATGTCACATGTATATTGTTCGTTGTGAGATTATGCGTCTCTACACTTGCCATACATGCCATTGATCATGGCATTGTTGAGAGTTTACCCATCCTCTCATAGCATTGTAGCTGATGCTCGCCCCGAATCCCCGCTTTTTCTCCCAATTTTCAGCTTTCCCCCATTACTAATTTTTACCTCTTAAAGTTTACATTGCATGTCTTAGAGGCCATGACTTTTGGATCTTGTTTCCTTTACACATGCATACATCTACTTCATCTTTGTATGCTTATCATTGGTGCCGTTTACAGAGCTATGCTTTGCTCTCTTGTTGTCATTGATGTGGATTACATGCAGTTCAGTTTGGCATTTGGATGCTTACCTTGAGGGGGGTATTATATTTACTTTCCTTATTGAAGGATATTATAACACACCTTCTCCTAATGTAGCTTATGCGATGCCTCTTGATTTGATGCAGTTGATGTACACATGATCTTTGACATGCATTTCAGGTGATGCATTTATGTACTAATGTGCTCTAACTTTAGCACTATGACATTGGGGTTTCTCATCTTTCCCGTCATATAGTGCTTGCTTTTCCCATTCGCACTATAATTCATCTTTGCCATCGTGATCTCTCTTGATCACCCTTACTGTGGAGTATAGTGCTGGGCAGCATTCATGGCTTTGTTGATCATGTCCAACCACTCCCGGCTAGTTCAAGTGTGAACCCAGCTTACTCACACGGGCACTTTTTCCCTGTGATTGGACACACGTTTTTTCCCTATGTAAACACACTCTTGTGTGTTGGTGGGCACTTAGCCCTAGGCTTTTTAGTACTCTCATTGTACTTTCATTAAATCATTCATAAAGTACATCTTTTCCAGCACTTTCACGTTTCTTTGTGCTTGAGCTTGTGTGTGTGTGTAGGCTAGCTGTCCTCCTACCCAATAGGCTAGCTGTCCTCCTACCCAATAGACTGTTGATTTATTATGGACACAGGTTTTTTCCCTATGTAAACACACTCTTGTGTGTTGGTGGGCACTTAGCCCTTGGCTTTTTAGTACTCTCATTGTACTTAGCCCTAGGCTTTTTTAGTACTCTCATTGTACTTTCATTAAATCATTCATAAAGTACATCTTTTCCAGCACTTTCACGTTTCTTTGTGCTTGAGCTTGTGTGTGTGTGTGTAGGCTAGCTGTCCTCCTACCCAATAGGCTAGCTGTCCTCCTACCCAATAGACTGTTGATTTATTATGTTGTGTGTGTGTAGGCTAGCTGTCCTCCTACCCAATAGACTGTTGATTTATTATGTATGATCATGTATTGCTCTGTCAGCTTCTTAATCAGTTCATTGAGGAAGTGGCTCCCTTGATTGTTGACTATCGGGCATCCGAATCTTGTCATGATAGTTTTGTATAGAAACTTTTCCACTGACAATGCATTATATTCTTTCAAAGCCTTAGTTTCTACCCACTTCGTGTAGTAATCTGTAGCCACCAGCATGTATCTATTCCATGTTCTTTGAGCTGCTAACTTAAATAGGTCTACAAAGTCTAGACCCCATTTTTGGAATGGCTCAAGTGGTAGTATTGAGGTTATGAGGCATTCTGTCTGCATCATTTGGCTGCCCTAGCCTTGGCACATGTCAAACTCCTTTCTAGACTTATGGTCATCTTTTAATGTTGTCGACCACCACAGTCTTGCTTTTGAAACACTTTTCGTCCTCTGACCTCTCCGGAAAAGTGGCCTTCACATATCCCTTGTGCCTCTGCTCTGCCAGTATAGCTTGCTATTTATGCCCAGGGACACAGCTTCTTAGAATCTGGTTAATGCTTATCTTGTATAGTTGTCCTGCCACCACCATGGAGAGTCAGCTTTTTCCTTTAATCCTCTAGACATATACTTCAAAAAAGATGTCGGAGAGAAACTGCAACACCTCATCATACTACCCCATTTGGAGTTTCATGACTCCAGTTTGGACATGAAATCTACCACTACATGTTTGTTTCCTGGGGTGTGCTTGATGGTGAACTAAAACTATTGTAATAGAAGCAGCATCCATCTGGATAACTTTCCTACCAGGTCTGGTTTGTTTACTATGTACAAGAGTTCTTTGTGGTCTACATGAAATTCAAAAAAATTACCCAATGCAGATAATGCCTAAACTTTTTGATCCAGTAGATCATCCCAGTTATTCATTTTCTATGGTGGAATAGTTCTTCTATGGCTTTGACAGTCTTCTGCTTGCATAGTAGACCGATTAAAACCAACCTTCATGTGACCCTTACATCAAAGAACTTCCAATGGCAAAATTAGAAGCATCCATAGATACATGGAACACCATATCAAAATTGGTGTCGATAATAGTATTCGCTTCAGATTCTAGAATGCCTCTTGACAACCTCCTGACTAGACATATTCTACATCCTTCACGGTAAGACTACTAAGGGGTATTGCCACGTTCTCCAGGAACCTCACGAATCTATTGTTCCATTTGATCAGTCCTAGGAATCTAGCTAGCTCCTTGGCATTCTTGGGTAATTGTAGTTTTACAATGATCTCAAATTTTGCCTGATCTATTTGCAGTTCTCCTAGAGACACTATGTGCCCTAATAGAGATTTGCTTGTGATAGAAAAAGCACACTTAGCTGGATTGAGGCTTAATCTGGCTGTTTTACATTTCCCTAGACACATCATCAGGTGCTTTATGTGGTCTTTTTCCTTTCTAAACATACTAAAATTGTCCACAATGACCCTCATAAAGGTGGTTAAATATTTATAGAATATTTCTTGCACCATCCTCTGGAACGTGGGATGGAGCATTCTTCAGCCCAAAGGTCATCACATTGGAGGCGAAAGCCTCCCATTCTGTTATAAAAGGTTGTTTTCTCTTTATCCTCCGGAGCCATGTGCACCTAGTTGTACTTGCTAAACCCATCCAGAAATGAGTATGTCTCATGTCTTGCTTACAACATCTAGTAGAGAATCTATGAATGGTTGAGGAAATGGATCCGATATGGTGGAGGCATTCAATTTTCAGTAGTTTATATAGACTATGAGCTTCCCATTCTTCTTGGGGACGATGACCAGGTGATAGCCATTCTGCTCATTTTATACCATATTGATGAACCCCAATCGGATAGATGACCCCACTCTCATTAGCTTATGTATCTATCAATCGGATAGATGAACCCCACTCTCGTTAGCTTATGTATCTCCTCTTTGAACTACTTGGTATAGTTAGTGTTCGTTCTATACCTACTCTACCTGATAAAGTTTGCATCCTCCTTTTGATTGATCTTATGGTGACAAAATATGGGATCAATTCCTTTCATGTCAGAGTAGTTCCATGCAAACACATCCTTGTAGGATCTCGATAGCTCTAGGAGTTTTCCTTTGAATTATTGATTCAATTTTGTGCTAAATCTGAATTTTTTGGGCTCTTGATCATCTCCTAGGTTTACTTTCTCAATCTCATCTTCCTGGACCCTGATATTATGCCTATTCAGTTGGTCTTCTCCTTGCTTGTTGAGAGCAACCATAGCCTTCTCCTGCTCAGCTTGTATTTCTAGTATCTTGAGTGTCTTCCTCATCTTCCTTTGTACTTTTTTCATTCATAAGCACTTTAGGATGAGCAACCAGGAGTTCTGGATTGTACCTTTGGACAATCTGCTCAATGTTTACTTCAAAGAGTGATAACAGGTCTGGATTTTCTTTTAGGATTTGCTCTTCCTTGTCATTTCCAAGTAGTTTAGGCCTTCTACATGTAACGATCAGCTGGCTAGATATAACTTGTATTTCCCTACAAATCGAGATGCATACCTTCTTTTTCCCTCTCCGGATTGTAATCTTGTCCATATCCTAGTTGTGCTTGATTCTTCCACTTTTGAGCCACGGGCTTCCCAATAGCATGGGATATGTGCCCCGTAATCTCAGTCATCTTCAAGACTATAAACACGGTAGTGGAGTATGCATCCTGCCACCTCAATTTGTTCTCCCCTGATGATTCCAACTGGTTTGACTCTTCTCTGATCAGCCATCCAGATGTGGAACAGGAGCAGGCTATATATCGATAATTCCTAGCTTCTTGGCCAGGCTGTCCGATATTATATTTACTCTTGATCCTCCATCTAGGATGACCCTTGACACTCTCCCTCTAATTTTTATGGTCACCTCCAGAATGGCTGTGTCACAGTTTTAGACAGTTTCCACATTTTTGCACTCTACGGGACCGGATTCTCCATTTCTTGTGTAGGCATTGTGCCAATCTTTCATTTCGCACTATGGCCTAGAGAAGCTTTTGCCTGTAAATTGGGCACCAGATTCAACATTTAATCTAATATAATGTTCAGCTTCATCCTGTTGATATCCTCCCACTGGCCGTATTTCTCCACGAGGTTTCTGCTCTCACCTTGTCACATTGGGCATACTCTGGCCTTTGTACACTTTTCCTTCTTCCTCCTTTGCTTCTCTTTCTTTTTCTTGACCTTCCCTTGTTAGTTTTCATATTCGGACGTGCTCTAGATTTTTTTCCATTTCTTTTTGTTTTAGGATGCTTCTACTGCTCTGGGTTGTAATGGGCTCTAGTTGGCACTTTGCCATCCTTTCTTTAGTTGTCTTATCATTGCATCGCGGCTTCTTGCTACTATGTTGCAATTTCTTCCCTCTTCTTGATGAGGCTTATCCTGTCTGGATCCATGTCAGCATAGCAACTTCTTGCGCTATGCTGTAATTTCTTCCCTGTTCTTGACCAGGCTTGTCCTGTCTGGATCATTGTCAGCATGTTGACTCAAGAGTGGGCTGTCTTACATTTTTTGCACCATTCCTTGTGTACTCTACACAGCTTGGTGGTTTGCTCTCGAACCCTCTATTGGCCTACCAACTATTCTGGTTTTTGCTTCTGTTCTGACTTGAAATTCTTGCTTGTCACCATCTTGAAAAGTCCTTGTGATCTCAGCCCCATCACTATTGGTGGCTTTTCTTATTTTTTTCTTGCCCATTAATCCACTTTTACCATATTCATTGTTGCATTAGTTCCTACTAGGTTTACCTCTCTTTGCGGCCTTGCCTCTCTTGCAGTTCATGTGCTGATGGCATTGTAGTATGGGGCACTCATTTTGTCTATGCCCTGGGGCACTGTAGTAGTAGCATACCAGACGGACTCCCCTCTATCCAAATCTTCCACCTCCTCTTCCATAAGGTCTGTTGTTTTGAGGCTTGGTGGTGACTTGGTTGATAGTAGCTGATATCTTGCATTTGACACTCATGCCTTTTCACTACTCTCGGATTCTTGTTCCGAGTAATGTAAAAACACGTGTGAGTGGTGTGGTTGCTCTTTCCATAGATTGCACATGGCTGCTGCCTGCTTTTCATATGGTATTCTTCCTTTGTAGTATGACCCTAGTTGTTACACTTCGTGCACAAATGTCCTGTCTCAGTATGGATTCTACATGTCCTCTGACAAGCTTTGGCTAGTGGCCTTCAGTTCTTCTTAAACATCCATTGCCTGCTTTCTACCTTTCTTTTTCTTCGGCTTTCACTCTTTGGCTTTGACTCTTGATTGGACTTTGATTCTGAGGTATCTTCACCAAAATTCAACCCGCAAGTTTGTTCTTCCTTCTTTTTCTTCTTGGGGTCTTTGTTTGTCTGCTTCAAGATCCCCTCGACTCTAGTTTCTTTTGCCACCACTTGTTCAAAGGCGAGGGTCTCCAAATCATATGAGGCTACTGCCTTTTGGAGCTTTTCCCTCACTCCTCTCATGAACCACTCACTTAGTGTGGCTAGGCTAGGTTTGTTGGGCTGATTTAGATGCATTAGTAGTGCTTTGAATTCTATTGCGTAATCCTTTGTTGGCCTCTTCTTATGAGTCAGCCTTTGCAACTTTTTTAGTACTTTCGTGATGGTCTTATCTCTCTCAAATCTTTTCAGGAAAGCCTTCTTCAATTCCTCAAATGTCTAAAAGTGCTCTAGACCATATTCAGCGTACCAACAAATGGACTTACAAAGTACTATGTCTCTATGGTAATGGGGCTCGAGTGGCCAAAAAGGTGGTCTTGAAGGCAAAGATGTGAGCATCATCTAGATCCTCCTCACTCTTGCCCTTGAATTTCGAGTATTTGAGAGACATCCTTCCCACAGCTACCAGTTCTTCTTCTTCTTAATCTTCTTGCCTCCTATTTTGAAGCTCCCATTGCTCTTCCTCTCCATCATGATTTTTAAGAGGTTCTTCATTCTGCCATTTTTGCTTGCGCAAAATCCCTTCTGGAAGTCTCCTTGGACGATGTGGTCGCCCTTCACTTCCTGAGGCCTCCAACTACATACGACAGTATCGCATTGCTCTGCTTGAGCTTTCTTCATTCTCCATGAACTGTCCATTGCACTGCTATGACTCCCTTGCGGACATACCCCAACACAAGGACGCACACACTTCCTCTCTTGATTTATCCCAACTAGCTTTTCTATTTGGACTTCCTATGTAGAACTAGCCTTTACCTTTCTACTCCCCTTCCTGGCATACTGTTCCCCAGCAGGATCGGCAAAAGTGTTGGTGTCCTAACACTTACGTGGTTTTGGACCACCTAGTCAGCTCTTGAAGAGCAGTGACTATACCCACCAACGACAAGCCAACACTGGCGCATTGATCTGCCGGTCTGCCTAAGCTTGGGGAATTAGTCACCATGACTACACGAAGGTCAGTTCCTAGATGCTTCATGATTTTGGATATGAGCTCACATCTAGAAAGGAATGCAATTAACATAGAATAGACATAACTATGCAGTGCATAAAAGGCACAAGTCAGAGACCAACCCATGAGAAATTCTTCAATATTAGCTTGGACTTTCAAGGGGATGGTCACTAAGGGAGCTTTTCTTGGCTGCCCTCTCTCTCTACTTGAGCACTCTCTCTCCAAATATTACCACCACCATCTCTGCCCACCACCTCCTAGCCCAACCCCCCCTCCACTACCAACCTTGCTCTCCTCTCTCCTCTCTTCGACTATCACAATATGTGAAACCCATTCACTACAAGCTATAGGATAAATAAATCCCACATCTAAGAGCTTAGTGATTTCAGCTTTAACAAGCTCAGTATGTAATGGGTTTGTTCATCTTTGGCACTAAAAAACAAGTCTTGCATTAGGCTCTAAGTGAATATAATGCTAACAATGCTCAGGCTTAACTCCTTTTAAGTCTTTATAGGACCATGCAAAAACACTCGAATGTTTAGTTAAAACATCCTGGAAATCCTCTAAATAAAATCCTTCTAAGTGAGGATCTATTAATGAGGATTTTCCTTCAAAGATCCCTATTTCGGACAATTCTGTTCTAGTATCATGTACATAAGTAGACCGATATCTCTCACTAGATAGTCTAGGAATCTCTTGAGTCGCAATTTCTTCTAGAATATTGTGTCGATTTGACTTAGTTATTTCTTTATCTTTATCTTTCATTACAAGTCACTAGTACATATGGCACAATCTCACAACATTAATAAAATTCCTCTTCCTGCATCTCCATTAATTTAACCATGAAATAACTAAATTTAATTTCTCTCTTTTTAATATCACTTCCCTCATATCTATGCAAGACATCAGAATTCCTCTTCTTACATTCAGACCCATGCAATTTCAAACCCCTAGCTACTTGTTTGCATCTAGTTTTTTGTCTCTTTCGTCCTACTTTAATGGGTTTAGCTTCCAAGTTTGTTTCTTCCCATCTATAGAAACTCACTTCATCCTTCAAAGTCTAAACATAACTCTCATTAAGGGCTACTACAAGTTAACCCCTAGCTACTTGTTTGCATCTAGTTTTTTGTCTCTTTCGTCCTACTTCAATGGGTTTAGTTTCCAAGTTTGTTTCTTCCCATCTATAGAAACTCACTTCATCCTTCAAAGGTTTTTGTCTCTTTCGTCCTACTTCAATGGGTTTAGCTTCCAAGTTTGTTTCTTCCTATCTATAGAAACTCACTTCATCCTTCAAAGTCTAAACATAACTCTCATTAAGGGCTACTACAAGTTAACTTTTTGATTCTTGCATTCAGACCCATGCAATTTCAAACCCCTAGCTACTTGTTTGCATCTAGGCTTTTGTCTCTTTCGTCCTACTTCAATGGGTTTAGCTTCCAAGTTTGTTTCTTCCCATCTATAGAAACTCACTTCATCCTTCAAAGTCTAAACATAACTCTCATCAAGGGCTACTACAAGTTAACTTTTTGACTCTTGTCATCCATGTATCATTTGCCGAGGTCTTCAATACCTTTTCTCTTCATTGCGTGAACATCGTTTCCTCTAGGCTTTCCTTTTCCAGCACTTCATGATTCTCCCCACAACTATCGAATGAGCTCCTAACTTCTTTCTCACGCACTATCACTTCCTTTTTCTTCTCTCTCTCACACTCTCTATCATCAATTTCTAAATTCTGCCAAACACTCTCTCTATCTTCCAACAACACTTCTATCATTAAACAATCAGTCATCCATTCTTTAAATGTAGATAGACAATCAGTAATGTCACTGTCTGAGTCATTCCCTGAGGAATAATGCACTTAGGATTCTCCTAACCCTTTTCTTTTTGGATAGTTTTGTTGGTGCATGGTATTAACTGCCATGTTACCTCCCAAAGGAGATACACTATGCTTGAAGGATCTAATTAACTACATGAATAAGGTTGTTCACCCTCTAAGAGCTTATTCTCACTTGCGCTTGTTACCTATCCTTTGGAGACATCCCCTCTATAGTTTTTAGCATCCTCCTTAATAATCTCCTTAAGCCACTCCTTAGTCACTACTCTTATTTGAACTTGGTTATTTTGCAGATCAATTGTGATTAAACCTTTGCACCAACTTTGGTTACAATGGGCTTGCAAAAGCCATGGTCATCAACATAAAAAATTGGGTATGACATGACATGAGAAGTCGGATGTATCACTAAGAAACTAATTATAAACTCAAGTTGTGTAATAGTGGTTTTTAAGGCTCACAACACTCCTAGGGGTTTAACTCTTCGTTGATCCACTAATTGCATAACTAAATTAGTTGGCTCTAAGTTCTTTAATCCAAACTCTTCCATAGTTTGCTTTATCATTAAGTCAACAGTTGCCCCTCCATCTAGCTATACTCCAGGCAGCATTGACATATTACCTATGTTGACATCTATCATCACAAGAGCTCTTGGATCTTAGAAAATATCCACTATTTGTATATATTTTTCTTTCTTAGACTTAGGGTTTAATCTATCAACTGCCACTCCAACTCTACCTGCTCTTCTTCTTACCAACTTTTGGTAAAGCTACCGTCTATAACTAGGAGTAAGCTCTAGTAGTTGTCTGAAGTTTATGGACAAGGGAATCTTCTCTAATTCTATCCATAAATCAAACACGCTATTTTATGGAGATCCACTACCTTCCCTCTCAGTCATCCTTTCTATGTGAGCTAATCGTTCAGGAAAGGGTGCCATTCCCACTTGTATTTGTGGGTTTTGCATTGGGACATGTAAGATAGGATGATCTGAAGATTGTCCTTGGGATTCAGACTCCTTTGTTCAATGTTGTGGTTTATATTTTCCCCCACACTTACTTTCTTAGGCTCAACAAGTGTCACACGCTCAGCTAACTGAGATGAATCTCTCTCTACTTCTTCTTGATTTATTTGTGAACGAGTCACTATGCTACTCATTGGTTCCATTGCAAAGGTTACTTTGCAAGGTATGAATTTTGATTTAATGGCTTGGAAGGGATCCTATTTTTCTATTTCTAAAAGATTTGCTCACCGCTTGTTTACCCTTATCTTCAGTAGTCAAAGACTTGGTTTTCAGTGGGGGGACATATTTGTTCATAATGGTCTTCCCCACTACAATTTCTACATATGGGAGTGTAATCCTTGTGCTTCATTTCATTGGGGTAATAAGTTGCTATATGTCCCTTCTTGACAATGATAGCATATTGTGGGGCCTTGTGGCCCAAAGCAATTACTACTCATTCCACTATTTCTAGGCTTTCCAAAGTTTGTTTTGAAAGGAGAACCTCTCCGCATATTTTCACTATTGATAGGATATGAGGTTCTGGGTATTGGAGGTTGCCCTTGTGCAGGCTATTCTCTTTGCATAAAAGGTCGTTGTGGTGGTGGGCCTATCTCATGAGTAGCATTTTTTCTATCCATGAAGTAATAATTAGTTTACAACCCTTCAGCTTGTCCTTGCTGATGGTTGCACTTGATATAACATTAGTCTTCACTAGGATTATTGTAAGATTCTTCCCTCCAACTTTTGAGGTGTAAAGGTGTAAGAACCTCCCCTTCTGTTCTTGTAATTATTCCCCTCTCTGAAAGAAAAGAAAGATCTTGTTTTACCCTGTTTTGGCCTGGAGAGAGAAAATATCTAGAGAGAGGTAATCTAAAATTAAGATATCTTTGGATATAAAAATCCTCCTAGTGTCTGAAATGGTTTCCCCTGAAATAGAAGTTCAAAATAAATTCTCCAAAGTGCATTAGGAATCAATTAAAAATGATTTTCTATTATCCCTTAAAAATCCTCTACTTTTGGAGAGAGGGGAGCTTGTCTCTCTCTTTAACCATCCTTGGAGCTTTCCTCTCAACACACTAACAATTGATTGGTTGGGGGCTTCTTCTAAGATAGAGAAGCAAGCAAATCAAGAGGTAAGATGTAATTTCATGGTTTTTTCTCTAATATTCTCAATGTTTTCACTTCTCAACCCCTTTCAAGCTTGAGAAGTTTCAAATGAATGGTTTTCAATGCAAATTAAGCTTTCTAAAGAAGTCTAATGATTAATCACAAAAAGTTTACATTTATGCTTAATTAGGATGCTTTTTATGTATATCTCTCTCTCCCCAAAAGAATGGTCATTCTTATGACCAATTCTTATTCAAATGATGCTTCTCATTGATAAATTCTCAATTCAAAGATCAAACTCTATGCTAGTTAAGCTAGAGGTTAGAAAATGGCTTTTTTAATGCTTTTATACTAATAAAATTATGATAAAATTATGATTAGTTTCATAAATTGGATTTAGGTCCAAATGATAGTTACTCTATCATAATCCTATTAATAAGTCATATTCTTTTAGAAAATATTAAAAATTATTAGTAATAGCAGCGAAGCTATGGTAAATTTTTTAAGAAGTTAATACATAATTCATTTTTGTACATAATGTGAAAAGAGGACTTCCTACCATATTCTAGGATTGGTCATCCTATGCTAAAAGAATGTTTTTTATCACATTCTTGGAAAACCAATTTTTAGTGTTTATGCATAAATAAGTAATTAAGAAAAGAGATAATTTTGGTAATTTTATTTTTATGCAAAAAGAGGAATTCCCATGATAATGGAGATCCATGTAATTAAATGAAAAAAGAGAAATTTTGGTATATTAAAATAATGAATATTTTATTTAAAGAGAAATTTTAGATAAATTTATTTTATGCATGAGAAAATTTAAATGATAAAAGAGAAATTCCCATGACATTTGGAATTCAATCATTTAAATAGTAAAAGTGAAATTATTGGCATATTTGAATTAATGGTTATTTTTATTTAAATTTGAAGAGGAATTTTAGATAAATTTAATTTATGCATGAGAAAATTTAAATGATAAAAGAGGAATTCCCATGACATTTGAAATTCAATCATTTAAATGGTAAAAGTGGAATTCTTGGTAAAATTGAAATAATATATATTTTATTAAAGAAAAGAAAAATTTTAGATAAATTTATTTTATGATAAAAGAGAAATTCCCATGACATTTAGAATTCAATCATTTAAATGTAAAAAGAGGAATTCCCATGATATTTGAGATCCAAGAAATTAAATGGGAAAAAGAGGAATTTTTAGCACAATTCAAACTATGAGTATTTATCAAAAGAGTGGAATTTTGAGCACTATTGGGAAATATGGGTAGAATTGATTTTTGTAAATCCCATGAATCTTTTACTCATCAAAATAAGAATATGGAATATAATTCACTTGAGAAATTTGAGAAAGAATATGAAAATATCCGTCGAGAAAAAGTACCTTTAACTAGGCCAAGCAAGTGGTAGAACTTTAGAAAAGTCCCATCGGTATCAAAAATAGAAAATGTTACTAAATGTGAATGAAGAGATGAGAATGAGATGTGAGGATATGTGAGATGGATGTGATGTAAATGGATGTGGATGTGGATGTGAATGAAGAGATGAGAATGAGATGTGAGGATAGGTGATAGGATGTGATGTGATGTAAATGAATGTGGATATGGATGTGATAAGATGTGGTGTGATGCAAATGAATGTGGATATGGATGTGCCAAGATGTGGTGTGATGCAAATGAATGTGGATGTGGATGTGATAAGATGTGATGTGATGTAGATGGATGTGGATGTGAATGTGATGTAGATGGATGTGAATGTGAATGTGATGAGATGTGGATGAAATGTGATGTGATGTGAATATATGTGGCTGTGAATGTGAATGTATGGATGGATGTGGATAGACGTGCATGTGAATGACTAGATGGATGTGGATGAATGAGATGGAATGTGTATGGATGTGAAGAGATATGGATGGATGTGGATGGAATGAATAAGATATGATGTGGATAGGTGTGAATGACTAGATGGATGTGGATGAATGAGATGGAATGTGTATGGATGTGAAGAGATATGGATGGATGTGGATGGAATGAATAAGATATGATGTGGATAGATGTGGATGTGATGTAAATAGATGTAGATAGATGTGATGTAAATAGATGTGAATGGATGAGATGTGATGTGAATGGATGTGATGTGATGTGAAATAGATGTGATGTGATATGAGAAGGATGTGATGTGAATCGGGATATATGTGAATGTGATGTGAATCTGGATAGATGTGAATGAATGAGATGTGATGTGATCTGAATCAGGATAGATGTGAATGGATGAAATGTGATGTGAATGGATGAGATGTGATAAGGATAGATGTGATGGGATGTAGTATAATGTGATTGGATGAGAATGGATGAAGGACGATGGGAATACATATGATTGAATGTGGATTAAGCAATGTGAATTGATGTAGAAGAATGTGGAATAACGAGAAATGATGTGGAACAATGTGGAAAGATGAGAGTTCATTAGAAACTATATTTATGACCTGTTTTTAAAGGACTGTTTTATGTCAAGAATGTTGAGAAAGCATTCTTGACATAAAGGACTATTTTTAAAAGGATTGTTTTATTTATGACTTGTTTTTAAAGGACTGTTTTATGTCAAGAATGTTGGGAAAGCATTTTGACCATCTTGTGAGTGAATGAGGTCGTGGGAGATCAAATTGATAAAGTTGCAACAGTTGACGGAGAGTCAACGGAGGACGTCGGAGGATGTCTTAATAAAGTTGCAACAGTTGACGGAGAGTCAACGGAGGACGTCTTGCGTAGTAAGGTCGGTCGAGGTCTTGACCAGCCTCGGTTCGATTTAAATGGTGAGATTCCGGTACGATGGATGAGGGACCAAGGAAGCGGCCTATGAGTGAAGTGCTAGGTGACCTGCGAAGGATCCTAGAGGGTGCTGACCATACAGTGCTCAGGCTGTGGGTCATCGAAGATACCCACGTGTGCATCGAGGAAGAAAATGGAACAAGGTGTTAGAGTTGTTTTCTGAACTCGGGCATAGTTCTGGTTGATTGACCTTGTTGGTCCTCAAACGGATGAGTCCATGGCTCTTTTATATGGATCTGTTGGTTGATCTTGCTGATCTTCAATGGAGAGTCCATTTGGATTTTTATAAGTGAATATAATTCCGGGTACTATGAGCTAGGAACTATTGAAAAGGCCCCTGAGTGGACAGGTGGTGAGCATTCGCCAATGATACCATAGGTACATTGATGAAAGAATGATTGGAAATTAGAATTCAACCGGATATTTTGGGAGATTATGATCAATGATACTATGGTTTCATTAAAAGATTGTTTTAAAGACAACTAAATTTGTGAAAAAGGCAATTTCATATTGGGTGTGTAAGTGGTGTGACTATCTTGAACTTTGCTTGAAGCGGCGCTGGCTAGGGGGCCTGGGAACTCTTTTCTCTGGTACCCGGGGAAAAACATAACCAAATTCCTAAATGGATCCTATCACTACAGTGGTTGGGCTGTTGGCTAACCCATGGGATGGGGTTAGGTGCTGGACTGATGGATCTTTAAAATGAGACTCAATTCTGTTATAGTATGATAGATGAAGTAAATCCCGGATAGTCTTGTTCTATGGAAAAGAATCAACGGCTGTGCCTCTCTCGATGAGGAAAAAAGCGTTGGTCTCTATCTGATACAAGTGCAAGCCTCTTCCTTGATCTGACCATGTGACTTACTAGTTTGGTCGGATCAGTTTGGTTAGTCAAGACTTTGACCCGTTAGATTAATTCTCCTGTTCGAAGATTTTCCCTGGAGGAATCGCCTGTGCCTTCCGGGCGAGGGAAGTTTTTTCGGGTTCGTGGTTTCGGAGGAACCGCCGGATTAGTCTCTTGTCCGGACATCTGTGGGTGAGGCCCCGAGTGTGGATCCGTGCCCCGTGCGAGAGACTGACGCTGCTTCTGTCGCCAGTGCCGCAGAGGGGGCATGGATCCTTTAATTATTTCATACACAATAATTACCAAAGAGAGTTTATAGTTGGTCTAGAACAATCCTTGATGTTGTTGGACATTCCGTTGCTAAATGGCCATACCCATGGCACTTCGCACACCAAGTACTTGATCTTGGTGGGTTTTGAGTATTTGCTCCATTTTGTGGCACCACACCATATACCCCTTTCTTAATGATTGCATTCATAATTTCTTCTTTGAACTTCCCTAATGAATTTGCTACTATTTCTAAGATCTTAGCCTCACTCATAGGTACTTGAGGAGTGCCCATTTGAATCATATATGAGGGTGCTGACACATAAGGATTGTATGGAATATAACTCGATGGGTTAGGGTCCATCATAGGTTGTCCTTGCACACTCATTCCAGGCATGTTACACATCCTATGGGGTTGCAATGGATCAACTATCTTTGTGTCGGTGTTCGGTCAAGACCCCGACACTTACGTGGTTCCGAACCACGTAGTTGGCTCTTAAAGAGCAGCGACCCAATGCGACAAGCCAATGCTGGCATGTTGAGCTACTGGTCTGCTTAATCTTGGGAGTTATTTGTGACTAAACGCAAGTCAATTCCTAGGTCCATGATGATTCTAGATAGGAGCTCACATTCGGAGAGGAATGCAATTAACACAGAATGGACACATAATAGACAGAACTATGTAGTGTAAAATAGAGATAAGTCAAGTCAGAGACCAACCCATGAGACATTCTTCAATATTATCTTGGACTCTCAATAGTACAATACATTGGCAAAACTCAGCTCATGAACTCCTGAGCTCAACTATCCACTTAGTTGTCTATCCTCTAATCCACACACACGGGAATAATTCACTTTGCTGCTTACATCCATTCGGGTACCCATTTGCATGAAATCGTTACAAAGTTGTTACAAAGTAAGAAAGCTTAATCCATAATAGTTTGTTACAAAACAAGACAATCTGGGCAACGACCAAATAGGCTGGTTGGCTACTACCAACACTTGGTGATCACAGCAGACACTACATCAGTGAAGTCCAAATGTTCCTACAGTTGCTCTGTAAATTTTCCAAAAAAATTCGCATCTAGATGGTTTTCGACTCCAAACCATGTTGCCCAGATTGCTATGGCCTATTCCATCCTCCTTCTTTTGGTTGAGCCTGTGCAACAATGCCCCCCTGAAACAAACTTTATTGGCTGGTCTTGGACATACCTGGGCTCATAAGCTCTTTTACTGCTACTCACCTAGGCTTGCCCAAGCCCTGTCCTTTTATCTGCTCATCTAAACTGCATGTCGATGGGTCATGCCTTTGGATATTTTGCTTTAGCCCTTTTCATAGCATCTACTAACATGATGGCCTGAAGGCATGGGGCTCTATCTATTTTCGGAGTGATAACATCTTCTTCAAAAATAGTTTGCTCTGATTCTCTTAGCCCTCTTTTGCCATCTCGGCTCCACTTCCACCCATAGGATTATCTTTTGAACGTTTATGATCTTGGCATTCCCTTCTCTTTGTCTAATAGATGACTTTGTTGGTGAGGGAAAATAGCAACGTTGCTCTTTGAATGAGCTGTTGCCTCCTCACTCGGATTCGTGAGACATAATAACCCATTGCTTCCTTGCACGGCTCTAGATCCAAGGGAAGGGCTTTGGCCTTGTCCTGCTTCTACTACTGCTGCTTTGGGAAAAGGCTTGGCCTTGTCTTGCCACCTTAGGCACTTGAAAATTGGTTCATAAACTTAGCGATGTCATCCTAGTTGGAAGGCCTCATGGCACTTGCCCCTGCTGTGCCAATTGCACCAAAATCTACATGTATTTGAGAGTAGTTTCTTTCCAAGAACTTAGGCTCTTCTGGCCTAGTTCCTCTTATAGCTTCCATTGCATATCTTCTCGTGCCCTCTTCTCTCTTTTGGCCCAACTTTGGAAGTCTTGAAGCATCTTTTCTTTGGATTGTATTTCCTTATCATGGGCTTTCTTCATGGCATCCATCTGCTTGGCCTTCTTCTTGATGTCTACATTTGCTATCATCAATGCAACGTTCAGCTCATTTAAGCCCATTTTCCACCCTTACCCCAGGTTACCATTGTGGGTGTAGCTTCTTCTACCTCGTTCTTCAGCGCCTTGATGGTCTTGCCATCTTGCTTTTGTTGTTCTTTGTATTCTTTGATGAGTGCTTCTAGTTCTTCTATCTGAACCTACCAAACCACCTCATCGTTTGTGTAAGATTCCTCCTCAGCAGCCTAAATAATGAAAAAGCTTTTACCTCAATCCCTTGTAATCATTCCCTATTTCAGAATGTGAGAAAATATCATTTTTCCTTGTTTTTGCCTAGAGAGAAGAAAAATTTTAGAGAGAGGTAATTCAATATTGAGATATTTTTAGATATGAAAATTCTCCTCATATCTAAAATATATTTCCTTGAAACATAAGTTCAAAATAAATTCTCCAAGGTGCATTAGGAATCAATTTAAAAATGATATAAGGGACCTTAGCCTAAGGGTCTAGATTTTTAGAAATTTCTGGATTATGGTCTAATTAAGGTTCCTATGGGCCAATAGGAATAATCCAAGTGTTGGGATGAGATAAATACAATGAATAAAATAAAATACCCAAAAATGAGTAAATGCTCACATAAGATGAAGAGTTGAATGAGTACAAGATTTATTAGTTAAAAATTAAGAGATATTACTAAAAAATGAGATATTTTGGAGAAATGACTAATTTTTGACACTAGGACCTTTGAGGTAGGCGCCTCCGTCACATGTGTGGAAGGGTTTTTAATTCAAAAAAATTGTGATATTTTTATCTCTCCTCTCTCCTGGATCAAATTGGATAAAAAAGGGAGCCAAACTGGTCCAAATCTTGTCCAAATTCAGTCAAACTAAAGTTGGAAAAATCTAGAACCCAGTTGGACTCCATTAATGGTCTCCCTGACCTATAAATAGACCCTCATTCTTTTGTATTCTCATCTATGAGCTATACCATGCCAGTATCACATTAAAACAATCACATTTTCTATTATCCCTTAAAAATCCTCTACTTTTGGGGAGCTTGGAGCTTCTCTCTCCCTCTCTCTCTCTCTTCAACAACTGTTGCTTGGAGCTGTCTTCTCCACTTGCTAAACCAATTGATTGGTTGGGGACTTCACTTCTAGAAAAAGAAGCAAGCTAATCCTTGAGGTAAGAATGAATTTTATGATTTTTTGTAAAATTTTCTCAAATGACTTCTCTTCTCAACCCCTCTCAAGCTTGAGATGTTTTCTAATTGATTGTTTTAAATTCAAATCAAGCTTTCCCTAAGAATTTTAATGTGTAATCAAGAAAAAGTTAATCTTTATGCTTATTTAGAATTCTTTCTTATATGTATATCTCTCTCTCAAAAAGAATAGTCATTCCTATGGCTAATTCTTTAGCAAAAGAATACTTCTCATTGATAAATTCTTAATTCAAAACCAAACTCTAAGCTTGTTAAGCTAGAGAATAAGAAAATGGTATTTTTATGCTTTTATGTTAACAAAATAATGGTTAATTCTTTTAGATTATTTATAAGTAGTTAAAAACTACTTTAATTGATTTTAAATGAGAAAGAGATAATCCTATCTCTTTAGGATTATTTTTATGCTTTTATGTTAACAAAATAATGGTTAATTCTTTTAGATTATTTATAAGTAGTTAACTACTTTAATTGATTTTAAATGAGAAAGAGATAATCCTATCAATTTAGGAAAAGAGGAATAATGAAAATAGCTTAAGTGGAATAATCATAATTAAGTTTATGATTATGATTAAAATTATGATTTAAATTCATAGTTTAGATTTAAGCTTAAGAATAGATCTTCTATCATATTTGCATTACAATATTTTATTCTTTTAAGAAAAATATTTGCATTACAATGTTTTATTCTTTTAAGAAAAATTAAAAATTATCAGTAATAGCAACAAAGCTATGGCAAAATTTTCAAAAAATAATACATATCTTATTTTATGCATAATGCTAAAAGAGGACTTCCTACCATATTCTAGGATTAGACATCCTATCCAAAAAGAATGATTTTCATCATATTCATGGGAAATAAATTTTTAGTATTTATGCATAAATATTTAATTAAAAAGAAAAGAGAAAATTTTGGTAAATTTATTTTATGCATAAGAAAATTTTAAATGATAAAAGAGGAATTCCCATGACATTTGGAATTTAATCATTTGAATACAAAAAGAGGAATTTTTGGCATATTTAAAATAATGGATATTTTTATTTAATTTAAAAAAGAGAAATTTTAGATAAATTTATTTTATGCATAAGAAATTTTTAAATGATAAAAGAGGAATTCCCATGACATTTGGAATTAAATCATTTAAATGCAAAAAGAGGGATTTTAAGCATATTCAAAAAAATGGATATTTGTATTTAATTTAAAAGAAGAAATTTTATGGTATTTTAAGTAGAGAAAGGTTTAAATTAATTTTTGGTGACAAAAGAGGAATTTTCACCATAATTCCACCTAGAAACTTAGGGTTGATAATTAAATTGGTAGAAAGAATATTCTTAGATATTTTAGGTGGATAAATCACCAAATTGATATTTACCCAAAATTAGATTAATGGAAGAAGAGTATTTTTATAAAAACTCGATATTCTCATATAGAACCATTTCTTAATATATTATGGTTAGGAAGGAAGGAAATTCATAAAGTCAGAAACTCGATATTCTCATATAGAACCATTTCTTAATATATTATGGTTAGGAAGGAATGAAATTCATAAAGTCGGAATTTTCCTTATGGTTAGAAGTTCAGTAGATTTTTATCTGAAGAAAATCCTTAAGAATCAACCGAATAATTTTGGTTAGACCACGATTGAGAGAGGGGTGGCCAGTAAACTACTTGCCCATCTCTCGAATCTGAATCAAGCAAAAACCTCATGACCAATTCCAATTCTTAACACAAAGAACATACTACCATTGAATTAGCATAGTTTTACCTTAACCGAAATCACCAAGAATCTAGTTGGAAATTCAGTCAAATGATGGGTAGATTACCTTGCTGAGAGATCATTGATTCTCATTAAGAAAATCTAGATTAAGGGAAAAGGGTTTTGTGGAACCAATCTCGAACTGAGAATTCTACTTGCATAGAACCTTTGTTTTCTTTTAAAGGATTGTTTTACGCCAGAATGCTAGAGGAAGCATTTGGTATGTGTTTATCTAAGGAGAGACTCGTTGCAACAACAGCTGGCGGGGAGATGTCGAGAGATGTCGCTTGCGGTAAAACCTGCCGAGGTCTTGACCAGCCTCGGTATGGTTAAAATGGTGTGCTTCCGGTACGATGGCGAGGATCGACGAAGCGGTCCCTGAGTGAAGTGCTAGGACACCTAAGTAGGATCCTAGAGGGTTTTGACCAGGTGATGCACGGGCTCACAGTTGCTAGGACACCCATGCGTATGTCGAGGAAGATACGGATGAACCGAAAGAATGACCTTTGTGAATGGAATTTTGATATTGGATCTCGTTGGTTGACCAGCTGGTCTTCAACGAAAGAGATCGGATGATATATTTTGTAAAACAATGGACTCAATATTTTGGAGGACTATGATTAGTAATACTATGATTTCATTGAAAGATTGTTTTAAAAATAGCCGAATATGTTATAATGGAAATTTCATATTGGGTGTGTAAGTGGTAGGACTATCTTGAATTTTGCTTGAAATGCTGGCTAAGGGGCATGAGAACTCTTTTCCTCGGTACCCGGGCAAAACAGAACCAAATTTTTATAAAGGAATCCCACCAATTCAGTGGTTGGTGGGCGGTTGGCTAACCCATGGGCCGGTTGGTGTGTGTTAGGCTAGATTGGGAGATTTTTGCGATACAAATAGTTACGATTAGGCTACGTTAGTTAGAATAAGTCCTAGGAAGGCCCTTGTTCTGTGGGAGGGAATCAGCGGGTGGCTATGCCTCGCTAAAGAGGAGGAAAAAAGCGATGATTCTATGGACCAAGTGCAAGTCTCTTCCTTGATCTGACCATGTGACTTTCGAGTTCGGTTGGATCAGTATGGTTAGTTAAAGACTTTGACTCGATAGATCAATTCTCCCGTTAGATGATTTTCCAGGTGGAATCGCCCGTGCCTTCTGGGTGAGGGAAGTTTTTTTCGGGTTTGGTTTTGGAGGAACCGCCGCCGGGCTAGTCTCTTATCTGGATATCTATGGGCGAGGCCCCGAGTGTGGATTTTCCAGGTGGAATCGCCCGTGCCTTCTGGGTGAGGGAAGTTTTGCTATGCCTCGCTAAAGAGGAGGAAAAAAGCGATGATTCTATGGACCAAGTGCAAGTCTCTTCCTTGATCTGACCATGTGACTTTCGAGTTCGGTTGGATCAGTATGGTTAGTTAAAGACTTTGACTCGATAGATCAATTCTCCCGTTAGATGATTTTCCAGGTGGAATCGCCCGTGCCTTCTAGGTGAGGGAAGTTTTTTCGGGTTTGGTTTTGGAGGAACCGCCGCCGGGCTAGTCTCTTGTCTGGATATCTATGGGCGAGGCCCCGAGTGTGGATTTTCCAGGTGGAATCGCCCGTGCCTTCTGGGTGAGGGAAGTTTTTTCGGGTTTAGTTTTGGAGGAATCATCGAGCTAGTCTCTTGTACGGATATCCGTGGGGCGAGGCCCCGAGTGTGGATTCCTCCCCCGCATGAGAGACTGACGTTGCTTCCGTCGAGCGCCCTCGAAGGGGGCATTGTGAGGGGGTGGGGATCTCATAGTTTGCTTTTCTTCCAACTTTGTCATGGCAGTCCTGTTGGAATTAGGGTTGCAGGCCAAGCTTGGAGAAGAAGAAGCAAGAATACACAACACACAGTGTATTAGATTGTGTCAATGTACAAAAGATAAGTTAGCCCTAGAATGATGGGCGTATATACAAGCCGGGGGAAAAAACCTCCTAAAGAGGGAAAAAGTACCCTGACAGTCCTAAGTGTGTTCACACACATCACTGCCTATATATATGGCAACAAATCCCCCCTGGGAGTGATGGTGTGAACGAGAGCTGGCACTCATGTATAGGGGAGTGCCATGCCCGAAGTAGATCAGTCCACAAAGGGGAGCAAGCCCAAAGCTTTGCGAAAAGCTTCGAACTTCTCACGAGGAAGCGCCTTTGTGAAAAGATCGGCGAGGTTGTCCTGTGTTAGCACATAGGCCAAGCTGATCTCTCCTACTGAGAGTCTCTCCCTGACATAGTGATAATGCACCTCAATGTGCTTTGTGCGAGCATGAAAAACTGGGTTTCTCGCAACTGCCAATGCACTCTGGCTGTGAGTGAAGATAGAGGTGGCAGACTCCTGTCCAACACCCAAGTCAGCCATAAGCCGTCTGAGCCACACACACTCAACCGTAGCTGTGAAAGCTGCCCTGTACTCAGCTTCACAACTAGAAGTGGCCACAGTAGGTTGCTTCTTGCTCAACCAAGATATGCATGAGCTACCGAGCATGAAACAAAAACCACTTGTGGACACTCTTGTGTCATAGCAGCCAGCCCAATCTGAGTTCGAAAAAGCATGTAAATCTGGCGGCAACGATCCCCCCTTGGGATAAAACAACCCAAGATGTATGGTGCCACTCAAGTAGCGAAAGATGCGTTTAACTGCCTTCCAATGCTGAGACCCTGGGCTATGCATAAACTTGCTCACCTGTGAGACTGCAAACTGAATGTCCGACCTTGTAATGCATACATAAATGAGGCAACCAACAGCTGTCTGATAGAGTGTGACATCAAAGTGATCTCCAGCATCATGAAGACAACTTCAAACCTGTCTCCATTGGAGTAGCAATAGGCTTGCAGTCTTCAAGGCCAAATCTCCGCAACAATGTCTCAATATACTTTGTCTGACACAAAGCAATACCTCCATCACATTGCTTCAATTGTATCCCCAAATAATGATGCAAATGCCCCAAATCTGACATCTCAAAAGAGGCATTCAAATCAGCCTTAAAATCAGCAATATGACTCTCATTTGGTCCTGTGAGCAGCATGTCATCGACATAGAGAGCAATGATTAGATATACACCATCCACACGTTTAACATACAAAGTGCTTTCTGTTGGACTATTCTGAAAACCATGTGCAGTCAAATATGCATGTATCTTTTCATACCAAGCTCGTGGAGCTTGCTTTAAACCATATAAAGCCTTTTTCAACCTGCACACTTTGTTTTCTTGCCCTCTTTGAGCAAAACCATGAGGCTGCGATACATACACCTCCTCATGCAAATCTCCATTCAAGAATGCAGTCTTTATGTCCAACTGATGTACATTCCAACCATTATGAGCTGCCAATGCACAAATGCTACGAATGGTAGTCATACGACAAGTGGGAGCAAAGGTCTCATCAAAATCAATGCCCTTTTCTTGAGCATAACCCTTTGCAACAAGTCTAGCCTTATAGCGATCAACACTGCCATCTGGCTTTCGTTTCAATTTAAAAACCCACTTACATCCAATGGCCTTTTTACCAATAGGCAAATCACACAAAGACCATGTACCAATCTTCATTATAGCATCATATTCACTTTGCATTGTAGCCAACCAATTTTCTGAATTTTGTGCCTCATCAAATGAAAGAGGTTCTTTCTCTTCACACATACTAGACACAGCCAAAGCATAACAATCTGATGTATAAGAGGCATGCTGAAAACTTGAACGAGTACGACTAGTCATAGGTGCATCAATCTTACTATCACGCAAGGTTTGCACCAGCCATTTAGGCATACCTCTACCCTGCTCATTTTCAGCCCTATCCTCATGAATTACATCTTGTAAATCTGCATCAGAAATAGGCTGATCTATGATGTCGTTTGAAATCTGCATAGGCTGAATATTTGCCTCAGTAGGACTTACATTTGAATTCCCACCTGTAAATAGAGGCAACAGCGTATCAAATACATCCCATGAGCTCACACCTGTCTCTTTGGTACATGATAACAAAGGCTGCACAGTATCTTCCACAAAAACAACATTTCGACTAATCAAGATACGCTTTGACTGCGGATGATACAATCTGTAACCCTTGCTCTCAGCACTGTAACCAACAAAAATGCATTTGACAGCCTTATCATAAAATTTTTTGCGTTGTTGCACAGGCACTAAAGCATAGGCCAAGCAACCAAAGACACGCAAGTGACCAATAGAAGGCTTCCTGCCATGCCAAGCTTCGTATGGAGTAATAGACTACAAGGCCTTAGTGGGACACCTGTTGAGTACATATGCAGCACACATGACAGCCTCAAGCCAAAACGCATGTGGCAAAGCTTGGCTCTTAACCATACATCGTGCCATCTCCATAAGTGACCTATTTTTTCTCTCAGCAATACCATTTTGCTGAGGGGTATACGGCACTGTACATTGGTGTTTTATCCCACGACTAGCCAGAAATGCATCAAACTCTTTATACATGTACTCCCCCCCTCGATCAGTACGGAGGGTGCCCACAGTACAATTGGATACATTTTCAACCATAAGAAAAAATTGTTTGAAGCACAAAAACACTTCGGACTTTGCCTTCAGTGGATATACCCATGCATGCCTTGAGTAATCATCAATGAAAGTCACGAAGTACAAGTGTTTACCAAATGACGGAGTTTGCATAGGCCCACATACATCACTATGTACAAGCTACAATTTGCGAGTGGCCCGCACAGAACCATCCTTTGGAAACGCAGAACGTTGCATTTTGCCCAAAATACAGCCTTCACAAACATGTTTCAATGGTGCCTCAAGAGGGGGCAATGAAGCAACCATATCAAATTTCTGCAAACGCAGCAAACTAGCAAAGTTCAGATGACCAAAACGAGCATGCCATAGTTTTGCATCTGAAACTGCCTTTTCATCAGAAATTGCATTTGCTGAATCTTCCACACACTTGTCATAAGAATTGAGTCTATATAGCCCACGAAACAAGGTGCCAGATACAATAATCATATCACCAGAAGTCAAATCATGAACAGTACATCTGTCATCCACAAATTTGACTACAAATCCAAGTCTAGCAAGCGCAGAGACAGACAATAGATTCTTCTTTATCCTTGGCACATACAAAGCATCTGAAAGTGTGAAAGCGCTGCCATTTGTCTGCTAGGTGAGGGAAGTTTCTCCAGATTTGGTTTTGAAAGAACCGAGGGATTAGTCTCTTGTCCGGATATCATGGGCGAGGCCCGGAGTGGGAGACTCTGCGCTACACGCAAGAAGTGCTACTTCCGTTGCTAGCACCCTAGAATTCGTTGTGCGAAGGGGGTAGGGATCTTTCAGCTGGTATTAAAGCGAATTGGCTAAAGTGGATCAACCGAGAAGCAAGAAATATCAAAATTTTATGAAGTACCAGTGAAAGATTGTAATTGTGTGATGAAATTCATACAAATTGATATTCAAAATGAAGATTCATAAATTGGAAATTGGGTCTTCAGATGGAAGAACCGCAATTGTATGGAATCCCTAACTTGCTTCTTGAGGCCTAGATAATTTTCAGAAAATAATACATATCTTATTTTTTTGCATAATGCTAAATGAGGACTTCCTACTATATTCCAGGATTGGATCCTGTGCAAAAAGAATGATTTTCATCATATTCATGGAAAATAAATTTTTTCGTATATATGCATAAATATTAATTAAAAGAAAAGATAAATTTTGGTAAATTTATTTTTATGCAAAAAGAGGAATTCCCAAGATATTTGAGATCCAAGTAATTAAATGGTAAAAGAGGAATTTTTGGCATAATTCAAATTATGAGTATTTATCAAAAGTGAAATTTTATTGGAAAATATGGGTAGAATTAATTTTTGTAAATCCCATGAATCTTTTACTCAAAAAGAAGAATATTGAATATATCTTACTTGAGAAATTTGAGATATGAAAAAATCCATCAAGAAAACTTGGATAATTCTAATTGAGAAAAGAGAATCTGGAATCCCTGGGAGGATCAAGGATCTGATGAGTAAACAAAAGTTTAGAATTAATTCTCATTAATGAAGCTTAAGGAATGAAAATATAATACGTAAATGCTCTTTCTGAGTTTTTACTATTCAATTATTCTGATAAGGTTTATTTTCCCTTTTTATACCTTCAATAACACTATGATACGTAGATTCAATGGGATCGAGAAAAAGTACCTTCAACTAGGCCAAGCAATTGGCAGAAACTTAGAAAAGTCCTATCAGTATCAAAAGTAGAAAACAGAACAAAAATTGGATGTGATAAGATGTGATGTAGATCTGAATGAATGTGATGAGATGTAAATTGATGTGATGTGATTAGAGGAGATGTGAATGTGATAAGAGGAGATGTAAATGTGATGTGATAAGATGTGAATGTGATGTGATGAGATGTGAGTGGATGTGGATGTGGATGAGATGTGATGTGATGTAAATGGATGTGGATGTGAATGTGATGAGATGTGATGTGATGTAAATGGATGTAGATGTGAATGTGATGAGATGTGATGATATGTGAATGTGATGTAAATGGATGAGAATGAGATCTGATGTGATGATATATGAATGTGATGTAAATGGATAAGAATGAGATCTGATGTGATAGATGTGCATGTGAATGAATGGATGGATGTGGATAGATGTGAATGTGAATGAATGAATGGATGTGGATGAATGTGATGAGCTGTGAATGGATGTGGTGTGATATGGATAGATGTGGATGGATGTGAACAAGATGTGATAAGATGAGGATGGATGTGACGAGGTGTGAATGAATGTGGGATGTGAATGGGTGTGATGGATGTGATGAGATGTGAGTGGATGTGGTGAGATGTGAGTGGATGTGGTGAGATATGTGAATGTGATGTAATGAGATGTGAATGGATGTGATGTGATGTGATGTGGCTTTGCTTAGATATGAATGGATGAGATATGATGTGGATAGATGAGATGTGATGTGATGTGGACTTGGGTAGATGTGAATGGATGTGAAGTGATGTGAATAGCTGTGAACGTGATGTGATGATATGTGGATAAGATGTGGATCTAAATGAATGTAGATGGATGTGATGTGATATGAATGGATGAGATGTGATGTGGATATTTTGTGACGTGATGTGATGAGATGAAATATGATGTGATGATATGTGGATCTAAATGAATGTAGATGGATGTGATGTGATATGAATGGATGGGATGTGATGTGGATATGTTGTGACATGATGTGATGAGGATAGATGTGATGAGATGAAATATGATGTGATTGGATGAGAATGGATGAAAGATCCCTGCCCCCTCCATGCAACGGATTCGGTGAGATTCGATGAGAATGGATGAAATATGATGTGATTGGATGAGAATGGATGAAAGATCCCTGCCCCCTCCGTGCAGCGGAAGTAGCACTTCTTGCGCGTGGGATAGGATCCCTCACTCGAGGCCTCGCCCACGGATATCTGGACAAGAGACTAATCCCTTGGTTCTTCAAAAACCAAACCCGGAAAAACTTTCCCTTATCCGAAAGCACGGGCGATTCCTCCAGGATATTTGTACTCTAACGTAGTCAGGGTCATTACTGACCAAAATGATCCAACCGAGCTTGTGAGTCACTTGGTCAGATCAAGGAAGAAACTTGCACTTGGATCATAGAAACCAACGCTTTTTTCCCCATCGAGAGGCATAGCCGTTGATTATTTTTCCATAGAACAATTACTATCCGGGATTTACTTCATCTATTGTACTATAACAGAATTGAGTCTCATTTTACGGATCCATCAGTCCCCAGACTAACCCCATCCAGTCCCATGGGTTAGCCAACCGCCCAACCACTGTAGTGATGGGATCCAATTAAGAATTTGGTTAGGTTTTGTCCCGGGTACCAGGGAAA
Source organism: Cibotium barometz (assembly GCF_041138505.1). Classification (NCBI taxonomy): domain Eukaryota; kingdom Viridiplantae; phylum Streptophyta; class Polypodiopsida; order Cyatheales; family Cibotiaceae; genus Cibotium; species Cibotium barometz. Next base: position 25,131,513 of record NC_141094.1, on the reverse strand, counting down.
AGAGTTCCCAGGCCCCCTAGCCAGATATTCATGCAAATTTAATGCCAGTCACACCACTTACACACCCAATATGAATTTGCCTTTTTCACAGATTTAGTTATCTTTAAAACAATCATTTTATGGAACCATAGTGTCACTAATCATAATCCTCAAAATCTCTGGTTGAATCATAATTTCCAATCATTCCTTAATTGGTTACCTATGGCATCATTGGCAACCAGAATGCTCACCACCTATCCCGCAGGGCCTTTTCGATAGTTCGTAGCTCATAGTACCTGACAATATATTCACTTATAAAAATCAAGATGGAATCTCCGTTGAAGATCAACAAGATCAACCCAACAAATCTATATAAAAGAGCCATGGACTCATCCATTGAGGACCAGCAAGGTAAAACAACCAGATCCATGCCCGATTTCAGAAAACAACTCTTACTCCTTGTTCCAATATCTTCCCCAATGCACGTGTGGGTATCGTCAGCGACCCAGAGCCTGAGTATCGTATGGTCAGCACCCTCTAGGATCCTTCGCAGGTGACCTAGCGCTTCACTCATAGGCTGCTTCCTTGGTCCCTCATCCACTGTACCGGAAGCTCACCATTTAAATCGAACCGAGGCTGGTCATCAAGACATCGGTCGAGACCTTGCTACGCAAGACGTCCTCCATTGACTCTCCGTCAGTTGTTGCAACTTTATCAGTTAGGTCTCCACAACCTCATTCTCAAGATAGTCAAAATGCTTCCCCAGCATTATTAACATAAAACAGTCATTTAAAAACAGGTCATAAATACAGTTTTGATAATGAACTCTCGTCTTTCACATTGTTCCACATCTGTCCACATTACTTAATCCATATCCAATTCATATGTATTTCTATTCTCATCCAATCACATCATTTTTCATCTCATCCCATCTTTCCTCATTTATCCTCATCACATCTCATCCACTCGCATCTACCCATATCATTCATTTACATCCGATTCACATGACATCACATCTCATCCATTCACATCCTGATTCACCTCACATTACATCTCATCCATTCACTCACATCGACATCAAATCCTTTCACATACACATCCATATCCATTCTTTCACATACACATCCACATCCATTCTTCCACATACACATCGACATCCATTTTTTTCTCGAACGACTATTTCTATATTCCTTCTCAATTCCTCAATTGAATTATATTCAATATTCCTCTTTTGAATAAAAGAATTTATGGGATTTATAGAAATCAATTCTACCCATATTTTCACTTTTGATAAATAATCATAAATTGAATTATACTAAAAATTCCTCTTCTTTCCACTTAATTTCTTGGATCTCAAATACCATGGGAGTTCCTCCTTTTTGCGTTTAATTATTTGCATTCCAATGTCATGGGAATTTCTCTTTTATCATCAATATGTCTCATAATAAAATACCCATTAATTCAATATGCTAGGAATTTCTCTTTTCCCATCTAGATGATGGAATTCCAAATGTCATAGGAATTCCTCTTTTACCATTTAAATATTTCTCATAGATAAAATAAATTTATCTTATATTCATCGTTGAATTTAAACAAAATACCCACTAATTTCAATATGCTAGGAATTTCTCTTTTCCCATCTAAATGATGGAACTCCAAATGTCATAGGAATTCCTCTTTTACCATTTAAATATTTCTCATAGATAAAATAAATTTATCTAAAATTTATCTTTGAATTTAAATAAAATACCCATTAATTTCAATATGTTAGGAATTTCTCTTTTCCCATCTAAATGATGGAATTCCAAATGTCATAGGAATTTCTCTTTTACCATTTAAATGTTTCTCATAGATAAAATAAATTTATCTAAAATTTATCTTTGAATTTAAATAAAATACCCATTAATTTCAATATGCTAAAAATTACACTTTCCTCATTTAATATTTGAATTCCAATATGCTGGGAATTCCTCTTTCATCATTTAAATTTATCTATGCAAAAAGATAAATTTAACTAAAATCCTTCTTTAATTTTTAAATAAAATATACATTATTTTAGCATCCCAATTTTTCTCTTACTTCATTGGAATACATGGATTTCCATTGTCATGGTGGTGGGGATCACTCTTTTAACATAAAAACGAATTACTAGAAATTTCTCTTTTTTCTAATTAACTATTTATGCATAAACATAAAAATCAATTTTCCATGATTATAATGAGAATCATTCAATTAATCTAGGATGATTAATCCTACAATATGGTAGAAAGTCCTCTTTTCATATTATGAATGAAAATGATTTATGTGTTAATTTTTCAAAAAATTTGCCATAGCTAATTCTCAAAATTTTGAAAACATAAAGTTTAGTAATATCATATGATAGAATAACTATTAATTGGATCAATATCCAATTATGGACTTGATTCCTAATTTTTCCATGAATTAAATAGCATAAAAGTATTAAAAAGCCACTTATTTGGCCTCAATTTGAAAAGCATAGAAATTACTTTTAGATTAGAGAATTGCTTCATGAGAAGCTTCATTTGAATATAGAATAGGTCATAGGAATGACCATTCTTTGGGGGAGAGAGAGACATGCTTAAAAAAACATTTAATTTAAGCATAAATGGAAATTTATGTGTTTTATCACTACAATTCATTAAAGAACTCCAATTGTAGTAAAAAGCCCTTCAATTGAATACTTCTCAAGCTTGAGAGGGGTTCAGAAGAGAGAACATTTGGAGATTAAAAAAAGACCATAAACCACACTTTACCTCCTTGATTGCTTGATTCTTTAATCAATGTACCAATTGGTTTGGTATGTTGATGAAGACTCCAAGGAAGATTGAAGAGAGAGAGAAACTCCAATCTCTCCAATTTGTAGAGGATTTTTAGAGGATAATAAAAAATATCATTATTTCAGTATAATACTAGCATGGTATAGTTCTCATATTTTTTTACAAAGGGTTAAGGATCTATTTATAGGTGAGGGAGGCCTCTAACCAAGTCCAACTAGTTTCTAGAATTTTCCAGGTTCAGTTTGGCTGAATTTGGACAAGATTTTGACCTAGTTTGGCTCCCTTTTGATTTGTTTGATCCAGGAGAGAGGAGAGATAAAAATATCACAATATTTTTGAGTTTAAAACTCCACCACACATGTAAAATAGGCACCTCCTTGAAGAGCCCCCTTCTCCTTACTAAGGTGTCAAAATTGAATCATTATACCTAAAATATCTCTTTTTTAAGTAATATTCATAGTTGTTTACTAATAAACCTTGTCCTTAGTCAACTCTTCATCTTATGTGAGTATTTACTCATTTTTGGGAGGTTTTTCTTTTAATTCCTCAATTTATCTCCTCCCTACATTTGGATTAATCTTATTGGTCCATAGGAACCTTAATTGGACCATAATCCGAATTTTTTTGAAAATCTGGACCCTTAGGCTAAGGTCCTTTTTACCTTTTTTCAATTAATTCCAATTGCACATTGGAAAGTTCTTTTTGAATTTCTGTTTCAGGGGAAACCATTTTAGACACTAGGAGGATTTTTATACCCAAAAATATCTCAATTTTGGATTACGTCTCTCTAGACATTTTGTCTCTCCAGGTCAAAACAGGGTAAAACAGAATCTTTCTTTTATTTCAAAGAGGGGAATAATTATAAGATCAGAAGGGGAGGTTCTTACACCTGCGCACCTCAAAAGCTAGAGGGAGGAATCTTACATCTTACCGGTCCTCATCTCGCAAAATTAGAGGATAACTCTTTTCCTTAAGATCCAACTGATTCTGGGGTTCCTTATAGTCTAGTGAACTAAATAAAATCCTAGGATAAAGATCCCTTATATAGAACTCATCATCAGATAACAATTCACTTGGATCATATCATTCAAATGGTTATGACAATAATGGTCCATTAGACCAAAATTTTCATCTGAACAGTCCTCCATGGGAATTTTCAATTTTTAAAATTTTTAATTTGACATCCCTTAACTTGATCCACTGGGTCAAGTGTTAACAGCAGTAATCTGTCAGCACAGTCCACTAATCTCATAGTGATTTGCTGAAGTCATTAATGTCATTCCAGTTTACGAACATCATCACAGGGACTCCCCCCATTCATCCTCATTGTGGTTTTGCTCAGCTTATTACATTTCAACCAAAATTCAGGAATCATCATTTTTTAATCAGAATCCAATTCAACTCATCAATTCTCAACCAGAATTTTAAAATCATATCAACCACATTTGAATTCATCATCTGGATAGAAATTTTTTCTTATAATTTCAAGGTCTTAGATTTACTCATATATACTGCCAGTAAAGAGCTGCAGTTATACCCTCGGTATATACGGGTAGTCATGGTCCTTGGAACTATAAGGTAAATACCATCATGTCTAGGCCTCAAGCAAGTTAGGGATTTCATGCAATTGCGGTACTTCCATCTGAAGACCCAATTACTAATTTATGAATTTCAGTCTGAATATCAATTTGTATGAATTTTATCACACAATTACAACTTTTTACTGTTACTTCACAAATGTTTGACATTTTTGGCTTTTTAGTTGATCCACTTTAGTCAATTCGCTCTGATACCAGCTGAAAGATCCCTGCCCACTCCGTGCAACGGATTCGGGGGTGCTAGCAGTGGAAGTAGCACTTCTTGCGCGGGATAGGATCCCTCACTCGGGGCCTCGCCCACAGATATCCAAACAAGAGATATCCAGACAAGAGACTAATCCCTTGGTTCTTCAAAAACCGAACCCAGAAAAACTTCCCCCTACTAGAAAGCACGGGCGATTCCTCCAGGATATTTGTACTCTAATGTAGTCAGGGTCATTACTGACCAAAATGATCTGACCGAACCTGTAAGTCACTTGGTCAGATCAAGGAAGAAACTTGCACTTGGATCATAGAAACCAACGCTTTTTTCCCCATCGAGAGGCACAGCTGTTGATTCTTTTTCCATAGAACAATTACTATCTAGGATTTACTTCATCTATCGTATTATAACAGAATTGGGTCTCATTTTACAGATCCATCAGTCTAGCCTCCAGTGCCATGGGTTAGCCAACCGCCCAACCACTGTAGTGATGGGATCCAATTAGAAATTTGGTTAGGTTTTGTCCTGGGTACCAGGGAAAAGAGTTCCCAGGCTCCCTAGTTAAATATTCATGCAAATTTAATGCTAGTCACAGGTCAGCACCCTCTAGGATCCTTCACAGGTGACCTAGCACTTCACTCATAGGCCGCTTCCTTGGTCCCTCATCCACTGTACCGGAAGCTCACCATTTAAATCGAACCGAGGCTGGTCAAGACCTCGGCTGACCTTGCTACGCGAGACATCCTCCATTGACTCTTCGTCAGCTGTTGCAACTTTATCAGTTAGGTCTCCATGACCTCATTCTCAAGACAATCAAAATGCTTCCCCAGCATTATTGACATAAAATAGTCATTTAAAAGTAGGTCATAAATACAGTTTCTATAATGAACTCTCGTCTTTCATATTGTTCCACATGTGTCCACATTACTTAATCCATATCCAATTCATATGTATTCCTATTCTCATCCAATCACATCATTTTTCATCTCATCCCATCTTTCCTCATTTATCCTCATCACATCTCATCCACTCACATTTACCCATATCATTCATTTACATCCAATTCACATGACATTCATTCACATCCTGATTCACCTCACATTACATCTCATCCATTCACATCCTGATTCACCTCACATTACATCTCATCCATTTACTCACATCGACATCACATCCTTTCACATACACATCCACATCCATTCTTTGACATACACATCCACATCCATTCTTCCACATACACATCCACATCCATTCTTCCACATACACATCCACATCCATTCTTTCACATACACATACACATCCACATCCATTCTTTCACATACACATACACATCCACATCCATTCTTTCCCATACACATCCACATCCATTCTCCACATCCATTCTTTCACATATACATCCACATCCATTCTTTCACATACACATCCACATCCATTCTTCCACATACACATCCACATCCATTCCTTCACATACACATCCACATCCATTCTTTCACATACACATCCACTTCCATTCTTTCACATACACATCCACATCCATTTCCATTACATCACATCTTATTTTCATACATTCACATCCTATCACATCTCATACACATCATATCGCATCCCATTTACATCTTATCACATTCTATTTTCACCTTATTACATCCATTTCACATGCTATTTCCATTTAGTAGCTTTTTCTAGTTTGATTCCGATAATGGGACTTTTTCTAAATTTTTACCAATTGCTTGGCCTAATTAAAGATTCCTTTTCTCGAACAACTATTTCTATATTCCTTCTAAATTCCTTAATTGAATTATATTCAATATTCCTCTTTTGAATAAAAGAATTCATGGGATTTACAAAAATCAATTCTACCCATATTTTCACTTTTGATAAATAATCATAAATTGAATTATACTAAAAATTTCTCTTCTTTTCACTTAATTTCTTGGATCTCAAATACCATGGGAATTCCTCTTTTTTGAGTTTAATTATTTGCATTCCAATGTCATGGGAATTTCTCTTTTATCATCAATATTTCTCATAATAAAATACCCATTAATTCAATATGCTAGGAATTTCTCTTTTCCCATCTAGATGATGGAATTCCAAATGTCATAGAAATTTCTCTTTTACCATTTAATATTTCTCATAGATAAAATAAATTTATCTAAAATTCATCTTTGAATTTAAATAAAATACCCATTAATTTCAATATGCTAGGAATTTCTCTTTTCCCATCTAAATGATGGAATTTTAAATGTCATAGGAATTCCTCTTTTACCATTTAAATATTTCTCATAGATAAAATAAATTTATCTAGAATTTATCTTTGAATTTAAATGAATTTAAGCATAAATGAAAATTCATGTGTTTTATCACTACAATTCATTAAAGAACTCCAATTGTAGTAAAAAGCCATTCAGTTAAATGCTTCTCAAGCTTGAGAGGGGTTCAGAAGAGAGAACATTTGGAGATTTAAAAAAAAAAGACCATAAACCACACTTTACCTCCTTGATTGCTTGATTCTTTAATCAATGTAGAGGCCCCCAAGCAATCAATTGGTTTGGTATGTTGATGAAGACTCCAAGGAAGATTGAAGAGAGAGAGAAATACCAATATCATTATTTCAGTATAATACTGGCATGGTATAGTTCTTATATTTTTTTACAAAGGGCTAAGGATCTATTTATAGGTGAGGTAGGCCTCTAACCAAGTCTAACTAGTTTCTCGAATTTTCTAGGTTTAGTTTGGCTGAATTTGGACAAGATTTGGACCTAGTTTGGCTCCCTTTTGATTTGGTTTGATCCAGGAGAGAGGAGAGATAAAAATATCACAATATTTTTGAGTTTAAAACTCCACCACACATGTAAAATAGGCACCTCCTTGAAGAGCCCCCTTCTCCTTACTAAGGTGTCAAAATTGAATCATTATACCTAAAATATCTCCTTTTTTTAGTAATATTCATAGTTGTTTACTAATAAACCTTATCCTTAGTCAACTCTTCATATTATGTGAGTATTTACTCATTTTTGGTGGGGTTTTTCTTTTAATTCTTCAATTTATCTCCTCTCTACATTTGGATTAATCTTATTGGTCCATAGGGACCTTAATTGGACCATAATCCAAAATTTTCTAAAAATTTAGACCCTTAGGCTAAGGTCCTTTTACCTATTTTCAATTACTTCCAATTGCACATTGAAAAGTTCTTTTTGAATTTCTATTTCAAAGAAAACCATTTTAGACACTAGGAGGATTTTTGTATCCAAAAATATCTCAATTTTGGATTATCTCTCTCTAGACATTTTGTCTCTCCAAGTCAAAACAGTGTAAAACAGAATCTTTCTTTTATTTCAAAGAGGGGAATAATTATAAGATCAGAAGGGGAGGTTCTTACACCTGCACACCTCAAAAGCAAGTGATCTAGGCAGAAGTTGATGAGTCCATATAAAACTTGGATACAATCCAATAAAATCCACCAAAACAACTAGATCAACTAACCCATGATAGAATTTGTCTTAAAGGCTTAGGAAATTAAGCATAGACCCACACTTAAACAAGTGCAAAATAAACTATCATGGACAAGTGTCAAAGGCAAGACACATTTGGAATGCAAATTCCAACCATCATCGAAGAAAGAAAGGAACATGTCCAATATAAGAAAGAATTCCACACGAGATAAACTCAAAAAAAATCATGGAAAAATTAACTCACATGACCAATGGAATCAAACAAAGTTTCAACCATAACACCATCCCATTCACCAATTGTGAATGCGTGTGCCAAAATAAAATTTGTGTACAGACACACATATGTGGCACAAAAAAGGTCTTAATCTTTCTAGATTCTACTCTTTATGCCTACTATGTTTTCTTGCCCTCATCCTAGCCGCTGTGTTTTCTTAGAGAGAGGGGGGAAAGCATAAGCTCCACACAACATATAAGCACGATTCCAGTCAACATGCATGTGGGCTTTTCGTAAAAAACCGCTAAAAAAAGCCTAATTTACCATTTCTATGGTTAAAAAATGTCTTAAAATTTAAGGAAAAATTTCCTAAAATTTCATGAGATGTAAGGGAACCTTTCTACCAAAATTATCCGCAATATCATGTGCAAAACTTTGATAAAAAATCTGTAAAATGCATATTTTACTTTATGAAAAAGACAGAAAAATAGCATTTACACTCACGGCATTCCCTCGTGGCGGTCGATACATCCATCCAAGTCGAGAAGCATGTTCCCAACGCATCAGACACCAAAATAAACCAAAAAATAACATTGTTTTTCTTAGTAAATGTTAAAATTTACTTTAAAAATGCTAAAAATTTAGTATAATGAGAAAATTAAGAGGAGAAAAAAATAAAAAATATTAGAAACCACTCTGATACCAAAGTTGAAATCCCATAGATCTCTCTAATTAATCACTATGCATAAACATGCATAAACCAGGCGTATACTCATCAACCCCCGAGCCCAAGGGTGCACACATGGAAATAATGAAGAACCACATACCTAACCTTGATGTCCCATACCACCAAGAGGTATGTCCTCAATCCATCAACACATAGCTCTCGTATGAAATGGTAGGAGAGTAGATACCATGCTCTACACACAAGAGAACCTCCTTGAGAGTGACCCATGCCCCTATTATATAGGAGAGCTCTCAAGTGACTCTTGACTCTCCATTTCCAAAGTAACTCTTGACCTTCCATTTCCAGAGTGACTCTTGGCCTTCCATTTCCAGAGTGACTCTTGACCTTCCATTTCCATGTATGACCCTTGGTTGCCTGACCCTAACCTTAACCCAAGGTTAGGTCTAACCCTTGCCCCACTATGTTCCCATGCCTAGTAGTGGGTTAGTCTCCTAGTATATGTACATATAATGTTCACATAACACATATCAAGGGGCTCAACCACTTTCTTTTTGCCTTTATGTGATGTACCAACTACATTTCCAAGACTGGTATTATGACGCAACCTTCCACTCCATGGTCTATCAATAGAACCACTGGATGAGGACTCTCCTAGTCCACTCAATGATTGTAATTACTAACTTGCATTCTGTGCAACCACATTTCCACTTACATCAGCCCCAACATCTTTTTCAGCAGCATACCAGTTACTCATCTCATCAACCAAATACAACATCCTTGCTTACCCCCAATTCACATGTAGCACGATTATAGCATATATATCCATTTTGCTCAAGGGAATACCCAATAAACACACATTGTTTTGCGTTTGGATCCAGCTTAGTACTACATAAATCATTTGGCACATGCACATATGCAGTACATCCAAAAACTTTCAAGTGAGACAAATCAGGTTTCTTCCAATAAACTTCTCCTCTGGCGTTACATCATGTATGGCTGCAACAATAGGAGTCATGTTCATGATATAAACTATTGTAGACACAGCCTCATCCCAATAGTTATGCGGTATATTCTTCTCTACCATCAATGCTCGTGCTATCTCTACAATGTGCCTGTTTTTTCACTCAGCAACTCCATTTTGCTGCAGAGTGTAGTATCTACATGTAAATTGTCTCTGAATGCCATTCTTTTGCAAGAATTTGGAGAACTCATTGGAGAAGTATTCTCCCCCTCCATCCAACCTTAGGCACTTCACATGCTTTCCTGTTTGTTTTCCAACCATCACTTTGAAATTCTGAAAACGAGTGAACACTTCACTCTTCTCTTTCATGAAATACATCCACACTTTCCTCGTCACAATGAATGTTACGTAGTAGTACCTACAGCTCCCCATAGACATAGTCCTCTCACTGGACCCCATACATCTGAATGCATAACATCTAGTATATCCCTGCTCACATTTCTACCATGTGGAAATACATGCTTTGTTTGCTTTCCAAATTGGCATGCTTCACAAACTTTCTGCATACCTTCAACCTTAAACTTAGGCAACCCTGTCACAATTTCTTTAGTCTCTACATAGACTTCATTCTTTGCACATTTACATACCCAATTCTCTTATGCCAAATGTTTGTATCTGCAACAACTCCTGAACCATTTGCAAACATTGCAACACTCACTTTAGGCATATTTACATTCAATGTAAACATTCTGCCCACTCTGTTGCCTTTTGAAACCAACCTACACTTATCTTTAAAGTCTTCTACATAACAGCCCCATCAGGGTTAAACCAGACCTGCAAACCTTGCTCAATCATTTGTCCAACAAAAACTAGATTCTTTGTAATGTTCGGAACATGAAGTACATCTACAAGGTACTTCACCTTACCATTTTGCATAGATAATGGCCCATCTCCAACATGGGCAATCGGATGAGTAGTGTCATCCCCTATTTGAACTAAAACTTGGTCTTTCAAGACTCTTCATTTCCTTGAACCACTCACCATGACTTGTCACGTGGTTTGAAGCACCTAAACTAACATACCATACATAATCCTTACGTGTTGCTTCATCATTTCTAGACATAGCATTAATCACATGTTGCATAACAAACAACCTCTCATTATTTCTGCTAGAGGATGCATAGTTGTTTTGCTGCACTTTTCTATTTCTCATGTCACTCTACTTCTTAAAGCAATCTTCTTGCACATGTCTAAGCTTACCTTTCATGCCTGCCCCTAGGCATCCCTCCATCCAGTCCTTTCAATATTTCCATAATCTTGGGCTAACTTAAAGCAAGGTGTCAATAGGGATTTGGATCTGAGAGGAAAGGAAGGAAGAGAGACCAGCAATGTCTCTAGGAGCATAGGCTATTCCGTTGAGGAAGGTTGCTCTGGCTTAATCTTAAGCTCTTATGTGTGTATGGGATGTGGATAGGGATTTCTGTATCCATTCTCTTAAGGTGGTCATCCCCTAGATCTTTGATATATTTGGCTATCTTGTCTCGTAGCTGATACAGTGGGTTCTGCTACTTTTTTTGCCTCTCTGGGGGTGACTGGTTTGGGATCTCTCTAGAATATACCTGAGTTTCATCATCAGGTCTCATGTTGGAGACTGATGAGACAAGGCTCAAGGTAGGCAGTAGAAATCTCATCTTCTATTTGTGCTTAGAGGTCCCTGACCAATGCTTGGGCTGCTAGTAATCTTTCTTTCTCCTCTATGAGGTTAGGATATTCACCAAGCTTCTTTGGGAGATGGGTAGCAAGACAATTAGTTCTCGAGCTCGGGTGATTGAGCGTATCAAATCTTCCTCTTCTAAAACAAAGAGGTTGATGCATGTGTTGGCATGCCATCTTCCGAACCACTTTGGATAACTACATGGCAGTCTCCCTTGCTGGTCTTTGTGGTTTTCTTCTTTGAGCGTCTAGTTGCTCATGCTTGCTCAAGGACATTCTTTGAGGATAAGATCTTGGTTTGTCCCTGGTCTCGTGAGGTAGATGGCTCTGTTGCAATATGAGCTATAGCTCTTTGTTTGTTTTGTAGTCGGGTTACATCGTTGAGAAGGACTGTGTAGATGAAGCCATCTCTGACACTCAGCAGGTTGATGCTGGTGCTCGGATTAGCTTCACGACCCTTCCCTATTGTTCCAGGTCTTAGCGAAACACATATGGTTCCACACCCAATGCATAAGGGAGTTAATTTGGGAGAACCTACAAAAGTACTCGCCATCCGTTTCTTGATTTGACACTTGGCCACTCGGTGAGGCCCTGCATAATGATAGCACTGCATAGGTGGTCACTTTGCCATCATATTCATGTCTCTAGCTTGTGGCATTGGGGCGGCTAAGTACACTAGGTACATTTGGTCTCCTTCCATAACATAGTGACTTAGAATTTGAGAGGGTGGGCTTGTTGGCTCTAGGGTTTCATAGTTAGGAACTTCTTGAATCTTCCCCTCGTCCCCTTCTTTGAAGATTTCTGTTAGGGTTGGCTGACGCATTGGTTTGATTCTTGGCAATTGGGGTTGAGGTGGGAGAACTGAGGGTGGTAAGGGCACTACAAGTACCCTAAGGATTCCTCGTTGGGCAACTTCTTGGCCTAGTTAAGGTGCATTATGGACAATAGGTGTTGGCAAAGCCATCGCGGTTGCCTTGCGTTGGCTGGTAAGGCCTAAGGTAGAACATGGGCTTGAGCAGTCCTCTACTAATGGCAATTTGTAACTGTGTGATTTCCCCATCTTTGGCAATATGTGCAATAGAGGTTGGTACGGGGTCTCAAATGTGGACACTCCCTATTGGTATGGTTAGCTCGCTAGATCGGGCACCAAACAAGCTCCCTCTTTGGATAGAGATGGGGTTGACCGACCCGATCCCGTTCTCCAATGTTGGGTCGTTTGCTGCATTAATGCAGCTGCCAACTGCTCAACTTGTTGTCCACTTGTTGTGGACTCCTTGCTCTTTCCATCAGATTTTGTACTGGTGGTCTTGAAAGAGGCTTCTGATGTGCCGTCATGAGGTTCTCGGGAGTGTGTTCCCTTGAAGTTATCCTCAAAGTCCATAGCACTCCTACAACATTGCTCGAAGGAGGTGTGGGCCATGGCATATAATGAATTGTGCGCGAGGGTACATTATCTAGACCTTCCAAAAATCTCCTTATTAATCTTTTATAGTAGAACTTGTCTCTGGCGTGCTGCAAGCAAGAATGGAGATATCTGACTCTATTGATATAGTCTTGGATGGTTTCACCATCCCTTTGTCTAACATTGTGCAACTGCTCCAGAAGACCCCATCTAGTACCTTGGAGAGAATATCCTACCTTGAAGGCCTCTTTCAAGGCTTCAAAGGTGGCCTTGTCCTTAGCCTTCAAGGACCTAAACCATTGGCTTGCTTTATCGTCGAGGGTGAGGCCAAAGGTGCTCACCTTAACGTGATCTTCTACTTGGCCAAAGGCTTCGCAAATTTGGTTAAACATATCCAAATGTGGGATGGGATCTCCCGTCTCATCAAATTTAGTGATAAGCTTTGAGGCATTTAAGGGTTTGTTCTGCTCTAATCTGCATGCAGGTAAAGGTTGCATTGGTGCTGGGTGGCGTGATGCTGCCCACAACCACCCCCTCCCTATTTCCATGGGTAATATTAACATTTCTAGGGTTAGCCCTGTCATGGGGGCTGAAGCGAGTGTAGGTTGAGGAACGTTTGGAGGAGGAGTGGGGTCAAGAGGATAATATACCATGGGAGGCCCTTTTCTTACAGGTGGGTTAGATTTTGTCCCTTGTGGTCCCATGTGGTACCTAGGGTATGCTCCATGTGTACTATTGATATATAGGTGGACTGGGCTGATGTGATGGGCCTGGGTAGACCCTTTCTCTCTGGTGTGACGTTTTTGTTCCTGAGAAGATGCACTTGGCCCTAGGTGTTGTACAAGTCTTTGGGCTCTGTAGTAAGACTCAGCCACATTCCTAAAACAAGCATGGCTCTCTAGACTGGTGATTCAGTCTGGGTCTGATGGCTTTTGCTCTGGCATACTTTTGCTCTAGGATCTTGAGACATCATGGGCTCACTTTCTTGTGGATGGTCCATACCTCTTGCCCCCTGGGTTGTGGTTCTTTTGACTATGTGTTTCCCAGGATAAAATTGCAGAGCCTTGAAGCAAGGCTTCTCTGTGAATGTGTGGGATAGGTAGGAGCTTGCTCTTAGACAGGTGGTATATCCATGCATCGAGTCTCTCGAGGTTAGGAGTTTCTCATCTCGTGCTGGGGTGGTCTTCGCTTTTGCTAGCATTATCAAAGATGAGCACCGTTTGACTCCATGCAGTATTGACCGATGGGTCTGGCGAGGGAGCTTTGGGAGAGTTCACTTAATCAAAAAGAGTGTTTTTTCACACCAATTTACCCAAGCGTAGGTGCATGGAAATGTGGAACTACTATGTAGAAACCCCCTGTGAAAAGTCTTTTTTTCTTTGGAAATGGTAAGGCCATACGCTTTGGAATTGTATGGGCATAGGCTTTTTAGAGTTGAAAGGAACGGGCGTGTGCCTCTCAGAGAGTAGATGGCATGGGCGTTTGCTTTTAAAGAACACGGGTGTGGTTTCACAAAGGAACGGACGTGCGCTTTGAAACAAAGAAGGTACGAGCATGACTTGTTTGCCACGGGCACACGCTTCAAGCAAAACAACTGGTACGGGCGTTCGCTTTAGATAGAACAAGTGGTACAAGCATGGCATAGGTGGAATGGCCGTATGCTTTCTGAAGCTAGGACAAAAGAGAATGGCACAAGCGTGGCAAAACTAACATGGCCGTGGCAAACACGATGAATGCTCTGGAACGGGCGTACTCTTTGGGAAGGAACAGCTATAGAAAATATGGAATGGCCATGGCACTATTAGATTCAGATATTTTCTAGATTTTTTAAGGGATTTAAGGGAATTTAAGGTTGCAGGTCTAACAGCCACCTACTATATTCCCTGACAATTCAATTGTACCTACTTTGTTGAATGCAATTTAATGCTCTATATGCCCACTTAATGCAATTATTCTGTTTTTAATGCAAACTTCCACATTCAAAGCTAGAGATCTTTCTAGATTTGTCCAATGTGAGAAGGGAACAAGCGTGGCACAAGTGCCATAGTAAAGGCCACGGCCGTTTGCTTCTCAGAACTGCCTGCAGAATGTGATTTTTGCTTGGTTTTTCCCTCAGATTCTTGCTGATTTAGGTTTCTTCACACTAATTTTTTGGGTTTTTGATTTAATAGAGAGCTAGAGCTAGTCTCGAGCTACCTATTGATGCCTATAATGCTTAATGAAACCTAACTAATTAAGATTAATTTGTTGATTAAGCTAAGGTACAAACTTGATAAAAAAAGAGAAGGAGAGAAGTTAGAGCATCACCATCCCTACAATCACACACCAACAATCAAGCATGCAAGCACAACAAGCAAGCATACAACCACAAGCTCATGAGAGTGAGAGAGACAAAGTGAGAGAGACAGAGAGAGAGAGAGGCAAGACTCAAATGAGACTAATGGGATTGTCCCTTTTCATATTTCATCAAATGTCTTATATACAAGAGCTCATAGTTACAATGGCTGGCCACCCATTTACAATTGGGGGCCCAAAACTAGTCTTCCTAGCTCTATGTACAACTATTCCTTATGATCGGTGTTACACAAGCTATAAGCTTGGTCATCCCATGTCTCTTTTATTTGAGTGGTTTACGAAAGATGAGTACAATAAGCGTAGCCACGATGCTTGAAAAGTAATGTTAACTAGAGTGGTTAACAGGATGATCAACCGTACTCAGAGTAAGCGTCCAACTTTTTGAAGACTTCCCTCCAAAAGTGACTAGAAAATGTTATATCCGTATCCAAAACTATATATGCGGGCATGCCATATAGCTTATAGAGATGTCTGATAAACACACTAGTTAACTCAAGAGCTTTCACCTCCTTTTTAGTAGGTATAAATTTGACCATCTTGGTCAATCTTACAACACCACTACCCAAACCGAATCATTCCTTCAAGTCGTTTTAGGTAAACCAATGATAAAGTCCATGGAAATACTCTCCCATTTCCCTTTGGGAATATCCAATAGATGTAGCAAACCTCCAACCTTGAGGTGCTCATGTTCATCGACTTGACACTTTTTGCATTTCAGCACAAAGTCTTGGACATCCTTAAACAAACTTGGCCAACATAGGTCTTATGTATCTCGGGATGACTAGCACTCGGGCTATCACAACTTTTAATAAGAATGTGGAGCTGAAAATCACAAATAGTTGGTACACATCTCTACCCTTGAATAGTAGGTTCTTATTCTCAATGGAATAGTATCTATACTTTTCCCCTTTGACGAACTTTATCACCCCCAAATGAACCAATGTCAAGTGGTTATGAAGGGTTCCATCATCCCGAGCTCTCTGTCTCAGTACATAACCCAAGAGACTCACCTAGTCTCTTTGGACTAGTTCCTGCCCTCCTTCTCGTCAAAACCTTGACACTAATCGCTCTTGATTAGCACTCCTTTCAAACAAGGAAGGTGTAGGCAGTGTATGTTTGGCACCATAAACAATCATGATGGTGACTCTACAACCACCTATACTGCCATATAATCACACATCATGTGGTCTGAATGATGGTAGCTGCCACATAAACTGTGTCATGCAAAAAGCATGGGCACTATCCATATGATAAACCATGACCTCTCTGAACTCTGCAAAACTGAGAGAGTGAAAGACCCCTTCCCCCTCCGCGCAACGAATTCTAGGGTGCTAGCAACGAAAGTAGTACTTCTTGTATAGGGCAGAGTCTCCCACTCGGGGCCTCGCCCACCACAGATATCCGAACAAGAGACTAATTCCTCGGTTCTTTCAAAACCGAATCTTGAAAAACTTCCCTGACCCAGTAGACATAGGCAATTCCACCAAGAAAAATCTATTCTAAGGTAGTCAAGAGCCTTAATTAACCAAACTGATCTGATCGAACCCGTAAGTCACATGGTCAGATCAAGGAAGAGACTTGTACTTAGATCATAGAGACCGACGCTTTTTTCCTCACAAGAGGCACAGCCGCTGATTCGTTTCCATAGAACAAGGACTATCTGGGATTTACTTCAACTATCGTAACTTAACAGAATTGAGTCTTATTTTAGGGATCCATCAGTCCAGCCTAACCCCATCCAATCCCATGGGTTTGCCAACCGCCCTTTGCCAACCGCCCAGCCACTATAGTGATAGGATCCATTTAGGAATTTGGTTATGTTTTGTACCGGGTACCAGGGAAAAGAATTCCCAGGCCCCCTAGCCGACGCTTCAAGCAACTTCGAGATAGTCACACCACTTACACACCTAATATGAAATTTCTTGTTCCACAGATTCAGTTGTGAAATTTCTCGTTTCACAGATTCAGTTATCTTTAAAATAATCTTCTAATGAAACCATAGTATCCCTGATCATAATCTTCCAAAATATCTAGCTTGAATTCTGATTTACAATCATTCCTTCATCGGTGTACCTATAGTATCATTGGTAACCAGAACGCTCACCACCTGTTCACTCAGGGGCCTTTTCAATAGTTCCTAGCTCATAGTACCCAGAAATATAATCACTTAAGAAAATCCAAATGGACTCTCCGTTGAAGATCAGCAAGATCAACCAACAGATTGATATAAAAGAACCATGGACTCATCCGTTGAGGACCAGCAAGGCCAATCAACTAGATCCATGCCCGAGTAGTTCAGTGAACAACTCTAACTCCTTGCTCTATTTTCTTTCCCGACGCACGCATGGGTATCTTCAGCGACCCTAGAGCCCGAGCACCGTGTGGTCAGCACCCTCTAGGCTCCTTCACAGGTTACCTAGTGCTTCATTCATTTGCCGCTTCCTTGGTCCCTCATCCACCGTACCGGAAGCTCACCATTTAAATCGAACCGAGGCTGGTCAAGACCTTGGTCGACCTTACTACGCAAGACGTCCTCCATTGACTCTCCGTCAGCTGTTGTGCAACTTTATCACTTAGGTCTCCACGACTTTAGATGGCATGCATTGATTTTTATAATCAACTATGGTTTTCATGGATTCGAGGTGCTTCTATGCTTCTATCCATGGTTTTATAAGGATCTTTTGATGTTTTGGATAATATCATGTGCTTTGAAGGTAGCGTTTGCCTTCATTTTTACACATAATTTTGGACTATGTTCCTTGTACTCTTATACATATTCCAACTTAGATATCTAGTTGCTTATGTATCTAGGTGAATTATTATTTTTCTACCCCAGCTTTATTGTGTTTATTGGATAGTTATCATTAGAAAGGCACCAATAATTCAAATTATTTTCTAATGATGTACTCAGAAAGAATTATTCCTTGATATGGTCTCAGGTATATAGAAATAGGTTTTAGTATGTGAAAGTCTGGAATAAGCCATCTCATTCCTTTTATGCAAGATTTTATTCATATTTCCTAGACGGTATACTAGGGAGTTCCAAATTGGTAAGGTATGTATGGGTGGTATAGGACGCTAGTGATTCCTCGCATATATTATCTTATCACATAATTTGGGCTCAAGACTGTTGCCTTACATCACTTGACATGTTGACCCCAACATTCAAAGACAATCTCATTTTTTGAATTCACTTGAAGTTGTAGTGTAGGCATTCTCTTGATAAACTTCTTTTATCTATAGCCTGTATGCTTTGAAGGGTGTAATCTCATCAGCATTTTCACTTGTTGAAATCTCTTTCTTTAGAGTTCAACGAGTTTATCTTGTTGTGTTCGAATTAAGGAATTTTGGATTCTTCCTTTATTGGCATTTCTTTCTCTAGGTTCATCCTTTAGGTGATTTATATAGTTCACCTCATGGTTTACAGATCCTATGTTCCATATGAACCTGAAAAGGTACTTGAATTTAGGGAAAGAAAACTTTATAATCATTTAATCCTTGAGGTTGAAATTAGGTGGAAAGATAGGAAAATCGAGGATTCGACTTGGGAGTTAGTTGAGAACATTCAACGTAGGTTTCCTTCTTTTCATTGCAAGAGTGCAATGTTTTGAGAGAGAGGAAGTATGTTATGTGCACATTATATGTGCATATACTAGGAGACTAACCCACCACTAGGCATGGGAGCATGGGAGCATGAGAACATGCTCTAGTGGGCCAAGGGTTAGACCTAACATGTGGTTGAGGTTAGGGTCAGACAACCAAGGGTAACACATGGAAATGGAAGACTAAGAGTCACTCTGGAAATGGAAGGCCCAGAGTCACTCGAAAATGGAAGGTCAAGAGTTACTTTGGAAATGGCGAGTTAAGAGTCACTTGAGAATTCTCCTATATAATAGGGGCATGGGGCACTCTCAAGGGAGGTTCTCTTATGTAGAGCATGGTATCTACTCTCCTACCATTTCATACTAGAGCTATGTGGTGATGGATTGAAGACATACCTCTTGGTGGTATGGAACATCAAGGTTAGATATGTGGTTCTTCATTATTTCCATGTGTGCACCCTTGGGCTTGGGGGTGGTCGGGTGGATGAGTATATGTCTAGTTTATGTATGTTTATGCATAGTGATTAACCAGAGAGATCTTTAGGGTTTTAACAATATGCTTGATATTTCTGTTGGGCATTCTCTTGTTGATGGAGAGTCTAGTGGTTCGGAGATAAGCTTTGATGATGAGGAGTTTGGGATTCCAGCAAACAATGAGGACACCTCGTGTGAAGAAGGCTATGGAATCCATGAATGCAAAGTTACAAAGATCTGGAAGAGTCAAAAACCTTGTGTAGAGGACTTGTGATGGTTATGTGGCACATCATTATTTTTATATGGCAAAAGTTGTGCAGGTTGTAGAACCCACATGTTTTGATGAGGCTATTGAAATGTGTGTTGGGAGAAAGATATGGATGAGGAGATAGATGCATTATATAGAAATGAGACTTGGGATTTGATGCCATTGCCTGAAGGCAAGAAAGCTATTGGCTGTAAGTGGGTGTATAAGGTGAAACATAATAGTGATGGTAGCATAAGCAGGTACAAGGTTAGATTGGAAGAAGCCGGAGGATATGAGCAGACACATGGGATTGATGAGGAGACATTTTTCTCCGTTGCAAAGATGGCAACTATGAGAGTTGTGATTGCAGTGGTTGTAGTGGTTGCAGCTAAAGGCTAGTTTTTACATCAGATCGATGTAAAAAATGCATTCTTGCATGGGTGATTTGCAAGAAGAAGCGTATATGGATCAGCCACCTAGTTTTGAGGATACAGGTCACTCGGTGTATGTATGTAAGCTTTGTAAGGCTTTATATGGGCTGAAGCAAGCTCCATGAGCATGGCATGACAAGATTGTTGAGTATCTTGTCACTATTGGTTTTCATATGGCAGATTTGCAGATCACTCTTTTTTATGTGCGCAAGAGTGATAAGGGTATTGTGATCATCACCATTTATGTAGATGATCTTATTGTTGGGGTTGATAACTTGGATGAGATTGAGCATGTGAAGAGTCTTCTCAAAAGGAAGTTTGAGATGAAGGATTTGGGAGATCTGCACTACTTTTTGGGAATTGAGGTCATTCGCACACCAAATTTGTGAAGTTGGGAATGTTCTCCCAAGTTTGAATGGACATCTTGAATGCCTTGTATTGTGGCCCAAGACCACATAGACACACTTCCACCTTATCATCATTCATCAAATAGAAACACCAATTAATGCAAGAGATTCCACAATGCCCTTGATCTTCAAGACATAATTGTTCACATAAATATTTTTCTTCTCCTCCACATTATAAAGCTCATTCTTTAACTAAATCTTTTGTGTCTTGGTGTTAGTTTCATACAGCTTTACCAAGGTATCCCATACCTTCTTAGGTGACTTGGAATCCTATATATGCCCAATCATAGTGTCATATATGCTGATAGAAAGCCAATACATGACTTTCCTTTCTCCTTGATTCCAATCCTTGAATTCTTTTACATCTATAGCAGTTGGATTAATCTCCAGTATCTCTAGTACCTCCTCATGTTCACCTTTAATGTAGTCCTAGTAACCTTTTTCCATCGGGATTAATCTCCGATATCTCTGGTACCTCCTCATGTTCACCTTTAATGTAGTCCTAGTAACCTTTTTCCATCGGGAAATTTGTCTCAATATAAACCTCCAAGCATGGAAGTTGTTCTTGTTAAGCTGCTCTGCAACAATCTGGTTTATTCCATCATTCGACATCTTATCTACAACATAAATTTACCAAAAATAGCACTCTTGTTTCATCTGCACAAACTGATGTATTCTCTGCCAGCAGAGCGGTAATATACTGCACCCAAAATGTCATAACCAGTGACCTCAATTTGCATACATACACCCAATGGTAACTTTTCTGTAGAGAATCGAAACTTATGTGCAATGCCCATGAACACTGATGAACTAAAAACCGGAGGTCCAGATGTGCCCAAAATGCATTTTCGGCCCGAAGAATTTCATCAACAGACAGTATAGTTGCCTTGTAGCTTTGCTCCCACAAAAAAAGCTCCTCAATCGAAAGTCAAGTACCTTATCAGAGGTTCATGTGGAACATAGGATAATTCTTTGACTTCAACGAGTTCTTAAGGAGTAACTGTGTTATACTCACCTCCCAGTTTCCCTTTCAATATATTGATATGAAAGACTGGATAAACTCTAACATGTAGAGGCAGGATATTCTCAAAGAATGCTTTGATGATTTTGTTCTTGTCTTCTTTGATGACATCTTGGTATACTCAAAGAATGCTGCAAATCATGATCATGTGCGTAAGGTCTTGGAAATCCTAAGGAAGCACCAACTCTTTGCAAAAAAGAGCAAGTGTTCTTTCTCTGTTGACCAGGTGGAATACTTGGGATTCATAGTGTCTAAAGATGGGATTTCTCCTGACCCCGCAAAGATCAAAGCAATCGTAGATTGGCTAGAACCCAAGACGGTAAAGGAAGTCAGAGGTTTCCTAAGATTAACTGGATGGTATAGAATCTTTATACCCAAGTATGCTCAGATAGCATCCCCTTTAACTAACCTTCTCAAGAAGAGTACCCTATTTCAGTGGACTGCTATGTGTCACAGTGCCTTTGATAAGCTGAAGACAGTCTTAGTAACCAACCCTATCCTTAAATTGCTAGATTTTACCAAACCTTTTGAGGTAGTTACTGATGCCAGTGGTTTCGCCTTAGGCAATGCTCTTATGCAGGAAGGTCATGCAGTGGCCTATGAATCCAGAAAACTCAGAAAACATGAGAGAAATTATGCTATCCCCATGACTTGGAGTTACTCTCAGTAGTTTATGCTCTGAAGTTGTGGAGACATTATCTTTTGGGACAGAGGTTAAGAATAAAAGAAAATAACCAAAAATGAGTAAATGCTCACATAAGATGAAGAGTTGACTGAGTACAAGGTTTATTAGCTAAAAATTAAGAGATATTAGTTAAAAAAATGAGATATTTAGAGGAAATGATGCATTTTTGACACCTCAGTAAGGAGAGAATGCCACCTCAAGGAGGCACCTTTTTTCTCATGATTACTTGAGTTTTTTAATCCAAAAAATGGGCTATTTTCTCTCTCCTCTCTCTTGGACCAAACTGGATCAAAAAGGAGCCAAATTGGTCCAAATCTTGTCCAAATTGAGTCAAACTAAAGCTGGAAAATTCTAGAACCCAGTTGGACTTAGTTAGTGGCCTCCCTCACCTATAAATAGACCCTCATTCTTTTGTATTCTTATCTGTGAGCTATACTATGCTAGTATTACATTAAAATAATCATATTTTCTATTATCCCTTAATTTTTTCTCTACTTTTGGGGAGCTTGGAGCTTCTCTCCACTTGCTAAACCAATTAATTGGTTGGGGGCTTCGCTTCTAGAAAATAATCATATTTTCTATTATCCCTTAATTTTTCCTCTACTTTTGGGGAGCTTGGAGCTTCTCTCTCTCTTCAACAACTCTTGGAACTTCTTCTCCACTTGCTAAACCAATTGATTGGTTGGGGGCTTCACTTCTAGAAAAAGAAACAAGCTAATACTTGAGGTAAAAATGATTTTTTTGGGTTTTTTGTTAATTTCCTCAAATGACTTCTCTTCTCAACCCCTCTCAAGCTTGAGAAGTCTTCTAAATGGTTGTTTTAATTCAAATCAAGCTTTCCCTAAGAATCTTAATGTGTAATCAAGAAAAAGTTAATCTTTATGCTTATTGAGAATGCTTTCTTGTGTATATCTCTCTCTCAAAAAGAATAGTCATTTCTATGATTAATTCTTTAGCAAAAGAATGCTTCTCTTTGATAATTTCTTACTTCAAAACCAAACTCGAGGCTTGATAAGCTAGAGGTTAAGAAAATGGTATTTTTATGATTTTGTGTTAACAAAATAATGGTTATTTCTTTTAGATTATTTATAAGTAGTTAAAAACTACTTTGATTGATTCCAAATGAGAAATAGATTATCCTATCAATTTGGGAAAAGAGGAATAATGGAATTAGCTTAATTTAGTGGGATAATCATAACTAAGTTTACGATCATGGTTAAAATTATGATTTAAATTCATAGTTTAGATTTAAGCTTAAAATTAGATTTTCTATCATATTTTCATTACAAGGTTTAATTCTCATAGGAAAATTAAAAATTATCAGTAATATAGCAGCGAAGCTATGGTAAAATTTTCTGGAAAAAAATACATCTTATTTTTATGTATAATACTAAAAGAGGAACTCCTTCCATATTGTAGGTTTAGAAATTTAAAGCAAATGATCATATTTAAGAAAGAATACTTTTTTTTGTATTTATGCATAATTAATTAATTTAAAAAGGAGAAATTTTTTATAAATTTAATTTATGTATAAGAATTTTTTAAATGATAAAAGAGGAACTCCCATGACATTTGGAATTCAATCATTTAAATGCAAAAAGAGGAATTTTTGGCATATTCAAATAATGGATGTTTTATTTAATTTAAAAAAGAGAAATTTTGATAAATTTAATTTATGTATAAGAATTTTTTAAATAATAAAAGAGAAATTTCCATGGCATTCAAAATTCAATCACTTCAATGCAAAAAGAGGAATTTTAAGCATATTCAAAAAAATGGATATTTGTATTCAATTAAAAGATGAATTTTTATGGTATTTTAAGTAGAGAAAGGTTTAAATTAATTTTGATGATAAAAGAGAAATTTTCATGATAATTCCACCTAGAAAATTAGGGTTGATAATTAAATTGGTGGAAAGAATATTCTTAGATATTTTATGTGGATAAATCACCAAATTAATATTTACCCAAAATTGGATTGATATAGAAGAAGAGTATTTTTATAAAATCCCAATATTCTCGTATAGAACTAATTCTTAATCTATTATGGTTAGGAAGGAATGAATTTCATAAAGTTAGAATTTCCTTACGGTTAAAAGTTCAGTAGATGTTTATCTGAAGAAAATCCTTAGGAATCAAAGTTAGAAGTAAACCAAATAACTTTGGTTAGACCACAACTATAAAAATGGCGGCCAATAAACTACTTGCCCATTTCTTGAATCTGAATCAAGCAAAACCTCGAGACCAATTCCAATTCTTGACACAAAGGTTAGACTACCGTTAAATTAGCATAATTTTTTCTTAACCGAATTCACCAAGAATCTAGTTGGAAATTCAGTCAATGATGGGTAGATTACCCTGATGAGAGATCGATGATTCTCATTAAGAGAATCTAGATTATGGGAAAAGGGTTCTCTGGAATCAAACTCGAACTGGCAATTCTACTTGCATAGAACATCTGTTTTCTTTTAAAGGACTATTTTATGCTATAATGCTGGAGGAAGCATTTTGTATGTGATTAACTAAGAAGAGACTCGTTGCAAAACAACTGGCGGGAAGTCATCGAGAGATGTCGCTTGTGGCAAAGCTTGCCGAGGTCTTGACCAGCCTTGGTATGGTTAAAATGGTGCGCTTTCAGTACGATGGGCGAGGACCGACGAAGCGATCCCTGAGTGAAGTGCTAGGACACCTAAGTAGGATCCTAGAGGGTTTTGACTAGGTGATGCACGTGTTAGAGCGGTTGCTAGGACACCCATGCGTACGTCAAAGAAGATACGGATGAATTGAAAGGAATTACTTTTGTGAACTGAATTTTGATATTAGATCTCGTTGGTTGACCAACTGGTCTTCAACGGAGAGTCCGGATGATATATTTTGATATTAGATCTCGTTGGTTGACCAACTGGTCTTCAACGGAGAGTCCGGATGATATATTTTGTAAAACAATGGACTCAATATTTTGGAGGATTATGATCAGTAATACTATGATTTCATTGAAAGATTGTTTTAAAGACAACCGAATATGTTAAAATGGCAATTTCATATTGGGTGTGTAAGTGGTATGACTACCTTGAATTTTGCTTGAAGCACTGGCTAGGGACCAGGGAACTCTTTTCCTCGGTACCTGGGCAAAACATAACTAAATTTTTATAAAGGAATCCCACCAATATAGTGGTTGGGGTGGTTGGCTAACCCATGGGTCGGTAGGCTAGATCGGGGGATTGCTACAATACAAATCATTATGATTAAGTTACGTTAGTTAGAGTAGGTCCTAGGAAGACCCTTGTTCTGTGGGAGGGAATCAGCAGCTATGCCTCGCAAAAGGGGGAAAAAAGTGATGATTCTATGGACCAAGTGCAAGTCTCTTCCTTGATCTAACCATGTGACTTTCGGGTTCAGTCGGATCAGTTTGGTTAGTTAAGACTTTGACTCGTTAGATCAATTCTCACATTAGATGATTTTCCTGGTGGAATTGCTGGTGCCTTTTAGGCGAGGAAAGTGTTCCGGGTTCGGTTATGGAGGAACCACCAGGCTAGTCTCTTGTCCGAATATCGGTGGGGGTGAGGCACCGATCCCTACCCCGTGCGAGAGGCTGATGCTGCTTCCATCACCTGCACCCTCGGAGGGGGCATCTCAGAGGGGGTGGGGGTCTCTCAGCTGGTATCAGAGCGTTGTGTAAAGCTAATAAAAGGAAAAACGAATTCTTATCAACAAATTTATAATAAAAATTTAGAAAGAGCATTTATTGTATTTTCATCCTTAAGCTTCATTAATGAAGATTTTTAATCAAATAATTTAGTTTTATAGATGGAAGTTCTATGCTTATCTGGTATTCCCGATCTCACCCAGTCATAGGATATGACTGTCGTTGCCTTCAAGCATATCGTCTCTTCTGCTCTACGACTCGAACGCACCGAGCGAGACTTAAAAGAGCCATTTTGAGGATTTATATTTCCCAGATCTAGTAGAGGGCAGCACAAGTGGCACGCAGGGCAATATGTTTATGCCTCATGCAACCAGTGCATGATGCTGAGGGAGAATATCTTGTTGGCCATGGTCCTGTTGAGGTTAAAAGTGATTCATGGTGTTATTATGTATCACCCCACACCTTGAGATTTTATACTTTCTTGCCATATCTATAGACTTCTTAGATGTTTTATCCCAAGTAGTAAGATAGTAGCTCCTTTGGCAGTGAGGGAACATTTGTATCAGGGCATGTTTGTAGCCCAGTATCGCCATCTTATGCATTTCCCGAGGAGGTTTTGACTTTCTGGAGCCGAGATGCTCTATGTACATATTGCAACCTTTATATAAATAAAGAAATGTTTTGTGAAAAATTCCATGATATTTAAGTGATTGTTTATTTTATGACAAATTGAAGAAGCAAGATCTGTTACTCAGACATATGTCATAGATCTCCAAAAAGATTGTTTATCTTGTTAAGCAATTATTTTCCAAACCTCTTAAGTCTTAGGAACTCGTTGACGAAATAAAGTTAAAATTTAATAATGTATCATTTTTGGCAGAATCATGAGGCGAGCACGACAGCTAGATCCTCTCACTGATGAGGAAGAGCTTGACCCGACGTTCGCAAGGCCCTTCATAGAACTCAGCCAAGACCCTTCAAGGGTGAAGGAGAGAACTTGAGGCTATGGAGAAGTGGGTCGAGGCCATGGAGGAATATTTTGATGTCATTGGATACAACAAGAGGAGCAAAATGGCTCTCGTGAGGCTGAAGATTGTGGAAATAGCCAAGGTGGCATGGAGAAACCATTGCGATACTAACCATCTGGATAGATCTTGGAATGATCTCAAAGCTTATCTAAGGAAGAGATTTTGTCCCCCTGGATTTTTAGAAACCAAGATGAATGAATTCTTAGAGCTAAACAAGGGGAGCAAAACTATTGAAGAATATCACCAGGCATTTGCTCTTCTCCTCAAGTACTCACCACCACTAGATGAAGAGCAACTCATGGCCAAGTTCATTCGGGGAATGAACGAGCCTTTAGACACCCTGGTCAAGAATGCCAAGCCAGTTTCCATGGCTGAAGCTGTAAGAATGGCGAAGCGCTAAAGCCTTCATTGTTAAAGTCCCGCCAAAGCCATATCCCTTATCCTTCAAAAGATTCCAAACACCGGGAAGTTCTTCCAACCTTCTGCCTCCAAAGAGACACCAAGGTCCTAACAAGAATCTGGAGTCAGGAAGTTTCAGGAATGAAGGAAGACCTTTTCCTCGAAGCTCTTTCTCAGGAACTCCGGATCTTTCAAGAATGCAGAGGGAAGAGCTTTAAAGTGAGAATAGGTGTTTTGGTTGTCAAGGGTTTGGGCACTAGCTCAAGGATTGCCCATCACCTTCTGTGGGCCAAGGAAGCTAGCGTCCCAGAGTTCAGAGATAGACTCCTTCGTATCAATCCAATCAAGGTCCCCCGTGCCAAAATCAAGGTAACCCCAGAAGAGTGCCAGTTGAACCTGCAGCCTCCATGCAAAGCAGTCTCTGAACTCCCTCCCAGAATTGGGGTAACCAAAGAGAGAGAGTTCCACTTCAAACTGCAACAGCTAGAGCCGTCACTATAGCTAAGGAAGTGGAGGAAGAAAAAGAATAGATCTATGCCGCAATTGAGCATCAGGGAAAGAATCATCAATTTTCAGTCCTCCAGACTCCAGCAGACTCTATCAGAGTACCAGGGTAAGAAATTCAAGCTTTTTATTGATCCAGGCAGTACTCATTCTTTTATTTCCCTAGGATGTCTACGTAAGTTAGTCCTAAATAAAAAATTAGAGAAACCTATGCAAGTGGAATTGGCCAGTGGAAAGATTCTTTTCACACCTTGAGATAGACCTTATTCACTTTAGTCTAGATGGGAATATAACAAATTGCTAGTTCAAAGTCCTACCCTTGGGAATCTATGATGGAATCCTTGGAATGGATTGGATCCATAAGAATGAGGCTGACATTCATTGTCACAATGGAACCATATCTTTCCTTGACCTTCACGGGAATAAAGTTCAAGGAACTAGATTTTCCGGATCCCCAGTGCTGCAATTAGTCAAGGCTTCTAAATTGTTAAAAGGGCTCAAAAAAAGAGGCAAGATGTTTATGTCGTTAAGATGAATCCGGTAGACATAAAATGCAAGGCTAAAGAACCAGAGTGGTCAAGTGAGTATGCAGATGTGTTCCCAGAAGAGCTGATTGAGATGCCTCCGTCTCGCGAAGTAGATCATGAGATCGAGTTAACCCCCGAAGCTCAGCGAGTAGCCCAACATGCATACAAAATGTGAGTCCTTGAAGCCATAGAACTTAAGGAGCAGTTAAGACAACTGTTAGAGAAGGGATTTATCGAGCCCAGTGTCTCACCTTGGGGTGCACCTGTTCTCTTTCAAAAAGAAGAAAGATGGAACGTTAAGACTTTGTATTGACTACAGAGGATTGAATCAATTAACAATTAAAAATAAGTATCCTATCCCTAGGATTGATGAACTTCTGGATCGGTTAAGTGGAACCCAAATGTTCACAAAGATAAATCTCAAATCCGGGTACTACCAGATCAGAATCAAGGAACAGGACATCCTGAATTTAGCATTCAATACTCGCTATGGGCATTATGAGTTCACAGTCATTCCGTTTGGATTGACTAATGCCCTGACGACGTTTAATTGTCTTATGCAGGATATTCTCAAAGAATACTTTGATGATTTTGTTCTTGTCTTGTTTGATGACATCTTGGTATACTCAAAGAATGCTTTAAATCATGAAGATCATGTGCGTAAGGTCCTGGAAATCTTAAGAAAGCACCAACTCTTTACAAAAACAAGCAAGTGTTCTTTCTCTGTTGACCACGTGGAATACTTGGGATTCATAGTGTTTAAAGATGGGATTTCTCCTGACCCCGCAAAGCTCAAAGCAGTCGTAGATTGGTCGGAACCCAAGACGGTAAAGAAAGTCATAGGATTCCTAGGATTAATTGGATGGTATAGAATCTTTATACCCAAGTATGCTCAGATAGCATCCCCTTTAACTAACCTTCTCAAGAAGACTATACAATTTCAGTGGATTGCTATGTGTCAGAGTGCCTTTGATAAGCTGAAGACAGCCTTAGTAACCAACCCTGTCCTTAAATTGCCAGATTTTACCAAACCTTTTGAGGTAGTTACTGATGCCAGTGGTTTTACCTTAGGCAACACAGGGTTTAGGCTACAAACACAAGAACAAAATAAATAGTCTAAAAGTTTAAGTATACAAGTAGAAGTTGAGGGCACCTCCACAACATAACCAAGAGAGGCATGTCCAACTATGCATGCAAAATTTGAGGATGCAGGCACAACTATGCAAGAAGAAAGCGATGCCTCCATAGGGAAACGAAGGTCTAGATGGAGATCTACAATATCTAGGGATGCAAGTAAGAGGATTGCCAAAGCTTGGTTAGAACCATTTGTGTTAAAGGGAGAGACAGTCATAGTGCCATTAAAGAAGAGTATCTTTCATGTAATATCAACAAGCTCTAACATGGATGGTCTGCAATATGATGTGTATGTCAAAGACCAACCTTCTTGCACGTGCCCTAATTTTCAAAAGAGAGAAATAGGGAATAAGTCATATCTAGCTTACAAGCATATCTATTTTATATTCCTGGTTGTATTGGGCCTTGATGAGAATTAACATATGTTTGTGTATCAAGCAAACATTTCTAGCAGAGATCTTGCAAGAGTTCTGAGCTCAAGAAGGAACCATCCTTGAGGGTGGGATACAAAGATGGGGATGCTTTAAAAGACTACTTTTTGAAATAATTGTCTACATTTTGATGATTGTCATGTAGATATGTGAAAGAAGTGCTTGCTACTATTTCCTAAAGCACCTCCAAGAGATTTAGGTTCCCTTCTAGATTATCATTTTTTTACACTTAAGTAAAGACATGATGATGTTAGATACTCCTTTTGATAAGTTAAATATGCAAAAGGGACTTAATCTATGTCTCAACTCGATGGCCATATTCATGTTAGAAAATCTAAAAGGTTTCTCTTTTTGATAAATTCTACCTTTGAGAGTCTTTCATTGTTGTTATATTTGGTGCGAAAAGTGATATATTAGCCTCCATTTATCTCGTAATAGATTCTTTCTTGAGTGCAATAAAAGCTTGCAAAATTATCAAAAAAGCTCGTAGTCCAAAGCTCGCAAATCAATTGGGTACAGCTACTATTATTATCCACACTTGGCCAATTGGGCACAGCCATTATTGTCCACACACTAATGCTATCCACCAGTTCTCAAAGAGCTTACATTCTCAAAACAAAGAAAAGGGGTGTGGGTGGGGTTCTAGTCTTTGTCTTCATCATTTGTAGAGCTCTCCATGGGGTCTAAGCGCAGCATAAAGGAGATTAAAGACTTGCAAAAAGGACCCCTTGACCTCATGCAACGCCTATGGCCGAAGGCATAGGATCTCTCTTCTCTCTCTCATTTGCATTAATAGTGGAGCTATACCCCTTTCCCCCTTTAATTTTGTTGTCAAGATGTTGCACAAATTCATCAACTTTCCATGGCTCCTAACTCCATACTCAACCAGTGCAAAGCTGTCAAGACCACCCACATGAACGATGGAGCTGACCCTCATGATCTCAAGCATCACGTCCTCTCTCTCTCTTCTTATTTCTTTCTCATGGCGTAAACCCATGGCATGACATGTTGTATTGTTCTCCTTCCTCTTCACGTTACTACATGCTACTCTCCTTCCTCTTCACCCTACATGCTGCTTGCCCACTCACTACATGTTTGCCATACACAATGTTTGCCAACTACGATGCTTGCCTACTACCTATTTTCCCTACATGTTGTTTGCACACTACTTGTTTTCCAACCATACCATTTGCACCTGTGCACTGCTTGCTTGCCTCCATCTCGTAGTGGCACCTATTCTCTCTATTTTCTAGCTTCACCGACAGTCTTAGAGTTTCACCCATCATGGTCGATCTTAAGATCCTGAGCTACTCCACTCTACCTACATAAATCGATCATCACATCAAAATCAATAGGCATAGATCTCTCCTAGGGGGTTCACCTCTAAGAAATTTTATGAATCACGTGTGTTCAAGGAGTATTGAAAAAACCCTTTACACTTACATACTTTTATGAATAAAATGACCCCTTACACTAACATACTTTTATGAATAAAATGACCCCTTTTCATTCATAAACTAATGGTTTTTTT
Organism: Cibotium barometz; assembly: GCF_041138505.1. NCBI lineage: Eukaryota > Viridiplantae > Streptophyta > Polypodiopsida > Cyatheales > Cibotiaceae > Cibotium > Cibotium barometz. The sequence continues at coordinate 25,100,082 of NC_141094.1, read as the reverse complement.
TATTGTTTTAAAAAACCCTCTTGTAAATGTGATTTTATAACTTTTTTGAATTAATATACCTCTCTTGATGAACTCATGTGCTATATTTACATATTTTTAGGTGAACCCCCCGAGATAGCTTTCATAGCATAAATATGCTAGAGGGAGGGTAAACGTGCGAGAGTAGCATACTAGAGAGAGGAGGGTAAATATACTGCACACGTAAAAAAAGGGGGGGAGGGCTGTAGCACATAGTCCTCACCCTTTTTTATTGTTGTTGTTGTTGTTGTTGTTGTTGTTGCTGTGTGTGTGTGTGAGAGAGAGAGAGAGGGAGAGAGAGAGGGAGAGAGGGAGGGAGGGAGAGGGAAGAGAGAGAGATATAGAAGCCAAAGCAAAAAAAAGGGGGTGGAGGGCTATAGTGCAGGCCCTTTGTCTATCTTGTATATGTGCTCAATCTATGAAATAGGGATGGAGCTTATGATACCACAAATTTTAGAGATAGGGGTGGATCCTTTGACACCACTAGTTCATGGATCAAGATATCGTTCCATTGTCCATCTAGGCTAAGCACTTACACCACTTTGTCACTAGAGGAGGTGTAGAGGTAGCATGAAGGGGATAAATAAGGCTACGTGTTGTGGGTGTGAGAGAATGGATGATTGAGACACATCTTAGTAGAGGGGAGTGGTCCTATGGTTGTGGATCATCATTTGTCTATTTGTGAACCCTTGGGGCATGGAAGAGGGTTCAAGTTCTTCCTTGAACAAAGAATGAGCCTTGGAATGTTAGCACCAGCTTGCTTCCCCACCATGGCTACAAAGGTAACCTCTTCTACAATAAGATCCTATGGTACTCCACTCTACTTGCACAAATTAATCATCATCAAAAGAAGAGAAAGGAAATATGCTACCTATGTAAAACTTAAAGGGGGGGTTTTAGTGTTAAGAATCATGGGTATCTAGAGCATGCAACAACGAAAGAAATGGAAACAAGAGGAGAGTAAAGTATGAAAGAATGAATAAGCATAAACAACTTACTAAGAATCATCATGGAGACTCCATAGCTTAAGAGAGGACACAAGTTGTATAGAAAGCTTCTTGTATTACTTTGTATTTGAGCCACTCCAAAGTTGGCTTACCCTTCTCCTTCATGTTGTTCTTGTTACAAAAAGTAGTGTCTCTTGCCCTTTATATAGGCTCTACTAAGGGCTAGGGTTGTAGGCTAATCCTAGATCCCTTTTCCACCCACATGGCCACTTTATTTGAGTGTGTTCACACCTCCATTACCTTTTCCTCTCATCCTTAACCTTGTCCATCATATATTTCAACACCCCCTCTCAATGCCACCATGGGACAAAAAAGAGCCCCTCTCAACCATAGGATAGAAGATAAGGTAGGTAGCCTTTATATGATAGGATTTTACAAAAGAGATGAGTTATAGAGTAATGTGGTTCACTCCCAATTCTAGCAAGCATGTTTCACTCCTCAACTAGAAGAGTTATAGAGTAATGTGGTTCAAAAGAGTTACAAAAGAGATGAGTTATAGAGTAATGTGGTTCACTCCCAATTCTAGCAAGCATGTTTCACTCCTCAACTAGAAGAGTTGCTTGACATGTGAGAAACTTACAACATTCTTCTCAAACTTAGTGACATATTTGGTACAATCTCTTCCAAAATGGCCTATTCCACCGCTGAAAGATCCCTGCCTCCTCCACACAACGAATTCCGGGGTGCTAGCAGCGGAAGTAGCACTTCTTGCACAGGGCAAAGCCTCTCACTCGGGGCCTCGCCCACGGATATCCGGACAAGAGACTAATCCCTCGGTTCTTCCAAAACCGAACCTGGAAAAACTTCCCTCACCCAGAAAGCACGAGCGATTCCTCCAGGAAAATCTATTCTAACGTAGTCAAGGTCATCACTAACCAAATTGATCCAACCGAACTCGTAAGTCTCATGGTCAGATCAAGGAAGAGACTTGCACTTGGATCATAGAGTCCAATGCTTTTTTCCTCATCAAGAGGCACAGCCGTTGATTCTTTTCCATAGAACAAGGGTTATCCGGGATTTACTTCAACTATCGTCTAACTTAACAGAATTGAGTCTCATTTTAGGGATCCATCAATCCAACCTAACCCCATGCCAACCGCCCAACCACTATAGTGATAGAATCCATTTAGAAATTTGGTTATGTTTTGCCCCGGGTACTAGGGAAAAGAGTTCCCAGGCCCCCTAGCCAGCGCTTCAAGCAAACTTCAAGATAGTCACACCACTTACACACCCAATATGAAATTTCCTGTTTCACAGATTCAGCTATATTTAAAACAATCTTTTAATGAAACCATAGTATCACTAATCATAATCCTCCAAAATATCCATCTTGAATTCTAATTTCCAATCATTCCTTCATCGGTGTACCTATAGCATCATTGGCAACCAGAACGCTCACCACCTGTTCACTCAGGGGCCTTTTCAATAGTTCCTAGCTCATAGTACCCAACAATATAATCACATAAGAAAATCCAAATGGACTCTCCGTTGAAGATCAGCAAGATCAACCAAAAGATCCATATAAAAGAGCCATGGACTCATCCGTAGGACCAGCAAGGACAATCAACCATATCCATGCCCAAGTTTAGAAAACAACTCTAACACCTTGTTCCAATTTTTCTTCCCCGACGCACGCGTGGGTATCTTCGGCGACCCAGAGCCCGAGCACCATATGGTTAGCACCCTCTAAGCTCCTTCGTAGGTCACCTAGCACTTCACTCATAGGCTGCTTCCTTGGTCCATCATCCACCGTACGGAAGCTCACCATTTAAATCGAACCGAGGCTGGTCAGGACCTCGGCCGAGACCTTGCTACACGCGAGACGTCCTCCATTGACTCTTCGTTAGCTATTGCAGCTTTATCACTCAGGTCTCCACGACCTCATTCACAAGATGGTCAAAATGCTTTCCCAGCATTCTTGACATAAAACAGTCATTTAAAAATAGGTTTCATAAATACAGTTTCTAACAAACTCTCATCTTTCCACATTATTCCACATCATTTCTCGTTATTCCACATTCTTTTACATCAATTCACATTGCTTATTCCACATCCAGTCATATGTATTCCCATCGTCTTCATCCATTCTCATCCAATCACATCATATTACATCTCATCACATCTATCCTTCATCACATCTCATCCATTCACATCTACCCATATCCACATCACATCCATTCACATCACATCTCATCCATTCACATCTACCCCGATCGACATCTCATCCATTCACATCTACCCCGATCCACATCACATCTCACCCATTCACATCTACCCTGATCCACATCACATCACATCTCATCCATTCACATCTACCCCGATCCACATCACATCTCACCCATTCACATCTACCTAGATCCACATCACATCACATTCATCCACCTTACATCTCATCCATCCATTCACATTACATCACATCCATTTATATTCATTTAGATCCACATCTCATCACATCACATCCATCCACATATCACATCTCATCCATTCACGTCTCATCACATCACATTCACATCCATTTACATCTCATCGCATCCATTCACATATCATCACATCAATTTACATCTCATCACATCACATTCACATCCATTTACATCTCATCGCATCCATTCACATATCACCGCATCCATTACATCACATTCATGTCTATTCACATCTTATCGCATCCATTTAGCATCCACATCACATCACATACACATCTATCCTTATCACATCACATTCATTCCATCCATATCACATCACATTTATTCCATCCACATTACATCACATCCACATCTATCCACATCACATCTCATTCATTCCATCTACATTACATCACATATCACATCTACCCCGATCCACATCACATCTCACCCATTCACATCTACCCCGATCCACATCACATCACATTCACATCACATCTCATCCATTCACATCTACCCCGATCCACATCACATCTCACCCATTCACATCTACCTAGATCCACTACCTAGATCCACGTTACATCACATTCATCCACCTTACATCTTATCCATCCATTCACATTACATCACATCCATTTATATTCATTTAGATCCACATCTCATCACATCACATCCATCCACATCACATCTCATCCATTCATGTCTCATCACATCACATTCACATCCATTCACATATCATCGCATCTATTCACATATCATCACATCACATTCACGTCCATTCACATCTCATCGCATCCATTTATATCCATCACATTCATTGCATCCACATCACATCACATACACATCTATCCTTATCACATCACATTCATTCCATCCATATCACATCACATTCATTCCATCCACATTACATCACATCCACATCTATCCACATCACATCTCATTCATTCCATCTACATTACATCACATACACATCTATCCATATCTCATCACATCCATTCACATCTCATCTCATTCATCCACATCAATCCATTCATTCACATTCACATCTATCCACATCTATCCATTCATTCACATTCACATCTATCCACATCCATCCATTCATTCACATGCACATCTATTACTTCACATCTCATTCTCATCCATTTACATCACATCACACCCATTCACATATCATCACATCTCATCACATTCACATCCACATCCATTTACATCTCATCACATCTTATCACATTCACATCCACATCCATTTACATCGCATCACATCTCATCACATCCACTCACATCTTATCACATTCACATCCACATCCATTTACATTGCATCACATCTCATCCACATCCACATCATTTACATATTGTATTTTCATTCCTTAAGCTTTATTAATGAGAACTAATTCTAAACTTTCATTTACTCATTGGATCCTCGATCCTTCTAGGGATTCTAGATTCTCTTTTTCTAAATAAGAATTATCTAAGTTTTCTCGATGGATATTTTCATATTCTTTCTCAAATTTCTCAAGTAAGATATATTCAATATTCTTCTTTTTGAATAAAAGATTCATGGGATTTACAAAAATCAATTCTACCCATATTTTCTAATAAAAATAATAATATTCAAAATTTCATTTTTGATAAATACTCATAATTTGAATTATGCCAAAAATTCTTCTTTTACTATTTAATTTCTTTTACCATTTAATTTCTTGAATCTCAATTATCATGGAAATTCCTCTTTTTGCATAAAAATAAATTTACCAAAAATTACTCTTTTACTATTTAATTTCTTGGATCTCAATTATCATGGAAATTTCTCTTTTTGCATAAAAATAAATTTACCAAAAATTTATCTTTTACCATTTAATTTCTTGGATCTCAATTATCATGGAAATTCCTCGTTTTGCATAAAAATAAATTTACCAAAAATTATTCTTTTCTCATAATCAATTAATTATGCATAATTATAAAAATTATTATTTCACATGAATATGATGAAAATCATTCTTTTACATAGGATGTCCAATCCTAGAATATGATAGGAAGTCCTCTTTTAGCATACTCCAAGAGTTGTTAGAGAGAGAGAGAGAGAGAGAGAGAGAGAGAGAGAGAGAGAGAGAGAGAGAGAGAGAGAGAGCTCCAAGCTCCCAAGAGAGAGGACTGAGGGGCTATTTTATAAATACAAGCATTTAAACTATGCCTGTATTTATAATACAGGCTATTTATACTATGCCTGTATTTTAATATAATACAGGCATAATATAGCTCTAATATTTTTTTACAAATGACTGAGGGGCTATTTATAGGTGAGGGAGGCCACTAACTAAGTCCAACTGGGTTCTAGAATTTTCCAAGTTCAGTTTGACTTAATTTGGACCAGTTTATTCCCTTTTTTATTTGGTTTGATCCAGGAGAGAGGAGAGATAAAAATATCACATTTTTTTGAATTAAAAACCCTTCCATACATGTGAAATAGGTGCCTACCTCAAGAGTCTCCCTTTCCTTACCAAGGTGTCAAAAAATGCATCATTATTTCAAAATATCTTTTTTTTAAAAGTAATATCTCATAATTTTTAACTAATAAACCTTGTACTCATTCAACTCTTCATCTTATGTGAGCATTTACTCATTTTTGGGTATTTTCTTTTATTCTTTTGTATTTATCTCATCCCAACACTTGGATTAATCCAATTGGCTTATTGGAACCTTAATTGGACCATAATCCAAAATTTTCTGAAAATGTAGACCCTTAGGCTAAGGTCCCTTATACACATTTTCAATTAATTCCTAATACACCTTGGAAAGTTCATTTTGAACTTCTGTTTCAGGGGAATCCATTTTAGACACTAGGAGGATTTTTATATCCAAAGATATCTCAATTTTAGATTATCTCTCTCTAAGCCAAAACAGGGTAAAACAAGATCTTTCTTCTATTTCAGAGAGGGGAATAATTTCAAGAACAAAAGGGGAGGTTCTTACACCTTTACACCTCAAAAGCTAGAGGGAGGAATCTTACAACCACACTTGTTACATTTTCACTTTGACGGATCTTTCTTGGAGCATTGAGCTTCAACATGCCCCTTCTTCTTGGAAAAAGTACACTTTAATTGGGATTTGAGCATACCATGTTTCATCACAAAGGCTTGATTTTTTGATATAGATGCACATCCACCCTTTGCTTTGACCCTTATATCTTCTTCACGAAGTGTTGTAACAATACCTTCAAATGTTGGATCAGGAAGGTGCTTCAATGTGGTCACAAGGCTATCGAATGACGGGGACATGCTCTTCAAGAGCATAGAAATAGCATTATCTTCTTCAACTTTGGCATCAATCCTTGCAAGTTGTCCCATGATGATGCTATTCATCTTGTTGACGAAGTTCCAAGAGAGTCACCCGCAATACCAAAAAACTTGACCTTACGAGCAATCTTTGAGTGCTTTGCCTTAGCTCCATAAAGCTTCTCAAGCTCATCCCGAGCTGCTTTTGCTGATTTCATACCTGCCACCCACAAGATGAATGAGTTTCTTGTGAATATGAAGGGAAATAATGGCATGAGCGCTCTCATCATCTTCTACCACCTCTGGATCTTCAAGGTCCACCTTCTTCATGCCTTTTACCAAAGACCATAAACCTTTAAGCATGAGCATGTATTTTACTTGAACTTGCCAAGTATGGAAACCCTCACCATCAAACTTCTCAACAAGGCTCGCATCTCCTTTGACATGATTGATAGGGGTAGGAGATGTCTTACCACTTGCAAAAAACAAGGGTAGTGTCTAACTTTGTTTTACAAGGCCAAAAAATAATTCAAGTTTTGAACAGTGATGTGATTAAGCGAGTTCAAAGATAAACAAATACCTTGCATTTTGATGAGCAAAGGTGAGTGAAAAAACTTTGGCAATCCTTTGAGAAAGAGGTTTGAAAACCTTAAGGAGGTTTTAAAAGAAAACTTAGAAAAGAAAGGTTTTTAAAAAACCTTAGACAAAAGGTTTTTTTTATTAAAAAAAACTTTAGAGAAAAAAAAACCGTTATGTTTTTTTTTTCTTTCTGAAAGGAAAAACGCAACGGGTGACGATGTGTAGGTGAGTGCGCCGACTAGAGTCGCCGGCGCTACCTGCAGCGTGCTAGATGCCGAACATGATGGTTGCCGTGGCTGTAAGACACTCTGATACTAGACGTTAACTGCCGACGTTTGCACTGGCAACGGACAATGATTCTGTTGTCGTCGACCGGCGACAGACGCTGCAGTTCGTTAACAACCAGCGATGAAGCCCTTTGACAGGCCGCCTTCTTCCTCTTATATAAGGCCCATAGTACCCACCATTTACAACTTTCGCACCTTCAAACTCTCACAAAGAAGCTCCCTATGCACGGCTCCAAAGCTCCGAAGAGAGATGTTGACGGAAATATTCGACGGAAAAACCAGACGAACTTACAGCAACTTTTTTTTTTCCCTTCTTCTTTGTCTTCTTCCTCTTGCCCGATGACGATCGTCTTCTTCTTCTTCCCAAACCTCAAAAGCTCGTTGGTGATGCAATCCTCCTCTTTTGATGGAGCCCTTCAAAACTTGATCTCTCCTTCACTCCTTCTTGAAGCTCCTCTCCACATTTTACCACACCACCTTCTTGCTTGGGAATGGTTTACAAGAGAGAGAGAGAGAGAGAGAGAGAGAGAGAGAGAGAGAGAGAGAGAGAACGAAGGGGATCTTAACCTTAGCAAGGCTCTGATACCATGTTAAGAATCATGGGTATCTAGAGCATGCAACAACAAAAGTAATGGAAACAAGAGGAGGGTTGTTATGGCTCGCCCCTTAATCCCCCTTGTTGAAACACATCCCCAACAAAAGATTACTTGGTGAACCGTAACTATCGTGAGGATATTTCCAATGGCCGACCTCGTAACCATTGAAGTCTCCAAGCTCTACAACTCCTTGAGAAGAAATTCCACCACGTCTCCCACGAGCGTTGTCACACTGTCGCGTTGCACTACCTGTAATCGTCCCTCCTCTCACCTCACTTCACTCACACACACTCACTAGCATGCATTACAGAGAGAGATTAGCAAGAGCAAGACTCTATTACACAATGGGAGAGTCCTTTCTATTATGAGAGATATTCACTTATATACATGGCCATAAGTGTTCACACTCACTTAAACTATGGCCAGCCGGACACTTTAGGCTCATAAGAGGCCTAATGCTATTACAATGACTCATCTCATAATATATCCATGAAGTATATCACTCGGAACTTCATCCTAACTTACTACCACATGCTCTTGAAGTGGAATTAACCATAAGTACATGTCCAAGTTGTAGATTTGGACACCATTGCTTCATATCTTATGACCTTTTGGTGTATCTACCTTGACTCCTTGATATCAGATAATAGTAGTAGCTCTTGTTAACCCTAGAAATGGGTTAACATTCCCCCCTTCTTGATGTCGATCGCATCCTCGTGATCGCGTTGAAGACCTTTGTGTGGTGATAATTAACAAGTTTTGTTGATGGCCTTTGATGTTGACTAACGGTCAATGGTCTTTGTTCCTCCATAAGAAATAAGAAAGACTAGTTAGTAAATGAAAAGGTTTGAAATTAGCAAAAATTCCTAATGGGGTTGGTAGGTGGGGGTTTCTACGAGTGATTGCATTTTTGTGTGTGTGAGCTTCTTTTATATATATTTATTTATTGTTCACATTGTTTTTTGGTAATCATAAGTAGAGTTACATGGGATTTGTGTTAGTTGGGAAACTAAGAGATGTTAATAATGGGAGAGAAGAGAAGGAAGGATCCGAAGGAACGTAGACAAAATTTTCAAAACGAGATTGTGATTAATAGTTCCTTATCTGATTCATTGAAGCAAATTTCATCATTTGAAGAAATTGGCCTTCGATGATGTCCCTTTTTGTGGTAGGATTCTTGTCAAATGTTGTTAAGTAGGAACTTTTTCCGCATACTTCTTCCCATGTGCTTTTAATGCTTTTATGTATATTTAAGTGCTCTTATGAAGCAAATATATATGAAGTACAGAATTGAGTCACATAGACTCTTATTGAGCTACTCTTGTTGAAGTAGCCCTGGTTAGGGAGGCTTGAAAGAATTACGTTGACTTGCGATCCTTAGATAGATATCTTCAGGAAAGATTAGATATCATTGTACTATGAAGATTCTAGCTTCGTTTGGAGAGGTTTGTAATTTGAAGGAAAATTCCAAGCGATGGGTTGCACCATCGACCAAGCTTTCGCCTACCATGGCCCCCCTATCCAGAGATGTACCTGGAAGGTTGTCGATGATATCGAGGCTCTGGTGCATATGCCTTCCAGTGCATGAGTATGGATATGTATTCATGGAGCAGCTACTACATTAACTTAGCCAAAAGAGCAATAAGCTATAAGCTTAACAAAAATGTAATGTCTATTGAAGATCGTTGAGAGTTTCTTGTGATATTCTACCATTTTAGTTAGACCATATGCATGACTCCCTTATGTTTTTTCTTTTCTTTCTTTTTTTCCTTTTTTGTTGCACTCTTTTTTTAAAAAAAATTTGCCACCACCTTGCGAGCAACAGGTTCTTTTGTCTACTCTCCTTTTTGAGAGAATAGGTTCTTATGTTTGCTGTGTAGCTTTTGCACTCATGCTTCTCATCCCCAGAGGGGTGACAAGAGCATTGTGTTTGTCTTTGATGCATTCATAAGTCTCCATTTGCAGACATGGGTATTGATTCTTGAATTTGTGGCCTAATTATTATCGAGGTGGTAAGTAAGGCTTCTAGTTGGTTGCCATTGGGGTTGACTGAACAAGCAAGGTCTTATGTATGTGTTATATTCGAGAGAGATTGAGTGGCTTGCTTGGTGTTACTTGGGCCTCTATTCTTGTCAATCTTTAGGTGAAGCTGCTAGGGTTGAAGGTGTTGGTGAAGCATTCCTCCCTTTGTTCAATCTTGGTAACCATATGATGGGATTACCATCATAATACCCTTGTTCTTGAAGCACGCGCATAGGCACCCATCTTTGATAGACATTATGAATTGGTGTCTGATGCCTTTGGTGCTTAGGTTTCTTTCTTTGTGTAGCTTGGGTGACTTCTTGATACGCTTGGTAATACCCTTATGCTTGCAGTAATTGTTTTGGTACCCACACTTGTTGAGCTGCCAAAGTTCTTTGAGGAACTCGCATCATAGGCTTTTGTGGACAATGTTGTGGAGTACTTTTATTCTTCCTTGGCCATTTAGTTTTGCGTTGAGAAAGAGGCTTTGATTGTCGAGGAACCTAGATTGGATTGGCACCTTTGTAGTAGCCTTGAGCTACAAGTAGCTACTTTTCCACCCACATGTTGATACCCTTAAGATACCTTGATCTTGGCTATCTTGGTGGAGTTTTCTTTGTGGATGAAGTGGAAGGTTTTGGGCCCTCCTTCACATCGATTGGCATTGAGGTTGCAGTTTTGAGACTCATGGGCGTTGTTGTCGATAAGGCTTGAGTCTCGTGGTGGGGAGTGGCTCTTGATGATGAGGCTTTTGAGCATGCAACCATCACCTCTGGTGAGGTTTTGGTCAATGAAGAGGCATTGGCTCTAGAGCTTTTCCCTTGAGTCCCTGTTTAGAGGTAAATGGTTATGCTTGGGAAACTTTTTCAGGAATAGCTGTTGATTGCAAGGTTTTGCCATTGAACTTTGTTGGTGAGGATAGAGTTGAAGGAGTAGATGCTTTATCAGAGTCAAACATTGATGCAGATGGTAGGTCATTGTGTAGAGGGACTTCCATGGAAGGGGCTTGTAACTTTTTGTGTTTAGCATAATAGAAATCCATTAGGATTGGATCCTCTTCCGTGCAGTATGGTATTGTCAACTTTGTCATTGACCATCATGATGACCCTATCTCTAGCAAAGCATAGTGGTGCTTGAGCAGCAATAGTCCATTTATACCCCAAGATCAAATCTACTTCCAACACATACTCAACCCCACAAAAAACTTGCAAGTAGTAGGGGGGTTAGATTCAATATACATTTTATTTTCAAAGTACCCCAAACATGGCATGTTCAAGTCTTGTGTGAATGGAATTCTATTAGGAGTATGCCTCTCTTATGCTTAACATTATGATTAATAAGTTTCATATTTATTATTCAAGTTTATTTCAACTTCAAATGCAATTAATATTTTCAACATCTAGACTTGTTTACTTAATCAATATTGTTAGAATTATTACTAGTCATTCATATTTATATGTGTGCTTAAACTTGTGATGTATTGAAAAATAAATTTTATCTATTCTTCATTTACAATCTCACACTCTCTCAAACAGCTTTTCAACTCAAGGTTAGTATTTCCTATTCATATCTCCATAATCAATTTATCTTTATAATGATAAGCTTCTCATGAATTTTGTTTAACTCACGTCTCTTTCTCAAAATTCTTTTTGACATTATTTCAATAACACCACAACGTGGAGGTATGTATATATTCACTTCCTTTTGTAAAACTTTTTCAAAAGCCTTTCTATAATATTTTTACAACTTAAGAACCTAATTAATAAACCATAGATTCAACATTAAGATTAGTTCAAGTTTAGTAACTTAAATGAAATTTCAAGATAAAGAAAATTTGTGTCATAATTTAAGTTTCAGAGGGAACTGGCCACTCCGTCTCAAACTTCTATTCTGAAGGAGTGATGTATGGAATTAATCTGGTGGTATGGGACATCAGATTGGTTTCATATACTTACTCGAGACACATTTATATCTTCTATCTTTTACCATCCTATGTGTATGTGTAATGCACCTATGTGGTATCGGACACTTAAACTCGTTTCATCTACATTCATTGGTTCATTGCATATGCATTATGTGTTGATTTAGTCTTCCACACCAATCATGAAGCCATCCTTCCATGAATTTATGCAACTAAGGATAGTTGCAACCCCAGCAAGAGGGAATGAAATGAGAATTAACTCTTGTTTTCTGGGAATTATATTTTTTAGTTTATATCGAGGATGCCCGTATATACCATGCATGTAGGCCTCCAATGTTTATTTCAGCTGGTTTGTATGGAGGGGTGATTCTCGAGTTACTTACGCCTGGCAAACATGTGTGGCTATTATTTGTATACTTATGGGTTGCCTATATCTCATGATGACATTTGGATTAATTGATGTGTTCAAATAAATGTTTAACTAATGTGGATTGTGTCTGAGTATAGGTAATGAGATATGCGAGAGTACCAATTTCGGTGTTACATGGCATAAGATGTGCAAGGGTACCGATTGAGGTGTCACACTAAATGAGGGTACCGATTGAGGTGTCGTATATGGATAGTGGATTGAGCGGTGGCGTGAAGATGAAGATCATTTTGTTAATCATGTATTAGAATTTTATGGCATCTATAGCCTTTCATATTGCTAGGTTATTTTGTGTATATGATTTGTGATTAGATGATGAGTGCAAGGGTGACCAATTTAGGTGTCACATGAGTTTATTGTTGCAGTCCATGTTCACCCAAGCCTCTGAGCCATGCCTTTGTGCTTCTAAGCCATGCTTGGTCAATGAACCTCCGAGTCTGTTTGTGGTACTTCATGTCCATATGAACCTCTGAGCCATGCTTGGTGTCCATGAACCTCCGAGCGATCGTAGTAGCTTACATTATGAATTCTCCTAGATCTTCCTTGAGTGTGCCTCATGCCCCTATTATATAGGAGGGCCCTCAAGTGACTCTTGACTTTCCATTTCTCATGTGTGACCCTTGGATGCCTGACCCTAACCTTAACCCTTAAGGTTAGTCCTAACCCATGCTCCACTAGAGCTTGTTCCCATGCTCCCATGCTCACAAGCCTAATGTGGGTTAGCCTCCTAGTATATGCACACATAATGTGTATATAACATAGCACACATAATGTACATATAACATACTTCCCCTCTCTCAAAACATTGCACTCTTGCAATTTGAAAAGGAGAACTGCGCTGAACAATCTCAACCGACTCCCAAGTCAAAGCCTCAATTTCCCTATCTTTTCACCTGATTTTAACCTCAAGGATAAGTCAACTACAAAGTTTCCTTTCCCTAAATTCAAGTACCTTATCAGGTTCATGTGGAACATAGGATAATTCATCGACTTCAACGGGTTCTTGAGGAGTAACTGTGTTATCCTCACCTCCCAGTTTCCCTTTCAATCTATCGATATGAAAGACTGGATGAACTCTAACAATTGGAGGTAGTTTCAGTTCATACGCAACCGTGCCAATCCGATGTATAACTCAAAATGGACCACAATATCTAGGAGATAAATTCGAGCATTTTCCCATTGAACAAGTCTGAGAATCTTTAGGAACATTAAAATAAACAAACGCTCCTGGTTCAAAAGATCGAGATGAGCGTCCCCTATCAACCGCTAAAATCGTGCCCTATCATGAGCACTCCTGATAGAATCCCGAGCTCCGGTCAGCATTTCCTGCATATCTCGTAAGAAATCTCTCGATGCATCAAGCTCGATGTCCTTAAGACCGACATCAATAGGTGCCCTGAGTTAATACCCATACATAAGTATGCACGGACTAAAACCAATAACTGTATATTTAAAACTGTTATAGGCAAATTTCATCATTGAAATATTTTCCAATATGATGATTTTCTAGAGACATATGTACGAAGCATATACTCTATAATCTGATTCATACACTTTGTTTGCCCATCAGATTACTGCAGATGATTAGAATAATTCACATTCAAAGTAACTTCCTCGTTGTAAACCATTCAGAATAAAGTAGGAGAGCATGGCATTATAACAGCAGAAACTATGGATTCATCGGTGCCCCGACATACCCACATCTGCATATGGAATAATCGACGTCTCGAGTTACCCATATCAACATAGAGAGTCATCAACGTCTCAACCGATGAGACACATATGTCCATCCGGAAACCTATTAGGTTGATTGTGTAAATCACCTAAAGTACGGAACTAGAGAAAAAAATGCCAACAAAGGAAGAATCCAAATTTCCTTATCCGAACACAACAAGATAAACTTGTTTGAACTCTAAAGAAAGAGATTTCAACAAGTGAAAATGCCGACGAGATTAACCTCATCAAAACATGCAGGCTATAGATAAAAGAAATTTATCTAGAGAATGCCCACACTATAACTTTTAGTGAATTTAGAAAATAAGATTGTCTTTGAATGTTGAGGTCAACATGCTAAGTGATGTAAGCAAAGCAAAAATCTTGAGCCCAAATTATCCCATAAGATAATATATGTGAGGGATCACTAGCGTCCCATACCACCATGATACCACCCATACATACCTTAACAATTTGAAACTCCTTAGTATGCCGTCTAGGAAAATATGAATAAAATCCTGTATAAAAGGAATAAGATGGCCTTATCTAGACTTACACATACTAAACCTGTCTCTATATACTTGAGACTACATCAAGGAATAACTCCTTCTAAGTACATCATTTAGAAAAGAAATTGAATTATTGGCACCTTTCTAATGATAACTACCCAAAACACAATAAAGCTAGGGTAGAAAAATAACTCACCTAGATATATAAGCAACTAGGTATCTGAATTGGAATATATACAAGAGTATAAGAAATATACTCCAAAATTATGTACAAAAAACGAAGGCAAATGCTACCTTCAAAGCACATGTAATTATTCAAAAGATCAAAAGATCCTTATAAAACCATGGATAAAAGCATAGAAGCTCCTTGAATCCATAAAGACCATAGTTGATCATAAAAATCAATGCATACCATCTAATGGACATAAATCATGCCAAAAGAAGCATTAAAATTGGTGGCCAACTCATCAATCCAGAGTATATGAACGTTGTGTTGTTCAAATAAAACTCCAAAGTAAGAAAGTGAAACACATGTGTGTAACACTCAATAAAGAACCCCTAGACACAAGTGATCTAGGCAAAACCTGATGAGTCCATATAAAACTTGAAAAACATCCAATAAAAATCCACCAAAACAAACCGATCAACTGACCCATGATAGAGGCTTAAGAAATTAAGCACAAACCACACTTTGATAAATGCCAAAATAAATTATCATGGAAAAATGTCAAAGGTGAAACACACTTTGAACGTAAATTATAGCCATCAAAAGAAATTAAGGAACATGTCCAAAAAGAATGGCTAAACAATGGTAAAAAATCATGAATACATCGTTTAGAATTAATCCAAAAATAAATATCCATCAATACGAGGTATAATCATATTAATAATATGCAAATGACCCGCATCTATCTAATGTCAGCATGAGAAAACGTACTTCAACATTAAATAACCCTCAAAAATATTAAATTCTCGAGAAAAAGAATTATCATGATTTTTTTCTAATTTTTTCTAATTTTATACCCTAATTTTATAGGGCCTCAAAATATAATAATTTTGAATTCCACCAAACCTATCTCTTGGCATTCCAAACCTATATTTTTCCAAAAAAAATTTAGCAATTTAATTTGCCAAAATACCATTGATATTTTAAAAAATATCAATTTTTAGGATTTCTAAAAATAATTTCAAAATATTCCTAATTTTTCCTGAGAATCCCATCGTTCACGAAATTTTCAATTCTGCCCGACAATTCTCAAATCCAATGAAAATTTATAATTTTAATAGATTTTTCTAATTTTCTGGGTCAAAAAATATATTTTTAAAGGAATTTGAATGGTCACGGGTGCCCGAATGGACACACCACATGCCAAACATCAACCCCACATTTTCTCGAAATTTAAAATAACCTTTGTCTTATTTTCCACTAATTTTCAAAAAATTTTTGAAATTTTTAATCAACCCCGAACGCATTTAGAATACGAACGGTCAAAAAATTTCAGAATTCCAACGGTTTTCCTGGAATACGGAAAGCCAAAAGTTTTGGAAAAATAAAAAGACAAAAAAAAAATCGGAATGTGAAAGGTCAAAGGTTTCCGGAATACGGAAGGTCAAAAGCTATTCCGGAATTCGAAAAGCCAAAAGGTTTCGGGAAAACGGAAAGCCAAAGGTTTTCCGGAAGATGAAAAGCCAAAAATTTTCATGAAGAAATTTCCAGGAATTTTCAGAGATTTTTTTTCCTCAAATCCCGTAATTTTCAGTAATTTCCAGGCTTTTTCCAAGCTTTTTTTGAAATAAATTCAAAAGCTTTTTTTTGAAATAAAAAACTCATTTTTTAAAAAATGAAAAAAAAGCTTTAATTAGCTTATATTGGAATTTGATTTTTTAGGGGGGGCGTTTTTTTCCGCCTCCCGTCACCTGCGCCGCATGGACATGTGAGAGAGAGAGGGACTCTCTCTTCTCCCCTCTCTCCTCCCTTTCCTCTCCATTTCCATCTATCTCCTCCTATCTCTTCACTCTCTCTTTGTTAATCAGAGATTAGCTTAATCTTTAATTAAGCTTTTTAATCATAATTATCATTAATTTATGATTAATGTTTTAAAAAATCATTTTAAAGAGATTTTCTCCCGAAAAAAAGAAGGAAAAATCAGATTTGAGAGGCGGAGAGTGTTGGAATTAGGGTTGCAGGAAAGCACACAAAGCTTGGAGAAGAAGAAGCAAGAATGCACACAACACAAAGTGTATTAGATTGTGTCAATGTACAAAGATAAGTTAGCCCTAGAAGGATGGGCGTATATACAAGCCGGGGGAAAAAACCTCCTAAAGAGGAAAAAAGTGCCCCGGCGGTCCTAAGTGTGTTCACACACATCACTGCCTATATATATGGCAACAAATCTCCCCTGGGAGTGATGGTGTGAACGAGAGCTGGCACTCATGTATAGGGGAGTGCCATGCCCGAAGTAGATCAATCCACAAAGGGGAGCAAGCCCAAAGCTTTGCGGAAAGCTTCGAACTTCTCACGAGGAAGCGCCTTTGTGAAAAGATCGGCGAGGTTGTCCGGTGTTGGCACATAGGCCAAGCTGATCTCTCCTGCTGAGAGTCTCTCCCTGACATAGTGATAATGCACCTCAATGTGCTTTGTGCGAGCATGAAAAACTGGGTTTCTCGCAACTGCCAATGCGCTCTGACTGTCAGTGAAGATAGAGGTGGCAGACTCCTGTCCAACACCCAAGTCAGCCATAAGCCGTCTAAGCCACACACACTCAACCGTAGCTGTGAAAGCTGCCCTGTACTCAGCTTCACAACTAGAAGTGGCCACAGTAGGTTGCTTCTTGCTCAACCAAGATATGCATGAGCTACCGAGCATGAAACAAAAACCACTTGTGGATACTCTTGTGTCATAGCAACCAGCCCAATCTGAGTCCGAAAAAGCATGTAAATCTGGCGGCTTAGGGTTGCAGGAAAGCACACAAAGCTTGGAGAAGAAGAAGCAAGAATGCACACAACACAAAGTGTATTAGATTGTGTCAATGTACAAAGATAAGTTAGCCCTAGAAGGATGGGCGTATATACAAGCCGGGGGAAAAAACCTCCTAAAGAGGGAAAAAGTGCCCCGGCTGTCCTAAGTGTGTTCACACACATCACTGCCTATATATATGGCAACAAATCCCCCCTGGGAGTGATGGTGTGAACGAGAGCTGGCACTCATGTATAGGGGAGTGCCATGCCCGAAGTAGATCAATCCACAAAGGGAAGCAAGCCCAAAGCTTTGCGGAAAGCTTCGAACTTCTCACGAGGAAGCGCCTTTGTGAAAAGATCGGCGAGGTTGTCCGGTGTTGGCACATAGGCCAAGCTGATCTCTGTTGGAATTAGGGTTGCAGGAATGCACACACAACTTCAAGAAGATGAGGAAGCTTGAGCACAACACTGTAGTGTATTATGAGTGCCAAAAATGAAAGATTACAAACCCTAAAAGATAATGGGCGTATATACAATGCACGGGGGAAAAAACCTCCTAGTGAGGGAAAAAGTGCCCCGGCGGTCCTAAGTGTGTTCACACACATCACTACTATAATATGGTAACAAATCCCCCCTGGAGTGATGCGGTGAACAAGAGCTAGCACTCATGTATAGGGAAGTGTCTAGCTATGTGGACGAATCCACAAAAGGGAGTAAGCCCAAAGCTTTGCGAAAAGCTTCGAACTTTTCACGAGGCAGAGCCTTTGTGAAAAGGTCTGCAAGGTTATCCTGTGTTGGCACATAAGCCAAACTGATCTCTCCTGCAGAGAGTCTCTCCCTGACATAATGGTAGTGCACCTCAATGTGCTTCGTACGAGCATGGAACACTGGGTTCCTCGCAACTGCCAATGCGCTCTGACTGTCAGTGAAGATGGTGGTGGCAGATGGCTGCCCAACACCCAAATCAGCCATAAGGCGTCTGAGCCACACACACTCAACCGTAGCTGTGAAAGCTGCCCTGTACTCAGCTTCACAACTAGAAGTGGCCACAGTAGGCTGCTTCTTGCTCAACCATGATATGCATGAGCTTCCAAGCATGAAGCAAAAACCACTCGTGGACACGCGTGTGTCATAACAACCAGCCCAGTCAGAATCTGAAAAAGCATGTAAATCTGGCGGCAATGATCCCCCCTTGGGATAAAACAACCCAAGATGCCGAGTACCACTCAAATAGCGAAAGATACGCTTCACTGCCTGCCAATGCTTAATGCCTGGGCTATGCATAAATCTGCTCACCTGTGAGACTGCAAACTGAATGTCTGGCCTCGTAATGCATACATAAATGAGGCAACCAACAGCTGTCTGATAGAGTGTGACATCAAAGTGATCTCCAGCATCATGAAGACTCAACTTCAAACCTGTCTCCATTGGAGTAGCAATAGGCTTGCAGTCTTCAAGGCCAAATCTCCGCAACAATGTCTCAATATACTTTGTCTGACACAAAGCAATACCTCCATCACACTGCTTAAATTGTATCCCCAAATAATGATGCAAATGCCCCAAATCTGACATCTCAAAAGAGGCATTCAAATCAGCCTTAAAATCAGCAATATGACTCTCATTTGGTCCTGTGAGCAGCATGTCATCGACATAGAGAGCAATGATTAGATGTACACCATCCACACGTTTAACATACAAAGTGCTTTCTGTTGGACTATTCTGAAACCCATGTGCAGTCAAATATGCATGTATTTTTTCATACCAAGCTCGTGGAGCTTGCTTTAAACCATATAAAGCCTTTTTTAACCTGCACACTTTGTTTTCCTGCCCTCTTTGAACAAAACCACGAGGCTGCGATACATACACCTCCTCATGCAAATCTCCATTTAAGAACGCAGTCTTTATGTCCAGCTGATGTACATTCCAACCATTATGAGCTGCTAATGCACAGATGCTACGAACAGTGGTCATACGACATGTGGGAGCAAAAGTCTCATCAAAATCAATGCCCTTCTCTTGAGCATAACCTTTTGCAACAAGCCTAGCCTTATGGCGATCCACTGTGCCATCAGGCTTACGCTTCAATTTGTATACCCACTTAGTGCCAATGGCCTTCTTGCCAGGGGGCAAGTCACATAAAGACCATGTACCATTCTTCATAATAGCATCGTATTCTGCTTGCATAGCAGCTATCCAATTTTCTGAACTTTGTGCCTCATCAAATGAAACAGGCTCACTTTCATCGCACATACTAGAAACAGCCAATGCATAACAATCTGACGCATAAGAGGCACCATGAGAGCCAGAACGAGTGCGACTAGACAAAGGGGCATCCAACTTGCTGTCACGCAAAGTCTGCACCAGCCATCTAGGCATATTCCTAGAGCCCTCAATCTCTTGTCTCTCATCCTCAAGTGCATCATGCACATCTGCATCAGATATAGGCTGATCTGTGCCATCATTTAAAACCTGCATAGGCTGAAAAACTGCCTCATGAGGTATTGCACTTGACTGTGCACCACTGAAAAGAGGCAACAATGTATCATAGACATCACGTGAGCTGATATCTGTCTCCTTAGTACATGAAACCAAGGGCTGAACTGCATCTTCCACAAATACAACATCACGGCTAACCAAAATGCGCTTTGTCTGCGGATGATACAAACGATAGCCTTTGCTCTCAGCACTATATCCAACAAAAATACATTTGACAGCTTTGTCATCCAATTTTCTGCGATGTTGCACAGGCACTAATGCATATGCCAGGCAACCAAAAACACGTAAATGGCCAACAGATGGCTTGCGGCTATGCCAAGCCTCATATGGAGTGACAACCTGTAATGCTTTGGTGGGACACCTGTTTAGTACATAAGTGGCACACATGACAGCCTCAAGCCAAAAACCATGTGGTAGACTTTGACTCTTAACCATACATCTTGCCATTTCCATGAGAGACCTGTTTTTTCTCTCAGCCACACCATTTTGCTGTGGTGTATACGGCACTGTACATTGGTGTTTTATCCCACGCTCAGCCAGAAATGCATTAAATTCTGAAGACATATACTCCCCCCCTCGAGGGTGCCCATCTTACTTTCTGACACATTTTCAGCCATAACCAAAAACTGTTTGAAGCACAAAAACACTTCGGACTTTGCCTTCAAAGGATATACCCATGCATGCCTGGTAAAATCATCAATGAAAGTCACGAAGTAAAGGTAGTTTCCAAATGATGGAGTTTGCATGGGACCACAAACATCACTGTGAACAAGCTGCAATCTGCGTTCAGCTCTCACTGATCCATCTTTGGGAAAGGAAGCACGCTGCATTTTACCCAATATGCAGCCCTCACAAACATGCTTGACAGGTGCCTCAAGCTTAGGCAAAGAAGACACCATTTCAGATTTCTGCAGGCGCAGCAAACTTGCAAAATTCAGATGACCAAAACGTGCATGCCACAGTTTTGCATCTGAAATAGCCTGCGTATCCATAATAGCACATGCTGAATCCTCTACACATTTGCCATCCATATTGAGCTTATACAGCCCTCGACATAGTGAACCAGATGCTACAATGATGTCACCACAAGAGAGATCATGAACAGTACATCTGTCATCCACAAATTTTACAACCAAACCTGTTTTGGCAAATGCGGAGACTGACAGCAGATTCTTTTTGATCCCTGGCACATACAATGCATCAAAAAGTGTAAAGGTGTTGCCATTTGCAACATTCAGCACAATCTGTCCAACTCCTTCAACGGGATAAGAGGAGTTATTGGCACAAGTGACAGTATTCCCTGTGGGAGCAGACTCAAGGAAAGTGAATAAACTGCGCTGCGAGGTGATATGCTTAGTGGCACCACTGTCAAAGTACCATACATCTGAATCTACTGCAGACATACATGTGTCATGCAAAGATGGGTCATAACTGCACTGCGCATTGAATGCCCATTCTGTATCTAGCACAACATTAGCAGATTCATTGTTAGAAGGAGAGGCATCTGCAACAGCCATACCAGCCTCTTTCTTCTTAGCCTCTTTCGCAGCCAGCTTAGGACACGCTTTGATGACATGATCATTTCCCTTACAGTACTTGCAAAATGTCTTCTGTTTGTCACCCTTCTTCTCATCTTTGTCTTCCTTCTTTGGTTGCGCAGCATTTGCAGATTTCTGCTTACTAGAAGAAAAGCCAGCTTTACCTTTCCCGCTTCTCTGACTAGCAACGAAAGCTTGATCTGCGACACGCATAATATTCCTGTTTTGCCTTGACTGGTCTTCTTGCAGCAAAACAGAAACTAACTCCTCAAATGATAAGGCATTGGGATTGCCTTTCATCATCAAGCGAAGAGTGGAAGCAAAACCCTGATAAGAATCTAGTAGACCATTCAAAACAGTCTGCACAAGTGAACTGTCTGACAGGATTTCATCTGCAGAAATGAGCTGCTCTTTGAAATCCTTGATCTTTGTCAAAAAGCTATCCATAGAATCACCTTCGTTCATATGCTCACTCTCCAACTGTTTTCGGAGATAAGCAACACGAGCCTCATTTCTTGCCTGATACAATGTGGCAAGTACATCCCAAGCATCCTTAGAAGTCCTGCAGGAGCGAATATGTGGGATAATGGTACGTTTGACAGACAGCGCAATCAAGGCATGAGCCTGCGCATCTCTACCATCCCAACGAATCTGCTCTGCTGAAAGTGGTGGTTCTCGAACAGCTGCTACAGCACTTGTGCCTGCACCATCATCAACAGTACCTGTTTCTGATGTGTTTGCAGCATTCCCAGCCACAATAGGACGTGCATCAATACCCTGCACAATGTTCCATAACCCCTTTGCTACCAATACATGTCGCATCATATATGCCCACAATGGATAGTTGGTGCCATCCAACTTATCCTCAGCAGCCAACATGCGGAATACATCATTGTTGTCAGCCATGGCCAATGACTGTACTACTAGATGTAAATGCTGTCTGTAAGAGGTAAACCTGTATAAAATCGACCTGTGCTATGTAGCACAGCCCAAAACAGACGAATGGGCACCTGTCCTGCAGATTTTATTCTTGACAGAAAATCTGCACAGTAGGACGATTTTGCCTGCGCAGTACTTGGAATGCAAAAACGGAGGGCGAAATGACTTCAGATCAAAATTCTGAAACGAACGAGCCCTACGGGCATTCCCACGGCATATACTAACCTGCAGACGCTCGTGAAACCTCGTTGCAATCGGAGGAGATGAAGCGGCAGGTGCCGGTGATGCTGCCCGGGAGGAGGAAGCCTGCTCTGATACCAATTGTTGGAATTAGGGTTGCAGGAATGCACACACAACTTCAAGAAGATGAGGAAGCTTGAGCACAACACTGTAGTGTATTATGAGTGCCAAAAATGAAAGATAACCAGCCCTAGAAGATAATGGGCGTATATACAATGCACGGGGGAAAAAACCTCCTAGTGAGGGAAAAAGTGCCCCGGCGGTCCTAAGTGTGTTCACACACATCACTACTATAATATGGTAACAGTTGGCACATAGGCCAAGCTGATCTCTCCTGCTGAGAGTCTCTCCCTGACATAGTGATAATGCACCTCAATGTGCTTTGTGCGAGCATGAAAAACTGGGTTTCTCGCACAAAGCACCTCAATGTGCTTTGTGCGAGCATGAAAAACTGGGTTTCTCGCAGCTGCCAATGCGCTCTGACTGTCAGTGAAGATAGAGGTGGCAGACTCCTGTCCAACACCCAAGTCAGCCATAAGCCGTCTGAGCCACACACACTCAACCGTAGCTGTGAAAGCTGCCCTGTACTCAGCTTCACAACTAGAAGTGGCCACAGTAGGTTGCTTCTTGCTCAACCATGATATGCATGAGCTACCGAGCATGAAACAAAAACCACTTGTGGACACTCTTGTGTCATAGCAACCAGCCCAATCTGAGTCCGAAAAAGCATGTAAATCTGGCGGCAACGATCCCCCCTTGGGATAAAACAACCCAAGATGTATGGTGCCACTCAAGTAGTGAAAGATGTGTTTAACTGCCTTCCAATGCTGAGACCCTGGGCTATGCATAAACCTGCTCACCTGTGAGACTGTAAACTGAATGTCCGGCCTCGTAATACATACATAAATGAGGCAACCAACAACGGTCTGATAGACATCAAAGTGATCTCCAGCATTATGAAGACTCAACTTCAAACCTGTCTCCATTGGAGTAGCAATAGGCTTGCAGTCTTCAAGGCCAAATCTCCGCAACAATGTCTCAATATACTTTGTCTGACACAAAGCAATACCTCCATCACACTGCTTAAATTGTATCCCCAAATAATGATGCAAATGTCCCAAATCTGACATCTCAAAAGAGGCATTCAAATCAGCTTTAAAATCAGCAATATGACTCTCATTTGGTCCTGTGAGCAGCATGTCATCGACATAGAGAGCAATGATTAGATGTACACCATCCACACGTTTAACATACAAAGTGCTTTCTGTTGGACTATTCTGAAACCCATGTGCAGTCAAATATGCATGTATCTTTTCATACCAAGCTCGTGGAGCTTGCTTTAAACCATATAAAGCCTTTTTCAACCTGCACACTTTGTTTTCCTGCCCTCTTTGAACAAAACCACGAGGCTGCGATACATACACCTCCTCATGCAAATCTCCATTCAAGAACGCAGTCTTTATGTCCAACTGATGTACATTCCAACCATTATGAGCTGCCAATGCACAAATGCTACGAATGGTAGTCATACGACAAGTGGGAGCAAAGGTCTCATCAAAATCAATGCCCTTTTCTTGAGCATAACCCTTTGCAACAAGTCTAGCCTTATAGCGATCAACACTACCATCTGGCTTTCGTTTCAATTTAAAAACCCACTTACATCCAATGGCCTTTTTACCAATAGGCAAATCACACAAAGACCATGTACCATTCTTCATTATAGCATCATATTCACTTTGCATTGCAGCCAACCAATTTTCTGAATTTTGTGCCTCATCAAATGAAAGAGGTTCTTCCTCTTCACACATACTAGACACAGCCAAAGCATAACAATCTGATGCATAAGAGGCATGTTGAAAACCTGAACGAGTACGACTAGTAATAGGTGCATCAATCTTACTATCACGCAAGGTTTGCACCAGCCATTTAGGCATACCTCTAGCCTGCTCATTTTCAGCCCTATCCTCATGAATTACATCCTGTAAATCTGCATCACAAATAGGCTGATCTATGATGTCATTTGAAATCTGCATAGGCTGAATATTTGCCTCATTGGGACTTATATTTGAATTCCCACCTGTAAAGAGAGGCAACAACGTATCAAATACATCCCGTGAGCTTACACCTGTCTCTTTGGTACATGATAACAAGGGCTGCACAGCATCTTCCACAAAAACAACATCTCGACTAATCAAGATACGCTTTGACTGCGGATGATACAATCTGTAACCCTTGCTCTCAGCACTGTAACCAACAAAAATGCATTTGACAGCCTTGTCATCCAATTTTCTGCGTTGTTGCATAGGCACTAAAGCATAGGCCAAGCAACCAAAGACACACAAGTGACCAATAGAAGGCTTCCTGCCATGCCAAGCTTCGTATGGAGTAATAGACTGCAAGGCCTTAGTGGGACACCTGTTGAGTACATATGCAGCACACATGACAGCCTCAAGCCAAAACGCATGTGGCAAAGCTTGGCTCTTGACCATACATCGTGCCATCTCCATAAGTGACCTGTTCTTCCTCTCAGCAACACCATTTTGCTGAGGGGTATACGGCACTGTACATTGGTGTTTTATCCCACGACTAGCCAGAAATGCATCAAACTCTTTAGACATGTACTCCCCCCCTCGATCAGTACGGAGGGTGCCCACAATACAATTGGATACATTTTCAACCATAAGAAAAAACTGTTTGAAGCACAAAAACACTTCGGACTTTGCCTTCAGTGGATACACCCATGCATGCCTTGAGTAATCATCAATGAAAGTCACGAAGTACAAGTGTTTACCAAATGACGGAGTTTGCATAGGCCCACATACATCACTATGTACAAGCTGCAATTTGCGAGTGGCCCGCACAGAACCATCCTTTGGAAACGCAGAACGCTGCATTTTGCCCAAAATACAGCCTTCACAAACATGTTTCAATGGTGCCTCAAGAGGGGGCAATGAAGCAACCATATCAAATTTCTGCAAACGCAGCAAACTAGCAAAGTTCAGATGACCAAAACGAGCATGCCATAGTTTTGCATCTGAAACTGCCTTTTCATCAGAAACTGCATTTGCTGAATCTTCCACACACTTGTCATAAGAATTGAGCCTATACAGCCCACAAAACAAGGTGCCAGATACAATAATCGTATCACCAGAAGTCAAATCATGTGAACAGTACATCTGTCATCCACAAATTTGATTACAAATCCAAGTCTAGCAAGCGCAGAGACAGACAATAGATTCTTCTTTATCCCTGGCACATACAAAGCATCTGAAAGTGTGAAAGCGCTGCCATTTGCAGCAGTAAGCATAATTTTACCAATGCCCTTCACTGGGTAAGAAGCATTATTGGCACATGTGACAGTATTCCCATTAGGGACAGCCTCAAGAGAAGTGAACATATCACGATGCGAGGTAATGTGCTTTGTAGCACCACTGTCAAAATACCAAACATGAGAGTCAACAGAAACTGCCAAACATGCATCATGTACAGATGGGTCATACTGGCAATACACGCTAAATGCCCATTCTGTATCCTGCACAACATTTGCAGAATCTGCATTTGTAGAAGCATCCGCTATTGTGGCTACATTTGACTCTTTCTTCTTTGCCTCTTTAGCCTTTAGCTTAGGGCAATTCTTAATGACATGATCATTTGCCTTACAATAGTTGCACCTGGTCTTTTTCTTGCCTTTATCAAGAGCCTTCTCAGACTTATTGTTGCTACCTGTGGAAGGAGAAGAAGTTGCAGACCTACTAATAGGAGAAGAAACAGTGGAAGGGGCTGCCTTACCACTTCTTCTCTGTTGCTGGGCAGCAATAAATGCTTGATCAACTGCACGCTGCCTGGCCCTATTTTGCCTGGACTGCGCTTCTTGCAAGAGCTTGTTGACTAAAGTATCATACTTGACAGCATCAGGTCTGTCCTCATTAAGAAGTCTCCACGTGGAAGCAAAAGTCTGATATGTCTCAGGTAAAGCATCAAGAACAGTCTGCACAAGAGAATGATCAGGAATAATCTCACCTGCAGAAATCAACTGTTCTTTGAGATCTTTAATCTCAGCAAGAAAAACATTCATGTCATCATCTTCTTGCATAATCTTCAATTCTAGCTCTTTACGCAGGTAAGCGATTTTTGCCTCGTTACGACCTGCATACAAACCAGCTAGAATATCCCAAGCCTGTTTTGCTGTTTTAGCTGAACGAATATGTGGGGTGATGTTACGTTTGACAGAAAGTGCAATCAAGGCATGAGCCTGCGCATCTTTACCATCCCAACGAGCTTGTTCAGCAGTGGGTAAAACAGCAGCAACAGTAGAGCTGCTAGAACCTGCAACATCCTCAACAGATCCTACATCCACAGAACCTGGACGTACATCTGTACCCTGCACAATGTTCCACACTCCTTTTGCAACCAAAATATACTGCATCATGTATGCCCAAAGTGGGTAGTTGCTATCTCCATCCAGTTTGTCTTCAGCACACAACATGCGAAATACATCATTGCTGTTATCAGCCATGGCCACTGACTGAAACTGATGCAAAAGCTGCCTGTAATGAAGCAAAGACTGAACAGAAAACAACTCGTGCTATGTAGCACGGTCCACAATAGAGTATGTATGTCTGTTTTGCAGAAAACTGCACTGTCGAAATTTCTGCAAAAATGACGAAAACACCTGTGCAGAACTTGAAATGCAAAAACGGAGCCCGGATCGACCTCAGATGCAAATTCTGAGAACGCTAAGCCCTATGGGCTTATTTGCAGAGTACAGGGACCTGCAAGCGCTCGTGAAAACTCACCTCAATCGGAGAACGTGAGTCGGAGGGTGCTGGCGGTGTTGCCCTGGGAGCCGATGCCTGCTCTGATACCAATTGTTGGAATTAGGGTTGCAGGAAAGCACACAAAGCTTGGAGAAGAAGAAGCAAGAATGCACACAACACAAAGTGTATTAGATTGTGTCAATGTACAAAGATAAGTTAGCCCTAGAAGGATGGGCGTATATACAAGCCGGGGGAAAAAACCTCCTAAAGAGGGAAAAAGTGCCCCGGCGGTCCTAAGTGTGTTCACACACATCACTGCCTATATATATGGCAACAGAGAGAGTCCCACACACACGGGAGAGCATCTCACATGCATCAACACGCTGTTCCCTACTGAATTTCAGTAGAAATTGACAGAAATTTAATCGCATTCCCGCGGAAAAAACCCATAAAAATGTATAAAAATATATTTTAAATCAAAAAAATGCTCAAAAAATTCTAAAAAAATTAGAAAAAATTTCTAAAAACTCTAGAAATTCAAGAAATCCATTCTACAAAAATATCCACCATAAACTTTATGGTATTTTTGTAAAAAATTCTATTAATGCTCGATTTTAACCATAAAAATAGAGAAAAATAGCATTAACTCACGAAATTTCCCCGCAACATCGATTCGTCCATTGAATTGTAGTTACACACGTTCCAATCACCAAATCAATGATCCACGTGTAATTCATCAACACAAATCAATAAAAAATAACATTTTATTAGTAAATATTAAAATTTACTTAAAAAAAATCAACAATTAAATAGAGATTGCTCTGATACCACTATTAAAACCCTAAGATCTCTCTAGATAATTGTTATGCATAAACATGCATAAATCAGGCATAAACTCAACCACCCAACCACCCCCGAGTCCAAGGGATGCACACATGAATAATAAATGAAATACATCATACCTCTACCTTGATGTCCCATACCATCAAGAGGTATAACTCCAATCCAATAGCATGTAGCTAAAGTGTGAAATGGTGGATGAGTAGATATGGACCTCTACACAAGAGACCATAGCATAGTCTCCAAGCCTCCAAGCCCCCCCAAGCTTCCTTGAGTGTGCCTCATGCCCCTATTATATAGGAGGGCCCTCAAGTGACTCTTGACTTTCCATTTCTCATGTGTGACACTTGGATGACTGACCCTAACCTTAACCCTTAAGGTTAGTCCTAACCCATGCTCCACTAGAGCTTGTTCCCATGCTCCCATGCTCACAAGCCTAATGTGGGTTAGCCTCCTAGTATATGCACACATAATGTGTATATAACATAGCACACATAATGTACATATAACATTTAGCTACGATCGCTTAGATTTAGAAAGGCATCCCAATCTAAACCCGTCTAGGAGAATTCATAAATAATGGGAAACATGGGAATATAAAATTCCATGAATTAACTTTTAGGAAGAGATCATGGCTATTCTCAAGTAATTGGCAGAGTAAGATCATTTACTTTTTTTCACCTTTGCTTTAATGAAGAGTCACAAAGATGGGTGAAAGTTTGGATATTTCAGTTTTGCTACCTTTAAATAGTAAATTGGATGGTGAATTTTATAAAATATAGAAGTTTTCATTTTCTTAGGAACCTATGGGAGATCACCACATATCTAGATAGAAGACTATGAAAGACACCTATTTGAAATCAAAGAAGGGATCTCACTTGAAGATAAAGAACTAACACTTGAAGAGAAATTAAAATGTAAGGCCGTGCTTTGACAAAAAGTAATGGAGTTTAATCAAAGATCCCAAAGAGCATTGTGCCACATATCTAGAGAGAAGACCATGAAAGACACCTGAAATCAAAGAAGGGATCTCACTTAAAGATAAAGAATTAACAACTGAAGAGAAATTAAAATTTAAGGCCAAGCTTTAACAAAAAGTAATGGAGTTTGATTGAAGACCCCAAAGAGCATTGTGTATGATCAATATGTCTATGTAAGACCATATCATTCCACAAATAATTTTGACCAATTCCCCAATGAAGGCTTGGAATACCCTCCATAGTAAACAAATTTAACTTGGTTGCTTTACAAGAAGTAAAAGCTTCATAACTTGAAGATGAAAGAGCAAGAGCCCAGGGCGTCTTTCTTGACAAACCATAAAGAGGTATGTGATGAGTTACATGGAATTAAAGATGAAGTTTTTGATGTGGGTATGGTAAGCATTGCACTTAAGGCTCTACCCCCAATTATAAAAGTTTGCCCAGAGATGTTATGGTTCATAATAATACTCTCTCCTTTGAAGAATTAAGGAAGAATTCTTTGATGTGGACATGGTAAGTATTGCACTTAAGGCTCTATTCCATTCTTAAGAGCACTCCATCCTTTAAAGAAGTTTCAGGAGGGATCAAACTTCAAAAGAGCACTCCATCCTTTAAAGAAGTTTCAGGAGGGATCAAACTTCAAAAGAGGAAGAGAATGTCGAGGCTTTAGAAGAGGTAATTTAAAAATTCCTTCCGATTTCGGTCATCAACAAGGGTGACAACAATAAAGATATGATCCATTTTACAAATCTAGAGTAAGAGAAATTTTTAAACAATCCAATAACCACACATTTCAAAGAAAAGGACCTTTGTTATTATTGTGGAAAAGAAGGGCATATCGAAAGGGATTGCCACATCAAGCAGCAAGAGGGATGGGAAAGAGGAAGAAACTTTCCCAATCGAGGAAGGCTTTGTTATCAAAGAGAGAGCACAAAGATGAACTATTATTCATGGAAAAAACTAATAAAACTTAAGATGGTGAGTGGTTTATTGATTCTAGTGCATCTTCTCACATGACTTCCAATAAGGATTAGTCTTCAAGTTTTATAGAATAGGATTGCAAGAATAGTGTTATTCTTAGAGATAATAGTGCTCAAGGCATTAAAGAGTATGGTGACATCCCTTCCATCTTAGTGAGAAAAGACATGTCAAAGATGCTTTGTTAATTCCTAAATTAGGAAGAAATTTACTTTTAGTTAAGTGTATTTCTGAATCAAGACATGAAAGTGGAATTCTACTAAGACATGTTCCTTATGGACACGAAGAATAACTTCAACAACCACTCATTTCAAAGAAAAGGTCCTTGTTATTATTGTGGAAAAGAAGGCCATAGTGAAATGGATTGCCGCATCAAGCTGTAAGAGGGATGGGAAAGAGGAAGAAACCTATCGAATTGAGGAAGGCTTTGTTATGAAAGAGAGAGCACAAAGATGAACTATTGTTCATGGAAAAAACTAATAAAACTTAAGATGGTGAGTGGTTTATTGATTTTAGTGCAACTTCTCACATGACTTCCAATAAGGATTGGTTTTCAAGTTTTATAGAATAGGATTGCAAGAAGAGTGTTATTCTTAGAGATAATAGTGCTCAAGGCATTGAAGGGTATGGTGACATCCCTTCCATCTTAGTGAGAAAAGACATGTCAAAGATGCTTTGTTAATTCCTAAATTAGTAAGAAATTTACTTTTAGTTAATTGTATTTCTGAATCAAGATATGAAAGTGGAATTCTACTAAGACAGGTTCCTTATCGAGGACATGAAGAATAACTTCAAGGTTGTTACTCGGTGCAAGAAAGGATGAAAAGATTTATAAGTAAGAAATTTACTATTTATAAAACAAGATGTGAAAGTGGAATTCTACTAAGAGGTTCCTTATCAAGGACATGAAGACTAACTTCAAGGTTGTTACTAGTGGTGTGATAAATGATAGAAAGCTTTATAAGCTTGAAATTATTATGGGTCAACATGCTTTGGTAGCTTCAAAGGATGATAAAACCCAATTGTGGCATGAAGGTTCGTTCATTTGAGGTATATAAATCTTCAATTGCTTCATGAGACAAAGATATAGTTCTTGGTCTTCCAAAAATAATAATGAATTCAAGTGTTTATGAGCCATGCATGATGGGGAAGTAATCAAGAGCTCCATTTCCAAAGCATGATATGTAGAGCAAGAGGAGTGCTTGAAATGATCCATAGTGATATTTGGGAACCGTCACCGACACAATCTTATGAATTCTTAATGCAAAAGGTAGAAGCTTTTGAGTCCTTTCAAGAGCTCAAAACAAAGTTTAAAAATCAAGTTTGAAAGTGTATCAAGGTTTTGAGAATAAATAGAAGAGGTGATTATAACTCAAGGGTTCTTAATGATTTTTTTCACGTTTGAGAGTTTTTGGATATGATGCATATGTGCATGAAAGGAGAAGACATGTTGATGCAAAGTCTAAGAAGTGCATATTGTTAGTTATACATCAAATGAAAAAAGCATACATATTTGATCCTTATGAGAGCAAGATTATCATCAGGTGATGCCATTTTTTCACATTTGAGAGTTTTTGGATGTGATGCATATGTGCATATACCAAATGAAAGGAAAAGACATATTGATGCAAAGTCTAAAAAGTGCATATTTGTTGTTATGCATCAAATGAAAAAATCATATAGGTTTTTGATCCTTATGAGAGCAAGATTATCATCATTGGTGATGTCATTTTTTAATGCAACAAAAGAATGCTGATTTTTCACATAAAAATAGGATAGCAACTCTTTATCATGACATGAGGATTTTTAGCTTGGTGTAATGTGAACGGTTTTAAAGATGTCTTATCACTTCAAAATTTGGCCCAATATATTCTAAAGGGAAGAGGTAAATGCTTTCAAAGTGGATTAATCTTCAAAGGTGGTGAAGGTGCTTGAAGACGATTGAAGATAGCAAGATCAAAGATTAGCCCGAATCCAATGAACAAGCTTCAAAGTGTGTCTTGAGGGGAAGAAAGACAAAGAGGTATGCAAATTTTGCATGTGAATTTTGCATTAGCTTGAGGGAAAGAAAGACAAAGAAGTATGTGAATTTTCCGTTATCTTGAGACCAAGCATATCTTGAGGGAATGTGAATTTTGCATTGATAACAAATATGTTGCAAAATTTTGAACCAACATCTTATGCAGAAGCATGCCAAAATAAAAAATGGAAAGAAGCCATGGATGACTAATACAAAACCATCTTAAAGCATCAATGATGCATGGAAGCTTATGCCACTACCAAAAGGAAAGAAGGCAATTATAACCAAATGGGTCTAGCTCAAGTAAAAATTATATGGTAGCATTGATAACCACAAGGCAAGGTAGTAGCAAAAGGATAAGTTCTAAAAGAATGCATTGATTATGAAGAAACCTTTGCTCCATTTGATTATGAAGAAACATTTGCTCCAATTGTTAAAATAAAAACAATTCGAAGAACGGTTCTTGTCATTGCTATATAACACCATTGGGGTGTTGTTCAAATGGATGTAAAGAGGGTGCATTTCTTAAAGGCCTTCTTGAAGATTAAGTTTATATTAATGTGTTATGTGAGTGCATTTCTTAAAGACTGCCTTCTTGAAGAAAAAGTTTATACTAACAGGATATGTGAAAAGAGCATCTTGTGTGCAAGTCTACAAAAGCTTTGTATGGTTTAGGATTGTTTAGCCTTGTATGCAATATTCTCATTGACAAATTAGAGCAAAGTCTTTTGAAGGAGTTTGATATGAAAGACTTGGGTGTACTTCATTATTATCATATATGGCTAAGCATGTTTTTGATTCAATCAAAATGTATTAAGGAGGAGTTGTTAACATGATGGAATCAAATCAAAAGCTTTGAGCTTGTACAAAGGAATCAAATCAAAAGCTATGATGCAGATTGGCTAAGTAATATGAATGACCAAAAGTGAGTATCTACATATGTATATCTCATGAATCTTGGTTCTATATATATCTCATGAAAAAGCAAAAAGCAAGAACTGTGTCTTTATCTTCTATTGAAGTAGGGTATTATTCAACAAAGATTGTAGGGTGTGAATGTGTTTGGTCAAAAAGATTAATTGTTGAGATTACGGAGGATCAAGAAGACCTGGCTCCGATATTTTGTGACAGCCAAAAAAGATGTATTCAACTTAGAAATATCATGGTTTTTAATGTGAAGACATAGCACATTGAAGTTCGTTATCATTTTATTCGTGGAAAAGGTTCAAACAAAAGAAGTGGACGTTGTTGTCTACTGCACACCGATTTACTGGGACAAATATTTATGGGTTCAACTGGATAATTACTGACATATATATGACACACCGGTTCTTTATACACGAACTCTTGCCGATGATGGTGGCAGGGTAATAGGCCTTAATCTTTATTGTGCAACTCGAAGTTTGACTACATAGGGCATTGTTATTCCATTGCATATCTATCAGTGATATATTACAAGCCTATTCTACTCCCATATTTGGTCTAGACATATTAATTAATTAATCAAGCCCTATCGGGCTTGATTAATTAACGAATACCTTAGTCTATTCTAAGGTATTCATTTTAATGAATACCTTATCGACCTTAGTCTCTCTCTCTTCCTCTCCATCTCCCTCCGTCTTTATCTCTCCACCTCCCTTTGTTTGTCTCTCCGATAAGCTCTCCTTCATCAGCAAACCTCTCTCTCTCTCTCTCTCTCTCTCTCTCTCCCCCTCCGTCTTTATCTCTTTGCCTCCCTCCGTTTGTCTGTCTGCCTCCCTCCGTCTTATCAACCTTAGTCTCTCTCTCCCTCCGTCTTTATCTCTCTGCCTTGCTTCTCGTTTGTCTCTCCGACAAGCTCTCCTTCGTCATTCAGCAGACATCTCTCTCTCTCTCTCTCTCTCTCTCTCTCTCTCTCTCTCTCTCTCTCGTGTGCGGGCAAGCATTGCTTCTCACCTTGAACGACTCAAATTTATAATCCTCCTCGAAAGCTCTAGAACCTTCGACCTCCCTCCGTGTAAAATCAGCTCAAATTTTTAAGCTCAAATGGTACCTTAATAAAATCAGCTCAAATTAAAATCAAACCCCCTAAGGTTCTCCTCCCCTTACCTAATTAAAATGAATAGCAAAGAAATATTTTGGTACCATATTAATGGACACAATTCTCTCATCGCTACGGTACATTGGGGGTTATGAATTTTTAGAGATAATGGAGCCATTAGCAATTGTGCATGATAGGGGTGTATATGTGTGTGTGTGTGTGTGTGAGAGAGAGAGAGAGAGAGAGAGAGAGAGAGAGAGGAGTACACACTCCATGGGTATTTGACAAAATTTATAAGGTAAGACACACCAAGGTCTATAGTTAACACCCACACCCATAGTCGAATGCGAGTTAGTGGAGTGGTTAAGGTGGTTCTCAAGAGTCCCGAGGTCATGCGAGGCCCCCCTCTCCAGGGTGTGTGTTGTTCTATCTAATTCCACCCACACCCACCAATTTGAGTACACACTATGGCTTTTAAGGTCGGACACTCAAAGTTATAAGTAAAAGAACATAATTTTCTGAACTCTTTCCTATACAGAGTTGGGCAGTTTCGTCTTCCTGCCGGAGTATACACCATCGCCTAGAGCAGCAGAGATCTTGACTGTAAGTTCGATACGCAGGCTGCTCTCTTTTGGGGAATTCGTTTCTTCTCTCGTGCTTTCTGTGCATAGATCTGCCACTCTCTGCCGAGAAAACATTGTTCCTTTACTGTTTTCTCTGGCGTTTTCCTCTGTTCAGACCATCCCGCCATTTTATCATCTGTACTTCATGCTTTAGGGTTTTTTTTTTTGCGAAAACTAAATTCAAATCCTCTTTTTTTTTGGTCACGAGGGCAAGTGTGATGGTCATGATTTGCTTGTGGCCCCTTGGTTTAAGTATCCTGTTTGTATGATTTTGTATGATTTATGTTAGCACATGGTTATGGACATCAGTCCTCCTTTACGTTTGTCTAAGCGCATGGCTATAGAAACTTAGGGCTTACTGTTTTACGGCTATGGAAAAATAGGGTTTCCTGTTTTATGGCCATGGAATAAAAGGGTTTCATGTTTTATCTAGTTTTTGGGCCTCGACCTTCTTGGTTTTAAAGAAAGTCCTTCTTTTGTTTATGTGAATTATTTGGTTTCAAGATCAACACATAACCCTTCATCAGGGATTTCAGTAAAAGTTTTATCTTAACGCTTCAGTAGGCTTTCGTGACTCCCGTTCAGGGCTTTTTTTGTGGGCACCATTTTGTCTATTGTTGAGGATTCCTTGTAGTTGATTGTTGATAAAGATTATTTCAGGGGCTTTTGATCAGGTTATTGTTCAGTGCATGGGTTATTGATCAGGTTTATGACTTGAAAGACATCAAAACAAGTCCCTATTTGCTGAAGGATGATCCAGTCAGCCTCCTTGTTGGCCTGAGATAGTGGTGTAACATGTACCCGTGTTTGTTCATACCTTTCAGGACAGGACTTTCAAGCACCTGGCTGCCCCCTGTCAGTCTTCTTGGATTAAGAAGCTCGAGGTGGCCTTAAATCAGGAGAGGCTTGAAGTGATCTGAAATTCTCAAGGGTAGTCTCACCGGTGGAATGGATTCGGGGCGATACATCCCACCACAAGCAAGATGGGATAATAACAGCGTACGGCACACTCGATCAGATGTGGTTTCATCCTTATTTGTTAACAGGATGTTGATCCCTCTTGTTTCCAAGTTTAATGGGTCATATGATTCTCACACATACATCACCCCCATCTTCATATGCTGCAAACAAGAAAAAAGCCCATGGCCGCATTTGGGTATGGATGTGGGATTTTACTCATGCCAGGCATCCTCTCATATTGCTGACTACGCCTTCTTCTTTTGGATGCACAGGCCTTGGCGAATTTCAATGCTACTAGGGAACCTGAATACAGGTATTTTGCCATGCGGTGGAATGTTCTGGTCCAGGTGTACGCATTTTATGTGGGATTTGTGCCATTTAGTTATTTACAATGCCTGATTGCTCCCCCAATGACTAGTACGTGTTCATCGTGTTGTGTGTATGAACAGAATTGGTGGAGGCTTTGGTGGCAGAGTGTTTCCTGAAGGGAATTATCCAGGAGAGTCTGTTTTTTCAAGAGAGCCTTTTCGCAGGGACATTATATTGGAAAGGGAAGGGTTTCCACCACCCCCACCAGTGATGGGGTTGCTGCCGCCTGCAAGGCGGACCATTGTGGAGGATGAGTTCACCGCTATCCGGGGTGGTCAAAGACATGAAAAGGTGGGCTATGTGGACACTATCAGGGACATCAACAGATACAGGGACATTGATAATTTCAGGGATGCCGATCGCTTCCAAGATTTCAATAGCTATCGAGACATTGATAACTATAATCACACTGAGAACTTCCGAGAGGCCAATGGCTTCAGAGACTACGGCCCTCATAGAAAAGGTGGATTCCCAGATAGGTATGAAGCTGATGACTATGAGTATGATTACATACCACGGGCTCCTATTGACATCAGTAGGGAGGGAAATCATGATCTAGATCATGATTATTCCCGACATGCAGACCACGACTCAGATTATGATCGGAGAAGACGCAGCTGGAAGCAGAGGGACAGGGATGGTGATTGGGAAAGATACAGAAGTGGGGAAAGAGATAGGAGTTCTGATAGAGACAAACACAGAGATCGCTCTCATTCTCACTCACACTCTCGCTCCATCTCTCGTTCTCGTTCTCGCTCTCGCTCTCACTCTCGCTCTAGCTACGATGAATGGAGCCGGAGATCGTATTCTCCACGAAGGTGTCATTCTTCTCAAGGGTCTCGGTCTCCCCGAAGGTCTCGGTCTCCTCGAAGATCTTATTCTCCTTCCAGGTCTCGGTCTCCCCGGAGTCACAGCCGAAGTAGGAGAGAAGACAGCATTGATGATTCCCGTTATGAGTCATCATGGAGGCGAGATCGAGTCGGAAGGCGTTACCACGAGCGGGCTCGTGTGGTAGTATATTCACAATTATGCATAATAATTCTATGTTGTAGTGGCTGCCTTTTTTCTTAAGACCTCAATCTTGTGTTTGATGTAGGCTCCTTCTGCAACACTTGTGGTGAAAGGATTGTCTCAGAAAACAGTTGAAGATGACTTATACCAGGCACTGGTAAGGGTACACCTGCTCGTATGTTGATTTCCCATATATTTCTGTGGAAACATGGCAAAATAACCTGCAGATCACATAGAAGAAGATATCTTAAGCTTTGATGAGTTGACTTGTAACAGACGGAATGGGGCCCACTCCGGCATGTGCGTGTAATCAAGGAAAGGAGTTCCGGTGTTTCACGAGGTTTTGCATTCATAGATTTTCCATCTGTGGTGAGTGCAGTGAGTTTGTGAGGACTGCTGGACAGGCTTTGATATACAACGATTGGCTAACTTGTTTATGCTTTATCTTCAGGATGCTGCAAGAAAGACGATGGAAGGATTGCGTGAAGATGGCTTGGTTCTTGATGGACGGCGTGTATATTTTGAATATAGGTTTACTTTCTTTACTTCATTTGGCTAGCTTGCTTTTATGCATCATCTTTCTTGAGTCATTGGAGTTAGAGAGATTAGCAACTTTAGTAGCAGTCTTTTGCAGGTCTACGCTACTTGAGTGCCTGTTTCGTAGTCGTTCAACTTAACCTGGAATAGTCTCTGTAGGTTGGATATGCAAGGAAGTTGTCGTTTGACATGTCATACAATGTGTGAACCCCAATATGGACATATGTATCCGTGTTGGGCCATTGGTTTTGGAGAAGAGGGTATCGTCTGCCAATGAAGCTGCTGGGGTTGACAGACTTGCTGATGGGAATTTGATTTTGTGAGTTACAGTAGCAAGCCAACTGGAGGTGTAGGAGCTCCTCAAGCAGTTCCTGCAGGCTCAGCTCCTGGTGTCTCCAAACACGGTATTTCAGCTGTTGACTGGATGTGTACTGTCTGTGGCTGTGTCAACTTTGCCCGCCGCATGTCATGTTTTCAGGTATTGTCACCTTGTGTTCTGATGGCTGCGCTTGTCGTCATGTGTTTGGACATGTTCACTCTTTTAAATGTTATCTACAAGAGTACTGATCTGATATTTTTCAACAGTGCAATGAAGGCCGAGCTGATGATGCCCCAGCTGCTGATGTCCACCTTTCAATGACTGCTCCCATTGGAAGAAAAGGATCAGAAGCAGGTCCTACACATGTTCTGGTTGTTCGTGGGCTCGATGAGCATGCAAATGAAGATATGTTGCACTATGAGTTCTCCAAATATGCTCCCATCAAGGTGAGTGGTTGGTAGTCAAGTTATTACATGATAGTTTAAGTCTTCCATAATGACAAATCACATTATTGTTTAAGCTTTTCATTACTTCACAAATCTGGTGAAACATCTACATGGCTTGCAGGACTTACGACTTGTTAGAGACAAGTTTACTCATGTTTCAAGGGGTTTTGCATTTGTGCATTTTCATTCGGTAGGCTCTATCAAACATGATTGCCTGTTTGTTAGTTTTTTCACACCCTTTTTGGAGAGACGCTTGCAAGAAAGCACTGACTACGATGGCCCTGGCCAAATCTCGTAATTTGCATGCTAGGTGGAAGAGGCAACAAAAGCTTTGGAGGCAACCAATGGAACAGCTCTGGAAAAGAATGGGCAGTTGTTAAGAGTAGCGTATGCAAAGAGCATTCATGGGCCTGGTTCATCTGTAACATCCCAGGCTAGCAGTATTGCCGCTGCTGCTATTGAAGCGGCTACGTTTGCACAGCAGGTATGGAGCTGTGAAGGTGTTGCAGGGGTGCATGAAGGCGTTGTGCACCGATTCTTCCTTTGGATTGTTTGAATGCATTTGCCTTACCACTGTATCTTGCAGTACGATTCTGCAGGTCGGGCTCCAAAAGAACATTCTGAAAATGCAGGAGGTACTGGTCCTGCTAAAGCCAACGGAGCTCCTCAATCAGGTTACGTTTGGGATGAAGCATCAGGATATTACTATGATGCAGCCTCAGGATTTTATTACGACCCTCATAGGGGTAACCTAGCTTTTGGCTTTTTTGTGTCTAGAAGAAGAAAAATCATTCATTTAAAGAACAACTTACTATCTCCTCACATTTTTTTCAGGTCTTTTCTATGATGGAAACCATGGTCTTTGGTATTCTTACAATCAAGAAACACAGCAGTATGTACCTTACGTTGAACCTGATTCTGGAGCAGGTACTGATACTGAAAAGGTATCGGAGTTTGGAAAAGGCCTTGAAGATACCGCGACCAAAAAAACCATTGAAAAGCCAACACAGGAAACAAGTGTAGTTGTTCCAGCTGAAATGACAGATGAAGAGAAGAAACCTTCCTTGGCAGAGGCTGTGCAGGCTGCTGCCATTGCTGCCCAGGCTGCTGCTAAGAAAGATAAAGAAAAGATGAAAGAGAAGGAAAAGGAGATTCGCCTTGCTTTAAAAGGATCGCTTTTGGCAAGCAAGAAGAAACTTCTAACATTGTGGAAGCAGAGACAGAACGAAGGTGAGGTTGGTACTCCCACCCCTGTTGGTGAAAGACCTTTGACAATAACAACAGCTCCATTACGTGATCCGAAACATGAAAGCTTTTCTCAAAGTGCGGCAGCTGCATTAGGAACAGTGTCTAGTCAGGCTTACACCACCATCAAGAAACCTGAAGGGGTATTACAGATGAAGGAAGGGGGTGCTTATGGTGCACTGGCTCGGGTGGCTGGTGGGAATGCCATGGGGGAAAGCCACCGTTCTGAGAGCTATGTAAGCTTGCAGCAAGCTAGTAACACTGTTAATACAGGTACAAGAAGAGTTGACGCAGCAGCCACACAATCTGCTTCTCTAGAAGTAAATTCTGGAGCTACTCCATTCAAGACAGATGCATCGGCTTTGGGCTCCTATGGCCCCATGGCAGGAGCAAAGCGCAGGTTCACTGAGGCTCCTCAACCTGTATATCGCGATAGAGCAGCAGAGAGAAGAAGTCTTTATGGATGTTCTTCATCATCACATGATGGCATGGTGTTAGAGATGGATACGAAGGATAAAGGTATTTTTCAACTTGGACACCTTATTGGACGAATTCATGTGTGAGAGCTATTGTTATATATTTGTTAATGGATTTTGTTCTCTCCTACCAGGAGTTGGAGCAAGGGGCTGGGGTATGGATATGCCGTTCCCTCCCGGCGTAGGGCCTAAGGGGTCTGGTTCTACTACAGGATCTGCTTTGGGAGGTTCAGAGGTGCTAGCTTATGAGGTGATAACAGCAGAGACAGCCATCGATGAGAGGAATGTTGGTAATCGCATGCTTCGGAGTATGGGATGGCAAGAAGGCTCAGTAAGTCTGTTCCTGATAGCTATATAACACTTCTATGCATGGGTTGTGTGCTTGTTTCTGATTAACTGCTTCTCTTTCTGAACTTTAGGGGCTTGGAAAGGATGGTAGTGGAATAGTAGAACCTGTTCAAGCCCAGTCAACAGACGTGAGGGCAGGTCTTGGAAGTCAGGCTCAGCATCGCAAGGTGGACAGCAGATTTGAGACTCAGCCTGGAGATAGCTATCGTGTTGTCATTCAGAAAAAGGCTCTTGCAAGGTTTCATGAGATGATGTAATCTTAAGGCCTTTTTTTTGAGTATGTTGCCCTATGCCTCTGACCGCAGTAACGGTCGTGTATTGAGACAAGTTGGGCCGAGTCAACTGTAAGTTGTTCAATGGCAACCGCGTTTTTCATGCAAGGTTGGGTGGGCCAATTTTTTTGTATGAGCAGTCAGTCGTATGCTGGCGTTGGACCAAGTCCATTCATTCAATTTTTTGTATGTTTGACCCATTCTTTCCAATCAATATCTCGTGGGTGTTCCCTGAAGTATGTGAAAGTCACCCACTCTAAGGTAACTTCCTATAATTGCATAGGATTTGGCACCCTGAAGTGTGAATTGTACCCACTCTAAGCTAACTATTTATAATTGCATACAATTTGGTACCATTACTTTCCAGCACTTAGAAGATGTCAGCTACATTGTGCATACACCTTTCCTCTCTGTTCGTGAGAACATTGACCATGTACTCATGTTCATGGGAAAGAGGTGTGGGAGCCGACTCAAGGCTTTGGTTAGGTCCATCCTTGAATAAGGCTTTCTTTTCAAAACCATCCTGTCTAGTTGAAAGGCTGCTAAGTCCATGACTCCTTGACTTGTTCAAAGGGACTGCAGGCTTTTCTTGAAGCTGCTGGCCAATATGGAAAGAGTTGAAAGACGTTGCGAATTCCTTCATGGAAGATGGCACTGCTAGGACTATTATCTTATTAAAACCCCTGACCTCAAGCCTACTAAACAGGAGCTCAACTGTATGATCTGGATGGACATTCTACAACTCATATCTTCCAAATAACGGATTGAGCCGTCAAGGCTCCTCACAAAGATGGTTTCTTTTGGGATAGTTCCTTCCTTGCATATTGATTCGAACATATGATGCAGGGTATCTACAGACTTTTGTTATTTGCTTTGAGGATTGCTACTAGGTAGATTAGAGTCTGATCACACCTCTTATGAGGTGAGATGAGGCTTATGAGAGATGTGTAACATTGAGATCACTACGTTTTCAAATATCCTGTCTACTATGAGACTGCGTGCAAAAGATATTCTGAGGATTACATTTGAAATGGGAAGGAGGGTTGTCTTAGAGAACGCAGGAGCAGATGCTCCACTTAACGGGGTGGTGTGTAATTGTCCAAGGGGAAATTAAATGGTTTATTAATCAAGTAGAATAAGATGATGGATATGTTATAGCTGTTAGAGGGCATAAAAAAAGAGGGCAAGGTTGAAGTGCTTAGGGTAAATCAACATGATTCAGCACCACACGATTCTTGCTGTATACTACTCCACCTATGTACTCCTAGTCAACCAGCAACAAGGCCGATCATCACTTGTTGCCAATTTTCATCCTAGATCATGAAAGATTGGTTTTAAAACTTTGTTTGGCACTTGATTTTTTTTTCCAACTGATATCTTTTGTTGAGAGTATTTCTCTAGTAGGAATCCCTTTGAAATACTATACATAACAAGAAACTCTATAAAAGCCACAGAAGTGGCT
Organism: Cibotium barometz; assembly: GCF_041138505.1. Lineage (NCBI taxonomy): Eukaryota > Viridiplantae > Streptophyta > Polypodiopsida > Cyatheales > Cibotiaceae > Cibotium > Cibotium barometz. The sequence continues at coordinate 25,057,498 of NC_141094.1, read as the reverse complement.
TTTTTCTTTAGGACTAGTGTGTTAAACGGGACAATTGTCATATTGTATTGTCAAGTATAGCCCATGTTGTTTTGTCATCAAGTAACCATTGAACTAGTCATGTATTTGGTTAGCTATTCTTGTTCCTTCGTATGTAATCAATCAACTAGTCCTGTGAAATTTGATATTGATTCATCTCCACCATGTGAGAGGAACACAACATCCAAGTGAGATGTGCAAGCAATTAAGTACAAGATGACTCTTTAACTAGGGTAGTACATGATCTACATGGACATCCCAAATGAGGGTGAATTCCCAACCCAAGAGCCCCATGGAAGGGTAAAATCCCCAGTCCATGTTCCAATTTTTTGTCATGCTCTTAAATTGCTTTGTTTTATGTGCAAGCAATAAGTTCTTTAGTCTTTAGTTTGGCAATAATTAGAACCTATGAAAAGTTGTATGTAGATACAATGGCTAAATAAACCTTGCGAATCTCACATGTAAGCAATGTTATCATCATGCACACGTAGGCAATAATGTCATCATGCACATGTAAGCCATGACGTAAGATAGTGATGTGTCTCCAGTGGGTAAATGGATAAGGTCACTTCCAAGAGGCAAGTTTCCTTTTTGATCTCCCCCCTTTTAAAAGCCCGAATGACCTTTTGTGTTGCTGTATAAAGGTCCATTGAAACTTGTATTTTCCATCTAGTAATTTAGTTATCTGTTTTCTCAAGTATGTTATCATGTTCATGTGCACAAGTCTCTTCTTGTTTCTTTGTGTGTGTGTGTGTGTGTGTGTGTGTGAGAGAGAGAGAGAGAGAGAGAGAGAGAGAGAGAGAGGGAATAGACAACCCCCTTCATAGGGCAATTACAAAAACTTACTTATAATAATCATTGATACCAAATGACAAATGCCAACCACCAAAAGAGTAGCCAAGGTAGTATTTTGATCACAAATATATTGACGGCGGGGAGGAGTTATTATATGCTACCATCCAAACATATATATTGAAGGGCTGACAACTATCATAAATATATTGAAAGGGAGGAGTTATTACATGCTACCATCCAAACAAAAGACATGTATCAATAGTGGTCACACAACAAATAAGTTGAAGTAACCAACAACCAATAGCAAAATAATGAAGGTAAGGTAGAATTAAGGTTAAGTTTTTGATAAACTATCCATAACTTTTGAAAAGTGTTAATAGTTTAAGTAAATGACAAGTATGGTTAAAATGATAGTTAGGTAAGGTTTCTCATAAACTGGTATTTAAGTGTACAAAGGGAAAATCGATAAGGTGTACCTAAGTAGATCGCATCTAAAAGAAGGTATCCAAATTTTAGCCTAGTGCATACTATGTAGTAAAAGCAACCCGACATAATACAAAGTCAAGTTGAATGCTGACATATCAAAGGTGAAATAATCTTAAAGTCATGACCATGAGTTGAAAGGTTTGAAGGTGCTTGCATGCAATTAGTTGAGAATTCGAAAGATCTTTTATAGGATTTAAGTAAAGTCAAAAACAAAAAAGGTCAAAGTTGTGCTTCTTAAGTAGACAAGTAGACAAGTTGACAAATTTCACAATTACTAAAAATGTCATAACCTTATCTTCAAGGAGACGTGTATAAACAAGGGCCTCTTCAATTGAAAAATGTGACAAAATGAAATATTCATTTAGAGTAGTAAATAATGAGAAAAATTTAAGGCCCACTATACTTAATAAATTGAGAATGTGCCCAAAAACTTAATGAATTAAAGTGTAACTAAAAAGGAAACATAAAGTAGTTATTTATATAGTATAGAAAAAAGTTTATTAAGGGGTGTTTTATGTGTGTGTGTGTGTGTGCGCGCGTGCGTGCGGTTGCAAGATTAGGGTGCCTAGTTTTTGGTCACTTTAGTGCCCTCAAATTAGCTTTAAAACATGCATTTTTTCTACCTTTAGTGGCAAATCTCTTCATTCTAAAGTTTGATCTTCTAATGAAGCATCACATGCAAAGTTTAGCACCTAATGATATAATCTGATCGAATATTGGATAATTGCAAGTCCTCATTTCTTTGTCTAAAGAGTCAGCGTATATCTCATGTCTTGGATTTGGACTGCTGGATAGTATGCCATTAAAATGCTAGAACTTTTGCATCTTAAATCATATGAACTTCTCACTTTGAATGCCATAAAATCACATAGCATGGAGCTTATTATTATTTTGAGGTGTTTCTTATTTCCAATAAATATTTCGAATCCTTGCAAGTGTTAAAAATAAACTATTTTTTTGGTACACATGAGATCTACCACTTAAAATGCTGAATTTTTTGTATCGAGTGTCTAGAGGGGATAGGGGAAGGTTAGTAGAATGTGGGACTAAGGTGAAAGTAAAAATCCAATGGTTGGATTTTCATAGATCTCTATTCTTTCAGGCTGTAAGAAGGCATGTAAAATTTTATACTTTTATTATAGAAATTATAATATTGATGTAAATTACATCAAACTTATAAGGATTAATGTTCTTGTAGTACTTCGAAAATCTATAAAAAAATAATTTGGATCAAATTGAGTATGAAAGGTCCTTTTTCACCCCTCCCAAGTAAAAATCCTCATTTTGTGTCTTCTATTCTCTCTTTCATGTCTAAAACCAAGCCTAGTTAGCTTTGATAATATGCCAAGTCTAAAGATCTTGCCGTGTGTGAGCCTAGTTAGTTTTTGTAATCTAGGCTTGGTGGTAGGTAGACCTCCCACATGTCCTTGCCACACCTTGTGTCCACGTTAGCTTGGGAAGAGTCCACATCAGCTTCATGCCACCTCAATTATCCACTTGTATGTCCTTGCTACCTTGTGCCCACATCAACTTGGAAAGAGTCCACATCAGCTTCATACCACTTAAGGTTGCCATCTCAATTATCCATGTCCTCTTGGTGGGGAGAGTCCAGATAAGCACCATGCCACCTCAACTATCCATTTAAGCTTGGTTAACCTCGTTGACTTGCCACCTCATTATCCTAGTGATCATTAATGTCACATCATTTTACCACCTTTACATGCCACCTCATAGATGATGACACGGCATGCCACCTCATGTGATGCCATGTCATGCATACTCCACCATGCCTCCACATTATATGATGTGTCCATTCCTATGTCAACCCGTGCATGCACATGTGGACACGCCATGTCACCACCACGTCATCTACACCCCCCATAGCTCTATATAAGAATACATCCATACCAATTTTTTTTCAAAAAGTTTAAATTATATTTTAAAGATATTTATAATTTATATAATTTAATATGTAATTTTTTAAATATAATAATAATAATAAATATTTAAAAATGTTTTTATATGGAAAAAATATATTTTTAAATTAAAAAGAAATAAAAATAATTATATAATACATAGTATCATGTAAATTTTTAGTTTTAAAAATAATATATCTATCAAAATTTTAAGATTTAAATCACATAATATATTTTTAGCTTTAAAATAATATATCTATCAAAATTTTAAGATTTAAATAAAAAATTTAGAACTCGTGCATTTTTGAATATAGAATCTTCATCCGTTGTGAAGGACATGTAAGAGGATACATCGCGTGGTGTTGTATATAAGAGAACACTCATAAGGAGTAGGATCTTTCACTAGATAATATCTAATGAAATGCAAGTAAGCTTCCTTGCTTATCAAGCAAACTCCTACTGTATTAGCACAACTTCTAGGCCCATTTCAGCAAAGCAATCTAGCAAGGGCATCTTAACTCTCTTCTTCTCTCTCTTAGCTCTTAACTCTCTTCTACGCCCTCTTAACTCTTAACTCTCTTCTAAGATCTCTTAACTCGTAATTCTCTTCTTACCTCTCTTAACTCTTTTAAAATCTTAGATTAACTCTCTTTGCTTCTTAGCTCTCTTCTTAGCATCCTAACTCTTCTAAACTCTTAGCATTGTTTCTCTTCTTACTATCCTATAAACTCTTATCTCAAGTCTCTTTAGTATGAGTTCTCAAGACGTAAAAGCCGAACATGATCCTTGGCGTTCATGAGGAAGAAAGCAAGAGGATAGCACTTGAATGAAAGAGGAAGTGGAGAGCACATCAACGTGCCATTGGTGAGACCAATCCTCCCCCTCCCCTTTCTTTGGATGTCGTCACATGTCTGCACTCCAACTTCTTCTCCTCTCCTCCCCATTACTTTGAAAATTCCACATTGCCCATGACTGCTCCCATCTAACCCTCCCCACCCCCTCCATAAGAACCCTCCCCACCCCTTTCACAAGAACCCTCCCCACCCCCTCCATAAGAACCCTCCCCACCCCCTCCATAAGAACCCTCCCCACCCCCTTCACAAGAACCCCATCCTCTTATTATGGGCATCCATAGTGTGGATACAAAAGAACTACCATGCGTAAATGTGCAAATGCAATCTTCTAACGCCATTTTCATGATCTCACACTTTCATTCCATGCGTTTATTCTCAATGCTTTGGTTGAGCATCATGACATCGCATACTGTAGGGTGGTTTTCTAGTATCGGAGGTCGAAGAGAGAGGGTGGCTTGCCTAGAGGTGCTCAATAATGTGCATCGTTCATACGTGACAACAACAACCAAGTGAAAAAATAGTGTGGATGCTTTGGTTACTTGACGGAGCGCCACATCTTGCATCCTTTTCATACCACCACACACACTTAGAGTGGGATGTAATAGGAGAGAAAGTTTGGATGCCAATGATGTGAAGCATTATGGGTGATTAGTGGTTGTGCACCTAGGCATAAAAGGTGTGTTCATGGAGCATGGTGCTTGATTTCTTGAGTGAGATGAGCCAAATTGAGTTATTATATTCTGAGTTTGTGTTGGCAACATTCCACACATAAGGATTGGGCAAAGGTCATTTGACTGGCATGGTGCAATATGTGGCCCAACAATCAGGATTATGGAGGTATCTAAGCTGCCACTTTGGCTAGTCCGCATCTCCACACTATTAAATGCTCTATCATCAGTGTATAGCCCCCATGGTCTTGAGCTGGCATATTTTATAGCCACACTATTTAAAAGGATGTTTGAGGTATAGCTACGTAAGTGAGGTGCACTCCATATATTGGTTCCCTGTGAGAAAGCTTCTTGGCCAACATTCTATGACATCATAATAATCCTAGATCTAGGGCAAGTGGGAAATATCTCTTGATATCTCTTCCTGCATTCTTTCCTCTATCTCAAAGAATAAGTTTGTTGCATTGAACTGTCCAAGTAGAATCTAGGTAGAGTGTCACGTGGCCATGGGATGTGGTTCTCTAATATGTACTACCTAGTGGGACCTCTCCTTCTTCATGCAGCTTACTGCCTTCTATTGTTTCCTCAAAAGAATGGTCATGAAGATCTGCAAACTTTGTCTCCTTGTTGGGATGACCATTTTGATCTTTGAAAGGCTTTGATTTATTTGGGCTACTATTTAGTTGTGCCCCTCCCACCTCCCCTGAGGGTGGCTCCTTGTCATGCCCTTCTAGACCCTTGTTGCCAACATCCTTAGCCTCCTTGTTTGCCCCTTCACCTAATCTTCCAGGGCTTGAACCTGACGATGGCATGTGCTTGTCCATTTAGTCCCATGTTTTAAGCTCGCCTATGAATTCAAATGCTTCATACCCCTCCATTTTGTTAAAAGTGGGATAAGCAACTTGTAAAGTGGTGAAAAATAGTGAGTTGGCCACTTTTTGCTCCTTTATTGGGCCATAATGCGAGGGTAGAGAAGCGGAAGTAGATAATAACCACGCCAATTGGGTCATATGTGGCAGTCTGGGCTAGCTCTCAAGGCCTTGTATAGGTAGCCCTCTTTGTTAGCTAAGCCCTCTTTGTGGATCCATGTCTTTGCTAAAATAATCTGATGATATTATCTATCTTAGTCAGCTCAGCTACATATGCAAGGTGTGTGTGGATAATTTGTTGGCCTCAAGGCGGCCTCGGCCTACTGCTCTTGGAAATTATGTAAGGCCTTGTCCCTCTCGACCTGGAGAGATCCAATGGTCTTATCCTTTTTGATCAATGTGGCTTGGTTGGTCATAAGTTGGTTCATCACTCTATCCAACTAGGCAGAAGAATTTAACCTCAGAGTGCATTCTCTCCATGTCTTTGATAGTGGCCCATGAGAGCATTCTTGGAGTTCACCGTCTCGACAATCTGTGCTTCCCATAGTTTATTAACTTGCTCTTGCAAAAGTGTGATTTCCTTTTCTTCTTTGTGACTAGGCATGGTGAAGTTGGGATAGCTAGGTTGCAAAATGTTGGGTCAACTCAACATCCGGCTTGAATGTCTAGTTGTCCAATTGCAATCAAAGCTTGGCTCGTAGTTGCACTGCTTGCGCCAATATCCTTGATAACAAAGTCTGCAAGCATCTTAGCATTGGGGGACAATGGTCCCATGGACTATGCACTCTTTTGGACAATAGTTCTTTCTTGGACTATTCAAGAATAGTTCCCTTTGCATGTGATAAGTCCTTCACATACACTTCCGAGTTGCCCGTAATCTCTCTTTATATCCAAAAGAAAACCCATTGATTGAACACCAAAGAAAGTGTGCTTGAATGGGCCTGCAACCTCGTGAAAGAAGAACCAAACCATGAAATGCATCAAAGCAACAAGTGTGAATGGAAACAAAATCCATACACACACATACATAAAGCAAGAGGCCAAGCAAGCAATAACTCTCAGGGCCATATGTTTGGAGATTCGATAGGAGGACCAAGACTATCTCATTGGAACTTGTGATGGTTTACCAGGTTTCACAATGCATGCATCATGCATGGTTATTTGATCATGTTGAATACTATTTAGAATAGTGTTTGATGAAATAATATTTTTTGTGTGGAGCTTGTGAAGGTACCTCACATGCTATTATATCAGGGCAAATATCATCTAAGTGGTGAGTCCTATTGCAAAGAAATTTGTTTGAGACCTTGACCCATCTCAATGGATGTGGGTGTGCTCCTGACACGCCTGGGTGCAAGGACAGAGGCGACTCTAGTGACTACTATGCCAAGTAGATCTAGGTAGGGACTTTGTATCATCACATAAGAGTCTGGTGTAAACATAACTTGGAGTGTTCATGCCTTGGGAAGGATATGGCCATCAGAAGTGGCTCCTAGCAATTTGGGATGTGAGATTTATGGGATCCTCTCTCATCATATGGTAGGACAAGGTGGAGTGCTCAGTGGTGCATATCTTCTTGGTTCGAGGAGTAGAGGCATGGTGCGAGGAGATATTTTGGATACATGTGACATTACTATTATTTGCTAGTTAGATGATGTTCTAGTGTTCACTATGTATGTTTTTCTGTACTTTATATATATATATATAAAGGTTTTAAGTGTAATTTCAATTTTCAAAAGATTTGTATTCCATGAAGCGTGTACACGAATTGTCTTCTAATGCATTTTAGTTGAGTGTGTTAGTAATGAATCAAGAATATTAATTATGGGTGTGTGAGTTCATGCTAACTCCACAGGTCAAGTGGTAGGGTGGTAGGCTAGAACCAAGGGATTGGATGGGGTCTAGGCTATACCTATGGATTTGGTCAAAGTAGAAATTGGATGGGGTCTAGGGTATACCTATGGATTTGGTTGAAGTAGAAATTGGATACACCACTTGGAAATTGGTGGCAGGGTGGACTGAATAAACGGGTGCTTTCTAAACAAAAACCAAAAGCTATTTTAAAAACTTAGCAAACTTGGGAAACATGAGTGGCAGGGTGGACCTAAATAAATGGGTGCTTTTCAAACAAAAACCAAAAGCTATTTTAAAAACTTAGCAAACTTGGGAAACATGGGATTTTTTTCTAGAAGAAGGGGATATCCCAGTAGAACTGTATGCTGCATAATCAAGGGATAGGACGTTGTTGGTAGTTTCCCTAAGTCACCAATATGACTTCTGTCTATGAGAATTATGGAGAGATAATTCATAGGAAGAATTGTATGCATTTCCTAGTGCAAAATCTATTGGAGGAATCGTATACATTTCCTAGTTGTGTGAAATCTATTCCAAATCAATTATGAGAAAAGTTGGAATAGCTCACACATTACAACAATGGTGTAGTAGTGGTAGTAGTAGTAGTGGTAGTAGTAGTAGTGGTAGTGGTAGTAGTGATAGTGAGATGATCGACCCTTATGCTCATCTTTTGCTACAACTATTTGAGTGTATGTAAGGGGCCTCAAGTGAGGACACTGAAAGATCTATATGGTGCTGAGCATAAAAGGATACATGGCTCCTCCTAGAAATATCCTCAAGTTGAAAACTTTCCTTCTCCATTAGAATTCCTTTCCTTTAAAGCCTCTATCCCTTCAACTCCATCATCACCATCAAAAGAACATGGTGCTACCTCTAACTTCACAACCTTATAGTTGCGATAGTCACTTTGGCATATGTCCCTTCTTATACCCTATTGACACCAACAATGAATATTGAATCATACTCTAGTAAGGGTATCCCTCCACAAACCTTCAACATCAATACACCCTAGTGATGCCATTGATAATAAAGGCATGTCCTCTACATCGATGCAATAATTCATGAGTGTGCCAGAGCCCCTCTTTGATCAACCTCATTAAAGGAGTCAGACGCGTCTATCATAAAAACCTTATCATCAAGAAACCCTCTTAATAGTAAAGACCTACCCTCTACATCGATGTAATACTTCATGATTAAGCTTCTACTCCAAGAGCCCCTCTTTGACCAACCTCATCAAAGGAGTCACACACTTCTGTCATAAAAACCTTATCATCAAGAGCCCCTCTTAAAAACAATCCTAAATCATTAACAAAATGAGGATGATAAAAAAGGTTATCACTTTAGAGCTAAGTGTCTTTGATGGTTGTAAACTATTATATTCCAACAATTCCAACAATGTGCTACTAAATAGTTCCCCTTTAGAGAGGTCCTCTTTAGATAGTTCCTCTTTAGAGAGATCGTCTTTAGAACTCATATTTCATAACAAAGGTAAATCCATCCAAGTGACCTCATAACTCCTTTCATCACATGAAGACCCAAGCCTCATCATTGATGGGGCCAAAACTAACAAATTGTGACTACTCTATTATAAGCAAACGCTAAGAAAAGTACTAGACCTTCAGTTGCATTAAAAAAGGGTATGCCTAAGTCAATGTCAAGATATCTTCATGGTGTCAAAAGTTGGGTAGAAATGTAAATTTTAATAGATGAAGGCTACTATGAAGGTCGCAATTTGATTTGGCACCTCACCAACCTAGGCAAGACTTGCAAAAAAATGTTCACAATGCAAATCTACGCAGCCTGGAAAGAATAGTACTCATCAACCTCTTATGTATCTCAAAAACCCAAAAGATTTAGACAAGATATTCTTCCAACTTATCAATTACGGGTCCCTAAGAAATTATTGCAAGCACAGGGATTCTATGAAGGTAATGAAAATATATGGATTCTAAAGAAATCCACAAGGTCCCCTTAACTTGAACAAAGGAAGAAACCTCAACAAAATGAAAGAATCACTAAGCCCCACATTGCAAAGTCTATAAAAAATGGGTGCCTACATGCGTACTCATTGCTTAAGTGTATTATGATGTTAATTCCACCATCTGGGTGCCCAAAGTTATCAACAAAATGATAGCCTTGCCACCAAATTTTGTGTCAAGAAAAAGCACACCCATGTCTCAAATGGTGTGGTGGGCCAAATAAATAACAAGTAGACCACAAGAACCTCCCAAAAATAGAGAAGACACAAGAACCTGCTTGCACTCTGAACAACAAGGATATGCAACAAGTCACCTTAGCAGCAATAGATGCATCAACACCTAAAAAGCTACCCCCATCATCAAAGCTTCAACGCCAACATTTACTATTGCCAAAACAAAGTCATCTAGATGCTCAATGGCACCACTCAAACTGTTTGTCAACTCACTTTGGGTCACTACAAAAGGGATTGTCAAGGCCTAGAACTAGACATAAACCTACAACCCTAAAAAAGGGAGCAAGAGTATCTCTATTATTAGCAATATCCCTTGGTGAAGGAAGGAAGTGGGTACTAGGGGCTTGGAGTTAGAGGGGAATTAAAGATTCCCCTCTATTATTAGCAATATCCCTTGATGGTGAAGGAAGGAAGTGGGTACTAGGGGCTTGGAGTTAGAGGGGAATTAAAGATTCAAAGGCAGAGTAGGAAAGGAAGTTCTCTATATCCCTGGAACCAATCATGAGCAAATAGATGGGAATGTTCATGCATGACTTTCCTCAGAATAGTCATGCCATGAGTATCTCAAGTTTTTAATGCTAAATAAGTTACTTAAAAGGGAGCATAAATCATTCTTAGCACCTCAAAAGAGTCACGGGAATAATAAAGGCCAATCAAAAGCATGATATTCAAAAGATCAATTGGCATGAAAAACCAATCAATTTTCACGCCATGAAAAACTAAAGTTTTTCATGCCCAAGGAAGGTGTTTAAAAAGATTAAGCTCATACCTAGCCTATCCAAGGTATCACATGAACCACATCACCTCAAATATGAAATTTAAAAGTTAAGTTAATGTGAAAAACTAGTGGAAGTTCATGGCTAGAGAATCTCAAGTTTTTCATGTCCAAAAGAGTTGTTCTAAAAGCAGTATAAATCATGCCAAGGTCTTCACAGTGATTAGGTGATTCATAAGATCAACTCAAAACATGAGATTCAAAAGATAAGTTAGTTTGAAAAACCAGTAGAAGTTCATGGCCATGGGTATCTATAATTTTTCATGCCCAAAAAATTTCTTAAAATCTATCAAATTGAGGTGCCCCACAAGCTTCCACAAGGTGTGAAGAAAGCCAACATCTTGTCAAAATAACAAGACATCAAGATTTTTTTTATGTGTCTAATTCATGTGTGACTATCTTGACACATGTTACGTGCCTTATTAATGAGTTAGTTGCCCATAACCTTCAAATAGTGTGTTTATTTAAGCTATTCTCATCCTTTCTTTACTTTTTTCTCTTGCTTTTATTTTCTTCTTTGCTTTTGACTCTTGCTTCATGGGCATCTATAAACACTTTGCAAATACCTCTATAAACACTTTGACTCTAGCTTTATCACATGTGTCTCCATCAGTCTATGTTGGCGATACAACACCACCAAGGCAGGGGGTTTCCTGTTTGTTATTTTCCTTTCATCTCTCTATTGTGTGGTTGAACATGGTCTCATGCTATCACAAAGTCGTGACTTAACAACATATTTTCTCTCTCAGTCAGTCTATGTCATCTGTTATGGATGTAAATATGCAAAATCTTTTTCTCAGTCAGTCTATGTCATCTATTATGGATGTAAATATGCAAAATCTTTTTCTCAATCAATCCTCTACAATTTGTTATGGATGTGAATGTGCAAAATAATTTTCTCAGTTTGGTTCTCAAAGTCCTTCTTGGTCCTACATGTCAGTCCTCTGTCATTATCAAAGCCCTTGTTCATACATATATCAAAAGGGACACAAATCGTAAGATTGAAATTTTAAGTCACATATGATGTGATGTCTCTTATACTAACTTTAGACAAAATCATTCACCACCAAAAGAGTCAACTGTGAAAATCAGTCCATTAGGTTATGTTTAGCTCTTCTTCTCTCATGTATTTTTTCTTCTCTGACCTCATTACACTAATCTAACACCACTTTGCACCAAAATACTAGTTATCTTTTGGCATGAGTTTCTTCAAAAGTCGCACGTGAATAATCAACCTAACCATTCACGTCACAAAAATCTTAAAAAGTGCATGATCTACTAAACTCCACTCACCATCTGAGTGATCTATGATACCAATATGCATGCAAATGGTTAAAATAAAATATAAATTTTCAAGTGTGGATATCTCAAGATATTCATGCTGTGAAAAATGAGTCTAATTTTTCACGCTAGTAAAAAGGTTCAGGAATGATCCTTAGCACATGGTTTCCATATTCTATTGCCTTAGTAGACCATTATGACATCTTTGTACCTCAAAATTTTGACATCTATCAAATGTGAATAATTCAAGATATTCACGCCATGAAAAATGAGTTTGGTTTTTCATGCTAGATGATGAAAACCTTCCAGATCATTCCATAAGCTTGTAGTGATATCACTTTAATACACATTAACAACTCATATGACTAATCAATCAACATTAATTACAAAAGTGGGTGAAAATATGACTAACCAGTCAACATTAACTGTAAACAAAGGGGGATAAAAAGAGAAAAAAGAAAAGAAAAGAAAATACTATTTGAGATTGATCCCTACCAACCATGCTTTACTCACACCTCCAGTAGAAGAGATGAAAAAGCATATTGGGTAAGCTCATTTGCTTATCATTCTTATTTTAATTGGCCTAACAACTATAGCAGTAGTTTCTCTCAGTGAGTAAATTATAAATACTCACCCACTGGTGGAAAATTACAAGTCTTATAAGAAACCATAGCCTCATCATTGACATCCTTCCAAGTACATCTCTAGATGGGGGGGCATGGTGGGTGAAAGCCTGTGGTCAATGGTATGATCCATCACCTAGTTTTACCTTAAAAGGTGAAAGTATAAAAGGTTATCCTCATCATTGACACCCATTCAAACCTTGACAACAAGAAAACAATAATCTTTTCACCATAAAAGCCCACACCTCTCAAGAAGGTAAAGAACTAGGGTAGTCATTTAGCTGGGGATCTACCACACCTCTCAAGAAGGTGAAGAACTAGGGTAGTCATCTGGTTGGGGATCTACCACATGAATCCCACATACTTAAAGGTGGTGAAGAAGGAATTGGATAAGATGGAGGAAGGTGGCATTATTATTCCCATTAATCGCTATCCCCCAAATAAGAGTGGTCATCCCCCAAAATAAGAGTTATCATCCCTAAAAGAATAAGACAAAATAAGATCCACATTTGTTTACACTTCAAACCTCTCAAGCACTGTTAAATAAGGATGGGTTCCCTCTTCCCTTCATTGAATGCGTTTAGGAAGTATAGCAACAATGTATTCCTTCATGGATGGGTTCAGATGGCAATCTACCCAACATGCCGACTAGCTCAAGACTACCTTTACTAGTGGGGGCACCTATGTGATGATGCTTTAGCCTCTTTCCATTTAGAGATACAAAGATCTTTGAGGAGCATCTCAATGACTTTCTTTGTATTTTATTGGATAATTTCTCTAATTTTGATAGTAATAAGAACACCCAGGGTGGGTGTTGTGTGTTAGGGAGGACCACTTGCACATCTTACTCCGGTCTTCATCAAACAAGAGGATTTTACTTAACCCTTTAAGATGCCACTTTTTGGTTAGCCATGGATTCCTATTAGGGCATGTGATTTTAAGAAATGGAGATCATAGTCATTCTCAAGTTGCTTCTTTCCTCCAACTCCAAGGGGGGTATAGGAACTCTTGAGGAACACAAGATATCAAAGTTACTTTGTGAGGATGTATGCATATATTTGTTTTTTTCCTTCCTCATCTAGAGGTGCACTTCCATTGGGGCCCAAAGAACAAGAGAAGGCCTTCTTTATCTATTTGTATGTAGATATTTGTTTTCTTCCTTCTTCATTTAGAGGTGCCCTTATATTTATATGCAGATTTTTGTTTTCTTCCTTCTTCATCTAGAGGTGCCCTTCCATTGGGGCCCAGAACAAGAGAAGGCCTTTACTTTCTTCAAGAATATGTTATTGCATCCTCTTGTGCTCATAGCCCCCAGTAGTAGTAGGCAGTAGTAGTTGGTGAATCATCTTCCATGTACATAACATGGAAGATGATTGCATCCTCTTGTGCTCATAGCCCCCCAGTAGTAGTAGGCAGTAGTAGTGGTGAATCATCTTCCATGTACATAACATGGATGCCAATGGTCCCATAAAACTAATTTTGCAACACTCAAAGGGAGGCCAAGGAGTGGTTATTATAAGCAAGGGATGATTGTTGTGGCTCTTGCGGGCTTGGACCTACTCTTTGGCATAGATATAATGTGACATATAACTCTTGCTAATTTGAGAATAGTGAGAGTGCCATCATAGCCTCAACCCTACATAATCTTTTGGGTCGTGATGTGCCCTAGTAAATGTGCCCCTCCTAGACCTTCATGAGTAGCTTCTATAATAATACTCGTGGTTTTGACAAATCTCCTAAGAACCTCATCTCTACTCATCTTCTCTATCCATCGAGTTGCCTTACAATTACCTTAGTATAGTGTCCTCTTAGCTCTCATATAGGGTGGGGACCTATTGTGCTAAGTACCATGTTGGGGGCATCCACTGCAAACAATATACTATCTTAAAGGTCACATCGCCAAAAGTTGGCTTGATAGAGGGTCAAACATTACATGCTGATCCATGCTAGGCAAGACCATAATCTCAAAATCAAACTCTTAAAACAATAACAATCATCTCCAAATTCTACTAAGCATTTGAGCCATGTTTAATGTACTTTATGGCCTTAAGAGTCCAACCCCAAGGGTCAGAAAGAGGGGGTACAAGATAAAGTTGGCCCATGTAGTGATGAGGAAAGCTTTAACCAAAGCTTAAAAAAGGGCCCGAGCCCTTGAAAAAAAGTTTCCAAGAGTCCCAACAAGAAGGTCAAAAAAACACTGGAGAACCTCTAAGAAAGGAGAGAAGATGGAGGTCACCACTACGCACCAAGGCATTGACAAAGATTAGGTTCTACCAAAGACTTTGTGTTAGTGGTGGACAACACTTCAATGACTAGTTCGTGAGATCACTCAAAACTACATATCTGCATGAGGTACACACCAAAGGCAATAGAATCCCTATATGAAGCATCAGAGGATACAAACTTATGTGCCATCATCCATGCCAATCTCAGTGACAAATTTGATCTCGGCTAGAAGGTTACTATAGTGAATCTTAGTCTATTATCTAGGGCCAACAGTGGTGTTCACATGCTCATAGATGCTCCGAAATGCATAGGGTAACAATCCAAGACAAAGACATGTAACTAGAAAGGCAAATCTATGGTGACCATAGCCTTGGATAAGCTAGATAATACTACTATATAATCTCTTTTGTAAACGTCACCATGTAATTGACATCTTTTCTTATGAAATGAATGTGTTTTTTGTATGCTTTTCAATTTGTTTATTTTCTTTTAAAAAACATTTCATTGGTAAGAATAATGTGCCTAGGGTTGCACCCTAGGTACATTGGTAAGAATAATGTGCCTAGGGTTGCACCCTTTCAGGGGCCATTTGATATTATGTATTCAAAAGTTGATGTGCAGGGAGGCCATGTACATGGCTAGATAACAAATTTGTATGTAGTGAGCATTAGAAATTTAAAAAAAGGCCCCCCCACCAAAGCTTGAATATGGCAGGGGGGGTTTCCTTATTTTTAATTCCCATTAGGCAATAAAATGACCTTGCAAACCATTATGACACTAGCACATAGGTATATCAGTGTGCTTGCATCATGGATGCTATGAGAGATGGCTAAAAGCCAAGCTTCAAGTTGGTAAGGCAACACCGGACTTCCCATAAGTTGCAGTCAAATATGTTGATGGGATCATAAGTGCAAAAGAAGGCACCTCCCACTCCAAGTCTTGTTTTCCGTGAATATGAAGATGGAGGCTCATCAATTCTTAATACATCACTTTAAAGATCTACTTCCAATTGAGTTGTGCATTCTTGACACAACACAGGGTTTTGCCAAAGAGGTACAATGGAATGTGGATACGTTTGGCAAGTTTCTTAAGGGTGTAATGGAGGCCACACTATCCCCAGTACAGTTTATCTTATTATCCTGATTGAATATGAGAGAGATGGTCAATCTCGAGGATGTTGTATCTGAGGTTGTAGGCTAGTATCAAAGATCATCCATACGGACAAGATCCTACTCATGGGTGTGACAGAGACCTTTTGTGTTCTAATGTTCTTGACAAGGAGGGTAGCTTTGGGGGATATGATCACTTGTTTTAGAAGACACCTAGCTTTACTCTAAACTTATAAGACCCATCCTTTAACATAGATGAGGATGAAGTGACAAAAGATGCACAGGAGCATATGAAAGGTAATGTCATCCTAGAGTACATCAATAGCTTTTACATGGAAGATCAATATGTTATTGACCTCTTCACCAGAGAAGTGGTGTCAATACAAACATTGGCATCCCAAAGAAAATTAGTTTCATTGGTAAGGACACATCAACAAGCCAAAGATGTTAAGTCCGTGTGTGTGACTTTTGCAATAAACGATCCGATGTGATCAAGGTATGGGTTGGAATCTAGGAGGCACTCATAGCAACTACTAAACTGAAGACACCTATACCTGATCCACAAGGAGATAGAGAGCCTATATTGCACCCTTGCCTCCTCTACCCCAATATGCACTTGCAAAACTTCCAAAAGTTAACAACAATTGAAGACTTAGAAGGTGCTTTATAGCTAATCATTGATCGTTCAAAGTAGTAACTATAATTTCGATCATATTAAATTGTCACTGTAATGTAGATAGGCTGTCTTTTAGTGTCCTTTAATGTATAGATGTTAAGACTTATGGTTCCTTATAGCACATTTTATATGTTATACACTGTCTCTTCCCTTCCATACAAACTTTAGATATGCATACTGGTCTCTCAAGAATGATGTGTCCATTATATGCATGTTCTCTTTCAATGTCTCTAACGAAGTATATTGATGCTTATGTTCCTTATAGCAATTTGTACATGTCACACCCTCTCGCCCTTCGTACAAACTTTAGATATGCATGGTGGTCTCTCAAGAATCATGCATCCATTGTATTGTAGAGTTAGGATTTACTACTTTGATATGTAATGGTAGTCTATCCATAACCACAATGCACTAGTGTCATTCTCTCCATGCGGTTATGGAGAATGGGGAGAATGCATTCTCCGTAAGTCCATGGGAAGAATGGCATTCACCCCATGGCCTTATGGAGAATGGAACTAGTGGCACTATTGATATTCTCCCCAATGGGGTTATAGAAAATGGCACTAGTGTCATTCCCCACCATAACCCCTAAGGGGGAATGGCACTAGGACCATTCTCCATAACCCATAGGGGAGAATGGCACTACTACCATTCTCTCCCTTGGGGTTACAAAGAATGGCACTAATGCCATTTTCTAGAACCACAAGGGTGGATGGTACTATAAGCATTCTCTCCATAGCCCCATGGGAGAGATTGCACTTCTGTCATTCTCCATTATCCATGGTGGAGAATAGCATAAGCCCATTCTCCCTCATGGGGTTACGAGAGAGGGTGTATGACATGTACAACTAGTGCCATTCTCCCCCATGGGGTTATGGGGGATTGTACTAAGGACCATTTTCCATAACCCTATGGGGGCCATTCTTTATAATCCATGGTGGATAATGGCACTAGTTATACATGTCATACACCCTCTTTTACCCTCCATACAAACTTTAGATATACATAGTGGTTTCTCAAGAATGGTCCTAGTTCCTTTCTCTAACAATGTTGTACTAATGACCATAGAGATTGCCATTCTCATTTAATTTTATAAAAAAGTAAAGAGTTGTGAAGAAGAGAGGGTTTCAAAAGGTGTACAGTAGCTTTGGTCATTAGAATGGCACTAGTGCCATTCTAATGACCCCAAGAATGGGTTTTATATAGTTTTAATGAGCCTAGAGAATAATTATTTTGCCTCTCCCTAAGGGTGTCATGAAGAATGGCCCAATATCCATTCCACTAAGGGGCATGATGCGTAGCATAGCTTTGAATGGAGTTACAAAGAAGAATGGCTCTAGTGCCTCTCTAACTAGAGGGGATGGTGAGAATGGTAGAGCGGTAGGTCATGTAATTCTAATAACCCTAAGGATGGCTCTTTTGCAATACTAATGATCCAAAACAATGGCTCTAGATCTTAAGACCATCGGAGAAGAATAGAATTATTACCTCTCACTCTTTAGTCTCCTTGGAGAGAATTGAATTAATGTCCTTCTTCATAACCCCATATGGGTTGTGGGGGTGGTTTATGGAGAAAGACACTTTAAGTAGTTTAAATAGGTAGTGATTTCCATCATATTTTGCCATAAGTTTGAAGATATCTATGACCATGTTTATGGGGGACTCCCTTTTGGCCTTGTGCATTGTCTCCTAATTTCAAGGCACCATGTATTCCTTGTGCAACTCCTTTTCCTCTAAAACTAGTTTAATAGATGAAATATCTTTGGTGGACATAAATATATTTGAGTTTACTGACAAATGATTACAACCAATAACACAATTTTTCTGGCGAATTAGATGTAACCACGTGGTGACTTTTCTAAACAATCCTGATACGCTATAAATACATCAGCATTTACTTGCCCTCTTCGCTCATTGCAAGGTGTCAGCGTATCATGGTAGCACAGTGCAATGCCTTTATTGCAGCAAATGCACCCACTCCTGTACAACACCAAGATGAGGGAAGAAGAAGACGCAAAGTGGACACACGTACAGATAGAACATGGCTTGTTTTTCCTCATCTCCAAACATTGACCTCCCCAAAAGAAAGCACTCGCTATTATTCTTCACAATAAGTATAAAAGCCTTCTTATTTGGTACTTCACCAGTCTCTCTGACTTTAAGCACACCCATAACTAATCCTTAAAGCCATGCCGCATTTTTGATGGAGGTGACTACAGCTTTCACCTGTAAATAATTGTTCAGAGAGTATATGCCTTTCTCCCTTCCATGCCCACTCATTTTGTACCCTCCAAAAGGTATAGCAGCATCAAAAACATCAAAGCAATTGATCCATACAGTCCCTACTCGCAAGGCACGGCTTAAGGTGTTGGCTGTGTCTATATTCTTGGTGAAAACACCAGCTGCCAATCCATACGGAGAGGTGTTTGCTCTCTGTATGACTTCATCCAGTGTCCTGCACCACACAACCAATACATGGCATATGAAAGCCATTCACACAATTTTAAAAAAAAAGGAAATCTTCAATTGATTTTTTCTTGTTTTACTGACAGACTAATAGAGGTGACCCTCACTTATATTTTGTAATAGATTGAACTGGTCCAAATATTTCCTCCTTTGATATAATCATCCCATCCTACATGATTGGTCAGTCAAAGATTATCAGCCTTGTAAACCGAAATTTCTCTCTTTGTCTCTCTCTCTCTCTCTCTCTCTCTCTCCACACACACACACACACACACACACACACACACACACACAGTACACAATCCTTGGAACATGGTCTCACACATGATGGATGTATCTAGGTAGCTAGTTTGTTTTCTTTTTTTTCCATGATACTTCATAGATTCCTTGTAACACTTTTGGTCTCATATACCCTTTTGTCTTTTGTAGACATTATTATTGCTCTCTCTCTCTCTCTCTCTCTCTCTCTAGCCAGCAGTGCCTGTACCCTGCGGCTCTTCCTGATGGAGCTATGCAGGCACAGAGATCTCCTATTCAGAGAGGCAGAGGCCAGACAAAATCGACTTGCATAAATCCTTAGTGGTCTTTGGGTGAGCTCCTCCCTCTCCTTGACTTGGCGACCAATGAAGGCCCTCCAATGGACACCTTAGTGTGCTAGCTCGGGTGGCAGGTCTGCAGGGGGGGGGAGAGGAGGAGGTGGGGGGGGTTGGTTGGAACTGCTTCACTTCTTGCTTGTGTTTGTCTGGGGGGTAGATCAGACATTGGAGGCTGCCCATATTGCTATATGCTGATGGCATTGTCTTGATCGCAGATTCAGCCGAGGGTTGGCAGAAACATTTGGATGCATTAGACAGAT
Source organism: Cibotium barometz (assembly GCF_041138505.1). NCBI lineage: Eukaryota > Viridiplantae > Streptophyta > Polypodiopsida > Cyatheales > Cibotiaceae > Cibotium > Cibotium barometz. The sequence goes on along the minus strand of NC_141094.1, from coordinate 25,037,814 downwards.
TTTGCAGGGGGAGAGACCTTAGGTCAATATGGGTATAACCAAGGTTACGGTCTTCAACACATCTTACATGGTCACCTCACGATTATCTTTCTTATACAGAGAGGCCCTAGAGGAGATTGTGCAGAAGTACCTATACCTTGGAGTCACTTTTACAAGCCCCCAGTTTTGCATGACCACAGCTGTCAATGACCACAACCGGCAAGGGGGCATGCCTCTCTAGCCCACCTGGGGAGACACTTTCCAGGAACATTTCCAAGAGCCCCGTACTAAGTGTCGGCTCTTTGACACTATTACGACCAGCAGCTATGTATGGTGCAGCCTTCGGGGGGCCAGGCCTAGGGAAGGATGAGTGGAGAAGCATAGAGAGGCTCCAGGTGATGATGTTGTCAGGTATGATCAGGAGTAAGCCATCTATAACACGACATTATTTGTGCAGACTTTGGGGTGGCCCCACTGTTTGGCCCCTCTTACATTCAGCATGTATACACTCTTGACAGAGATCGCTTCCCACAGCTAGCTCTAGAGTCCTCTATGCAGTTATATCACTCCTATGTAAGGCAACCATTTACACGGTCAAAGCCTTAGTCTTTGGGGGGGCATGGGGACCCTTGGTGGGGACCACAAAGGGGCAAAAGTGGACCCATTATTGGGCTGATGGAGGGCACCTACGTAAAGAGACTTTAAGGGCACATCTTTTGAGAGCAACTCTAGCTCTTGATGCCTATATAAGCGCATCAAACCAAGGGCATAAATTATCTTGCAAACTGTGAGCTCCAGGATCAGCCCAAGCATGAAAGAGGCAATTGACCCTTGAATAGCTTGCATAAGGGGAGCATAGAGATTAAACTATGTGGGTCCTACCATGGGTCTATGAGTAAATGGCTACTGCCATGGGTTTGTGGCCTCAATGCATATGCATATATATAGCCATCCGGACATAAAGCATAGTTATTTCAAATGCTTATATGCAAACTTTTCAGCTGAGAGTACACTCCTTAATGTATACAAATATATTTGGACAGTGTTGTAAATATACGCGTTCAAGTATCATATGATGATCTCACATCTGTGATACATTATGATCTTAATCCATAGGGATTAACCACTACGACCTGGCTAAAATTTATGCTAGTATTTACAAAAGTGTTTGTAATGTTTTTGATCCAGGGGATCGTCATTACATGCATAAGAAGATACATTCAGCTTTTGTCTCAAAGATTTGACAGATGCTTTGGAGCATGTTGTGGTCACTCTATCCCTCATGTTTAGAGGTTATGTATCTCTCATGATGAGACTGAAGCAAGAATATCTATAGGATCTTCAAGAAGAAGAACCCAATACCTTGATTTGCCACACATGAAGTATACCTTGCATATTGGGAATCACGAGGAAGTGCAAGTGGATTAGTACGCTGGTGTGTTACTTTGGAGGCACAGGGACATTACCAAGAGCTTTACTTGAGTCCACCTCTCCTCCAATATGGAGTGCATGTGGTAGAGTATCACTTGAGTCTACCTCTCTTCCAATACAGAGTGCATGTGGTAGAGTATCACTTCAGTCCACCTCTCCTCCAATCATGGAGTGTACGAGTAAAGAGTTTTATTTGAGTCCACCTCTCCTCAGAGTTTGTGATCGAGCACTAAGTGCATGTTATTAGGAATTCATGGTGGAACAAAGGTGAAGATTATCATGATGGATTAAGCCTAAGCATAAGTATGAATAAAAAGTGATTAAGACCAATCAAGAGGAATTAGCACAAGGACAGCATAACGATGAGAATGAGAGAGTGAGTGTGTACCACTCTTGCATTAGGGTGCCTCTTAAATAGGCAAGTACAGATGTGATTATAATTAGCTTAATCAAGCCTAAGTTGCTAATCCATATCCACAAATCACTCCTTGTTCTCTCCCTCAGATTTCTCCACTATTCTCTCCTAGAATTTCTCTGCATGATTCCAGCTTCCCTAGATGCATGGTGGGCTGATTGACCACCTGCCTTTTACACAGATTCTCAGTAATAACAATCTACTACCCAGTTATAGCTTGGTGAATATAAATGACCATTGACCAACTTTAGACCTTATGCCTCTAAGGCTTGGTGCATGGATATTTGGTTGATTATTCCAACACGTGGTGGATTTTCTCGAGCCCACCTCTTCTTAGTGTTTGTAACCAAACACGAAGGACATGTGGTAGAGCTGACTGAGTCCATCCCTTCTCTGTGTTTGTAAATCAAACACACAGAGTACATAGTGAGATCTTATGGTTTACCCCCTTTCAGTTTTGAGTCAAATGTTTAGAGCCCAGGGTGAATGCCGCCATTTGATTCTGACACCCTCGTTCTAACCAGTGTTCAGTGAGATGGGCCAACCATGTGGACAAGTACAAGCTAAATGAAAGGGAGATTGTCCAATACATTCTATTGCATGGCATACTTGCATGCCTCAAACTATTTTCACATGAAATGTTTTACTGCATGCAAGATTTGTATGTCCAGTTTATAGGTGAATGCCCTCCCGTGAACCATGCAAGTGAATTTGTATTCCAACCATGTTTGTGGGCTGTAAACAAGTGGTAAGTAACCCCAAGCCCTCTGTTTATTTGTACAAGAGTTGTGGCTAATTTTTCTGTTTGCAAGTTCAAACTTCATTAAAGTGTGGGCAGACAGGTTATGAGTGAGTTTGGACCATTTTATTAAATGATCAGCTTGGCATTAATCAAACAGGAGTTGGTGGTAAAGAGCTTTACAATATGGGGTTCCCCGGATTATCTCTCTTCACAAAGTGTATGTGTATCTTCTGAATGGCAAACCGATAAACTTATCGCTTCTGCCAACCAGTTGTATATCTTTGAAGTTGGGCCCAAACTATTGTGCCTACTCGCCGTACTAATGTGTGACCTCTCCATACACCTCATGGCCAAAAAATGCCTGTGCTCGCTGCCATACAACTATACACAGCACCTGTATGCTAATACCTGCTGCCAATCTGTCATCTACTGTTGCTCGGAGTGCTTCTGTGCATTCTGATGCCAACATCTCCGGTTTTTGCCGATTCAAATATCCAAATTTTGGTTGTGTTTACAGGTAACAGCTTTGGTCGGTTCTATTTCTTCTCCACATCAGCATGCTTGGCCATTAAGATCTCCTATGTCTTAGCTTGGAGAACACATGCATGCATACGGATGCCAGTGGAGCATAGCTGCTTGTGACAAGTCAGTAGGGATTGGAGAGTGAGAAATTGCGTGCCTAAAGCTTTGGATTTCAACATTCTACACTGACAAACTTGTGTTAATCATTAGAAATCAGGCATTCAATGCCTGTGAAGCTTGTATCCCATAAATTCCTTGCTAATACAATGTATTACAAGGAGGGTCAGCCCTTTCCGGTCCTAGTGCATGTGTCAGTTGATTTTCAGCATTGCTATTTTGTTTGTGTGCACCATTTCATTCCCGTTTAAGATTATTAATAGTTTAAGTGTGTGACAAGATTGTGCTCAACCCCGACCAGGGGAGTTTCACAAACCTGTGAGAAAAGAAAAAGGGGGGGAGGGAAGAGAAGGTGCGGAGAGGGAGGGGAGGGTGCTGCTTGCGGGTCACTAGATAGGGGAGCTCCACAGCTCCTTTACTTGCACTTTTTTTCACCCTAACATGCTTAACATAAACTCTTATGTGCATATAGAATGCTGCCATATAAACACCACAGAAGCTCTCTAAACCTTTCCTGTAAAACAATTTTTTTAAATGCACCTATTTGTGACTTCTTACACACCTGCATGCTAAGACTTAAATAAGGAATCACTACAGCAGAACTCACTGCTCACTATTAGGAAAAATCAAGCTAAGATTTACCTGCACATCTGCAAAAATAGTAGGCTTGATGTAATAGCCTTTGCTGCCAAAACGGTCCCCGCCTGTAAGCAATCTTGCACCTTCTTCCTGGCCTGATTTGATGTAACCCATCACCTTGTCAAATTGTTCGTCACTGATCTGTAGCATGATAAATTACAAAATAAGCCATCCTATTTTTCCGCAACTCAAAAAACATTGTATCTGAAAAACCTACTATAAATGCAACACTCAGCTAGCAGGCCTATTTAAGCTGACTCCTAATACCCTTCCATAATGGTACACGTGCTATTTCTTGGGGCGAATCTCACGCCAGTTTCAAATGAGACCCTGAAGCATGAGGTATACAAAAGGCACTTCCAAGTGCATTCTGCACCAACACTGTCACTAGCAAATACTTTGCTAATTGAAAATTTATAGACTAAACACTTCTGTCAACCAAGCAAGATTAAATTTGAAATATAAATTGAGCGCAGTGACCTGAGGGCCCTGTTCCACTCCTTTCCGAAAAGGATCACCAACAACGCGCTTCAACGCACGTGCCTTTGCCTTTTCCAGAAACTCATCATAAATGCTTTCATGTACAAAGGTTCTTGATCCAGCACAGCAACATTGTCCCTGAGGTAAGATCAAACTTATCAACTCAGCTACATCTCATCCTTCTTCCATATGCATAGAATAATTATGTCCAAATCAAACCTGGTTGAAAAAGAGAGCAAAGTGGGAAAGCTCCACAGCATGGTCAATGTCTGAATCTTCTGTTATGATGAAGGGAGACTTGCCCCCTAGCTCTAGGGTAACAGGTTTCAAATTACTTGCTGCTGCAGCTTGAGAGACCAGCTTTCCAACTTCAGTTGAGCCGGTGAATGCAAGCTGTAAAAAGTGGTAATTTCCATTATTATAACAATCTGCGGGAGTTTTACTACCCTCCCAACCGTCTCCCCCTGCATATGCATGCAGAAGTGCCATATCAAGCTGCCTATCATTATAAGTCTATTGCAAAACCAAGACCCTTTGCGGCTGATGTGGATGGATTTCAAACAAATCGATAGCATATATAGCATTTTCACTACACTTTTTCCTTCCCATCCCAAAAGCCTTCCAGATGATGGTACCCTAAAGAACTTATATCCTTCACATGCACCATCTCAATAAACCAAGAAATGATAAGAGCTATCAGATGTCACTGACCTTATCAATATCCATGTGGCTGGCAACAGCTGCTCCTGCAGTTGGACCGAAACCTGAAATAATATTCAGGACACCCTCAGGGAGTCCGGCCTGCACAGAGTTTTCCCAGCACAATGCATGTTTAGTTTTATAGAGTGACATTTTCAACTAGTCAATAGTTTGATGGAAGCATAGTTAATAGGGAACTTTTCAACTACATGCATCGTGTCGTGAGAAAGATACCTCAAGCAAGAGCTTGCCGGCTAGCAAGGCAGAGAGGGGTGTCTGTTCAGCTGTCTTCAGAACAACAGTGTTACCACAAGCAAGGGCTGGGCCCACTTTCCATGAAAACATGAGTAACGGAAAATTCCAAGGAATAATCTGTCCCGCTACTCCAATTGGCTCATGCAGAGTTTGCACAGAATGTGGTCCATCAGCAGGGAGAGTTAAACCATGAATCTTATCAGCCCAACCTGCATGAGACAGATCCATATTTAAACATCCATATTGAATCTTTTTTAAAAAGTAAAATTAAGACCATTGACCATGTAATCAATCTCCACCATAAATAAAACTGAATGGTCAACATTAAAAGTGAAAAAGATTTGCTTCTCCATGCTTCTTGCTTTCCGAATCTGCTTCGTTCTTTCCACCCTTTTGCTTGAATTATTAATTCCCAATTCTCAAACTAGGTTTACTGAGATAGTAAGATGCCCTCTCCCATTAGGTTTAAAAATCATAACCAGCATAAATACAATCTTGACATGAAACCTCTGCATCCCATCCATCCCACCATATTTTATTGTGTAACAATGTTTAACCATTACACAGAAAATCATCAATACAAAAACAAGTTTCAAGTCATGAAACAGCAAAAACAACTTGTTAACCATGCCACAAAAAGCACCAGCAAAGACAGTTCACTGAGGCAAGAAAAGTAAAAAGCATCACCTGCATAATAACGGAACAACCTTGACATCATTGGAACCTCAATTGCACGAGCTTGCTCATAGAGCTTCCCATTGTCTAGACTCTCTAAAGTTGCAAGTTCATCGTTATGTTTGTCAATCAGATCAGCGAAACGAAGCAAAATCTTGGATCTTTCCTGAAACAACATGTGGCAAGAGCTGAAGATGTAAAACAAAATTTCACTATGCACATCAAATTTGTGCATTACCAAATTCACTTAATTAAACCAGAGATACGGATATACTGCATAATATATTTGCTCAATCAAAAAGTAGGTTTCTTCTTTGTAAGTGCATATGCTCACATAGGCTGTCATCCTTGGCCATGGTCCTTTGTCAAATGCTCTGCGAGCAGCCTTGACAGCCCTGTTAACATCCTCCACATCACCTTCCGCTATGTTTGCAATAACTTCTTCTGTACGCGGGTCTATAGTTGGGAAAGTCTTACCTACAATGAAAGGTGAGATGCATCTCTCTCTCTCTCTCTCTCTCTCTCTCTCTCTCTCTCTCTGTGAGCAGCCTTGGTTAACATCCTCCACATGACCTTCCGCTATGTTTGCAATAACTTCTGTATGCAGGTCTACAGTTGGGAAAATCTTACCTACAATGCAAGGTGAGATGCATTTCTCTCTCTCTCTCTCTCTCTCTCTCTCTCTCTCTCTCTCTCACACACACACACACACACACACAGTGGAAAACGGGCTCAATTTTGAAGTTCATTTTAGTGGGATTGCAGAAACACCTTGATGTACCGTTTGCAAAGAAAAGGACTTGGAACTTAACCTTGGCAAAACCAAGGTCACAATCTTCATAGCTATTGGGAACTGCAAAAAGATACCTTTATCTATGAGAATTTGAGTACAGATATAGTAAAAGCTTTCACTTACTTGAGAGTGGTGTTTTCAAGAGCTCTAATGAGAGAAAAAGAGAGGCTTGTTCTCCTACTGAGAATAAGATTCAGGCTTGCATCTCCTTTGAGTGCAAAAGAGGCTTTGTCACCAGTTCAACATAATCCCTGTGATTACTGGCTATTAGAACTCACAGAGGATTGGATTGGATGACACTAAAGATTGGTTCCTCTGCCTGAGCCTAGATATTTCACGTGCAAGATTTTGAGAATTGGAGATTGTCCAAACAACCTGTGCATTGCATCTTTTGTGTTTGACTGATGTATGGAAATAGTGTGAACTGTTTTCACTGCTTGTGAAGCTTCCTTTTGGGGTCCCAGAATACCTAAAATTGGCTCATGGGCAAACATGTGTGGATTGGCTGAATCTAACAACCTTTTCTGCATGTGATCAGGTGGAACATATGTGGCTAGACAAGGAAGATGTCAGCTCTTGAAAGTGCATTCAAAATGGGTAAATTTGAAATTGAGTGAAGCATAAATTCTGGAACAAAAAGGGGGAAGCATAAATTCAAATTCAAATTTGAAAGTGCATTTTTTTGAGACTCCTATTGAGTAATATAAAATCATACAAAGGGAGATCTCCAACTAAAAGGTAGGGAGATCTCAACCAATCAATCAGGGGCACTATCTTGCCATAAAAACCCATAGGAGTGGAGGAGAAGAAAATACCATGGTTCCACTCTCTCATAAATCTGCTGTGTTTTGTTTGCACAGCTCTAGAAGATCCATGTATACAGGCCCAGGTGGGCAAAAGAGTATGAACGATGTCAATCCATATATTGGAGATACACTGGGTGTCGAAAACACGAATACCCCCAAAGGCCTTTGAGCATCTTGTCTTCCGATATGCCACGCCATGATACTACCAATAATCTCCCAGTTTGGTGTCAATACTCAGTGGAGGTGTTGTGTATCGTAACTGAGGGATATCCTGAAGAAAACATCTCTGACCTATTGTCCTACGGACAAGAATAACAAGATCTGCATCTCTCCTCAAAAATAAGCTATGGGCTAGACTAAGTCAACCATGCAATAGCGCCCCAAGTAATATAGAAAGGATCACTCCTCAATCTACCCAAGAGCTGGGCTCTAGATACCTAAATCCTTTGTGCCCCTTTGCACTCCCATAAGCAATGATACACTGCCTTGGATGGAGTTGGACATCTAGGATAAGAGAGATCCACGCCAAAAAATAGACCTCCATTGGTTGGTGGGCAACCCACTGCGTAGAAGCAACCAAAAGAAGTAGAAAATATGGCTCCTCCTGTACGAGGGCCAAAGTCTCTGCCAAAATCTCCTCTGAATGGGGGATGTAATGTCATACGCCTCCTAGTAAGGGCTAAGAGTGGGAACTCCCTGAGTATGTCCAAGCATGAGCAACCTGACATTGCGCAGTGTAGCTGAAGAAAGGTATGCTCCTCATGGGGTTAGTCACATCAGTCCATTCCCACTCACCAGGGTCCCAATGTAGATATCTGACAGAGCATCCACCATATAGCCATAGGCACCACCACGAGGCATAAGTAACCATCACTGGGGAAGGGTCAGTGTACCAACACTTCCCAAAGCGACCCACTACTCTCACTAGACGGATCACAGAGCCCGATGTGATCACTTGTACATCACATTTCTCCATCCGCCATCCAGACCGAATGGAATTGAAGGGAACACCCTATTCCTCCTCCACCTTTGAGAATGTAAAAATGGGGCACACCTGTCACATACAAACCCCCCAACCACAAGTGATGATACTCATGTAAAAATGTACTAGTGATCCATTCGTTAGGTATAGTTGCATCAATTTGTGCAATCCATCGGTGAGTCCCTTTGAGATGCTGGGTAGATGCCTTTCTCTCGTCATCTAGAAGACACTTAAAATTCTTCCAATCAAGTACTGTCGGTACACATCTCTCCCAGCCTGGCCACTGCATATACCCTGCTGCACGGAGGGGTCTGCAAAGATCATCTCTGATAAGGTCGTTCCACACAATGGGCTGCTTGTAAACCTCATCTACTGTGCCGATCTATGACGTAAAAATTACTGCTCCAAGCTTGGATAATGGAAGAGACCCTTTTTATTCCAGAATGTATGCTCCACCCAATGGAATAAAAAGGGGGTAGCATGACTGGCAAAAAAAATGTCAATGAGATTCCCTTTGGGAAATATTCTCCATTGGACATTCCATAAAAAAGGTGATAGAGCGCCCAAAAAAAGGTAATGTACAAACTTCTACACTGCCACAAAACATTCACGGTGCCACCCATGAGTAAATCTTATTTCATCAATTTGCTTGAATGGAAGAAAAGTAAAAAACTCCATGCTTATTTCCTATTTGACTAAGTATGAGATCACTGCAATCTACTGTAAACTTTAAAAAGTCCTACATAAGAGCTTGATGAAAAATATTGAATGACCCCCTCCAATAGCTGTAGCCTACTTGGATAGCTTATCTTGATCAACCCTGAACCAAAATATGTATTTACATCATGCAGCTAGAGACTATAAAGCCTAAAATCACGAGCTTTGAATGTGGTAGAGGCATAAAGTAGCCACTTGTTAAGATACGATCAAGGAGTAATCAAGCTGGAACCAGCCACTTATGAGATACAATTTAAAATTATGCAGTTATCAAGATAACTACCATTTCATGACTTCAAATCTTGACAAGTAGCATTGGAAACCCTAACCATATAAAACCTCCAGCCAAGAGGAGAAGTCAAAGGAAGCAACGCACATACTCTTAGAAAGTAGTGGTAAACCTATGAAATTTTGAATGTGCAGGCTTCAAGTTTTCCAAAGACAGCTGTGTTCAAAAATCAATCATATGGCTTACAAGCACAAGGCATGAAAAAGGGAAATTGCTATGTTTACCAGATGCAGCATCCACAAATTTTCCATCAATGAGGAGCTGTGTAAGGTTAATAGAAACAGCAGGTTTTATCGGTTCGGCAATAGTCACTGCTGCAACGCTGTACATACACCGGGACTCCCTTCTAATGCCACTTATTTTTCCTGTCATGTCATTGGACACGCAAAAAGTAAATCTAATGAGAACATAGTGCCAGACAAGTCTTACAGTGACAGCCCAAATTCAAATGCCTTAATTTTTTTGACCTTAATCAAATACAACATGGGGTTCCTAAGAATAGGTGAACACGTGTTAGCATTACTAACTCAAATGCACATTTCCCTCTGATATGAATCAAGAAACTGCCCTCCCATCCTAACTGTTATGATTCATGGTTGTAGAATTTCTAGGCTAAGAGAACAGTTTGAGCTATAAGTTTCTAGGCCAGGCAAAAACAACTTGATTTGCAAACAGAAATCTTAAGATCTTACATGGCTGTGAGGGGGTGGAAAACAGTTTAAAAGCAAGAAATCCACAGTAACCACTTGAAAGGAGACCAGTATAAATCGATCAAGCCAACTGTGCGTTTTGAGCTTTTTGAGACACTTCATGCATACTAATTCTTCATCCATGAAATCAAATACAAGCTGATGCCATAAGATGCAATCAAGCACAAACTAGTGAAGCAATCAAGCAGCCTACACGGGGGCTTGTTATCTTCCATCCTTGTAGGTTTCATGAATATAGAGATCCTTATTCGTTTGGAGCAGAGGAAGAGTATGGAGTTTGCAAGCTTGGAAAACCTGTGGAGTTGGATAGGAAAACAGTTCAAATCCAAGACATTCAAAAGGTCTTTCATGGCTCTGGAGTTTCTAGATAGATTAGCATGTTAAAATTTACAAAAGTCGACAGAATTTCATGGCTATGGAGTTTCTGAGGTACAGGAAGTGAAAGAACACTTTCATAGCTATGGATTTTCTTAGGAAAAAGAAGAACACGGTACCTGCTGGAGAGGAGGTTGAAGCAATTTTTGCAGGAGAAGCCGAAACTGTGCGAAAGGCTCGAGACAGACACGATGCAGCACGTAGAGAAGCCATGGCTATTAAAGTGTTTTTCTCTCACAAAAAAATGGAAAGATCTGCAGATTCAAAAAACTGGTTAAACTGGAGAGCCAAAGAAAAAGTTCACAAAAAAAGTCCCCACTTCTCTCTGCAAAATTTGCAAGCAAAGAGCAGCTTGTCACACAAAGTGCAGCAAGCTCAACCACACACACACACGGCCCCTTCTCTGCCTTGCAAAAAGTTCAGAAAAACAGGCCCCCGTTTCTCTGCAGAATTTGCTTTGCAAGGGCTAAGACATAGCCACACCTAGCGTGTCAGCGAGTTGGATAAAAAGATCCCCTCTTCTGTAGAAAGAGAGTTCATAAGAGATAAAGCCAGAGGGCAGGTTACTGACAGACCTGTTAAACTGAGCTCCAGGCACTGCTCCGAATGGCTTGTCACTGGTTCACCCTGTGCCTACATTTATGATTTATGCCTAATCGCCTATGCTGAGAATGATGGGCCCCCCTAGAGGATAATGGTCCTAAAGCTCGACAAAAACCTTTTCCCAACCCTTGAGAATAAAGGCATTCAGAAAATTGACCTGTTCAATCTAGTTGTTTTTCCTGTAATTTAACTTAAAGTTAGCTAAATTCAGACCTTAATTGTAAGGGCATGACAATTTCGTAGCCGGATTTTTTTCTAAATCTGGCCTGTACAATTACATGTTAATGCCGCTTTTGTCGAGCCTTGATAGGCATCCTTTAGGCGTTTCCACACGTTGCAAAGGGGGTTTACAGATCTGAGCCCAAACCCTGGGGATTCTGGGCGGGGTGATCGATGGTTGATACACCCCATCTAGAGATCGTCAAAAGCAAGGGCACCATCTTGGCAGAGAAGACCTCCCCCAATTTCAAGGATTTTTTGCACTTTTCGTCGATAACTAGTGTCACGACCCATCTCCGACGAGCTGGAAGCATTTTCCATGTACTTACAGCAGCAAGTAAAAGCAATATGTATAAAATCACCCTTCTTTCTCGTTACAGCTACGCACATCACGTTACACAAAAACACGTATAAAGATGTATGTATGTGTGTTCGTATGTATGTACATGTACATATGTGTACGTGTACGTGTAATCCATTGAAACCATACATGCTACAACTGGAAGATATGTGTATGTGTGTGTGCGCCTATGACGCATGTGTGCATGTCACATACACACATGTAAATATGTGTTTGTGTATGCGCACGCACCCATAATATCCATAGATATTGTTCACACTCATACATATATGTATACATCGTCCTCAACTTGCCAACCTTCTATATAAAACACATCATGATTGCCAGATATATCTATATAGAAGTTTCTAAAGCACCAAACTTGGCATATAAATATACATCTAACATTACAAACCCATAAAATGATGACAACCTTAACACACCTGAACACGGCTTTAAAACAATCTTCGGACAACTGGATTCTCTCTCCTTGGTAGCCTATATCCCGCGCCTCCACCTGGCAAAATGTATGCCAGAAAAAAAAACATTAGCATTGAAGATTTAATTCCCGTTGAAAAAAAGCAGGATAAGGATAAAAGCTTATAAAACTCATTTGGTGGATCAATATTTGAGGCAAACAGTGTTTGAATAGGTTTGTAAACAACAAATCGAAAAATTATGTGTTGTCCAGTGCCTATGCACCAAAAAATCTAACTTATCATGCTTTTCATAATCCACAAAAATTACACGTACATGAAGTTGATCTGCAACCTTCCACAATCTTAGATTGTAAATTCCAAGAGCCCAAAGCTCTCGTCGTCATATAACTGTCTCGACCATACAAACCCAGCAACAATCTGGGTTCTAAAAAGTAAAGATATTCCCTGTTGCAAAAAGAATGTTTCAATAAAAATATAAATTAATCAAACGAAACACAAAAGCTACACAAAAAGGAAGTTTCTATACATACCGTAAAACACTAGTGCTCTCTAATAGTTCAATAATTAGATATGATGTTGCTTGTCCTTCCAAAAATGGAGGGTCTACAATTTAGCCATGAATATTCAATAGATCTTGGAAAACCATAATACCTATATTATAGCAAACATCTAAAAAATTTACCTTCAATGTCTTGTCCATCACCATAAACGAACGAAAATGATCTCCTTGCCACATCCATCCTAAGCAATATACCCCTGATATCAAATATAACTCTCTCTCTCTCTCTCTCTCTCTCTCTCTCTATCTATACATATATACATATATATACATATATGTATACATGTATACATATACATGTATGTATACATGTATATATGCATATACATGTATACATATACATGTATGTATACATGTAGATGTATACATGTATATGCATATATACATGTATATATGCATATACATGTATACATCTACATGTATACATACATGTATATGTATACATGTATATATGCATATACATGTATATGTATACATGTATATACATGTATACATATACATGTATGTATACATGTATATGCATATATACATGTATATACAATATGCATATACATGTATACATACATGTATATGTATACATGTATATACATGTATACATATACATGTATATGCATATATACATGTATACATACATGTATATGTATATATGCATATACATGTATACATACATGTATATGTATACATGTATACATATACATGTATATGCATATATACATGTATACATACATGTATATGTATACATGTATATATACATGTATACATATACACACACACACACACACACATATATATATATGGATGTGTGTGTGTGTCTGTGTGCTCAGTAGCTTGAGCCAAGCAACAAATAATATAATGGCAATGTGTATAAAAGCAATCAAAGACTGCACTTGCACATCTTTGAAACATTCTCCATTCAAAGATATGTATAAATGTAGTCTCTAACATTTGCAAGCTACCATTTACATTTACATTCTTCGGCATGCCATTTGCAAAACCTCCTTGTAGACAACATTGGTTGTGAAGACTTCATTTGAACCTCTTGTGTCGCTTTCATATTCCACAATATGCTTTAGACACACTTTCACTACATCGGATGATCTAACACGTGACATAGCAACGTACAGTTGTCCATGTGTGAACACTTGTGTGGCCAGATAAAGTCCCAATACACTCAATGTTTGTCCTTGGGACTTATTTATTGACATACCAAAAACTAACTGGACAGGAAATTGCCTCCTTCTCATGTCAAAAAGTAATTGAAGCATAGTAGGCATAAAATGTTATCCTAGGAATAAAGACTATGTATCCAATGTTTGTACCTGTAATGAATTCTGCTTCTATCACCTTTGAGTTAAATTGCTTACATATCAATCTGATACCATTACAAAGTCCACGTCGAGGGTCCAAATTACGGAACAGAATGATAGGGGCATTAATCTTTAGAACTAAGCGGTGAGGAGGGTAACCACCACCTAAGTTCAAACCGTTCAAGTACTTAATTGGATACAGTATATATGGGCTTTGTATCTCAAAGAGAGAAAAGGGTTATATGGAACAACCCATCGACTATCCACCCTATGATCCTTTACCTAGATAAAACTACCATCATCTCGTCGCATGTAAGTTGGATACCCATTGTCATCAACGATAGTAGTCTCGCAAAAATTTCGAGGATTATCGATGTTTGCAACTCCCATTAACCATGCAAGGAGAGTGAATATTCAGTTCACCACATGGTCCATGGACATTGTAATGACTAATTATGCTGTGCAACTCTGGAAACATCACCTTGTCTCGGGAAGTTCAACACATACCAACATATCATACTGATGGATCTCGATCGGTTTACATTCACTTTCTAATATCAATAATATATGTGCATGTGGCAAGCCTCTTTTTTGAAATTCAAGAATAGAAACAAATCCCAATACTATTCCAAATATTGATTTTTTGACCAATAAGTGCATCATGACCTTATGCTTCTCATAAAAGATCTGTGCAGTCAAGTCAGGTCAATCTTGGGTAACGTGACCCGGCAATAAAGCATTGATTATTTCATCCCACTTGGGATTGCAAGTAAAGGTAATCAAAAGGTCAAGTTTACCCATCTTTCTAACAATAGCCATTGAATCCCGGTACAATTGATGCATATATCTAGGCCCCCCCAGTATATGTAGATAGTAGTACCACCCTACATCCAACAATGCTTGCAGGAACTCTATTAACCCCATCGCATAAATTAACCATATCTATAAGACCTTGGTAAACTTCAGCATGCAATGCTTTCTGGTTATTGCATATCCATACCAATCTAGATTCTTCCATGCTACTATATGCATCAACAATGTACTGTTGCAAAAGACGACCACTACGTAAAAGGAATGCATTTGTATCTTTCCTAATCTGCAGTCTATAAGAATAATATTGTCATTGAGTTACGGTCTTTGTATCCTCATTTGAGCCTTCTCTATTCCTACCATTGAGTGGAATTCCAACATGCCAACCATCCTCTCCTTGAGGAAATAGAAGAACATATAATAGAGGCATATATGAGTGATGCAAGTTAGATATTTTTTTTATAGCACCTGTGCATGACATTATTTAAATGTCTCTATGTCCCACATGAAAATCATCTCCTTGACTAGGCATGATAGTTGCTACCTCACTTCCTGTAGGGACCAAGTATTCCCGTGAGGTTGATCGAGCTTCAGTGTGATGACCATTCTCAAATCTACATGTGGACTTGACAACAAATTTCTCTCATTAAACGAAGTGTGCGGGCGTATGGATTATGTACATACATCATTGTTTGCAACCTTTCAACAATTTTATGATTTAAAGAGGGCATCCCATGAAGTCTATTCTCTAATTCATGCTCTATATCATACACATAAGGCTAGGCAAATCGAGGAGCCGTATCTCGGGTTTCATCAGGTATCACAGAACCAACACGATGATAGGTGGTACCCTGGATCCAAAAATTGAATACTCCTCCTCCCCTGACTATCCAAGTGAGCACCTAGTGAAACAAATGCCAAGGCATTATTATAAGACCGTACATTCTTTCTATATTCCGTACTTGCATTATCATTACCACGCAACAACTCCACCAGTGTAGGAGGTGGATTTTCCAATGGTAGTAAAGAGACCTTCCCACTTCCACAACAGTGTTTGCCCACATATTCTCCAAGCATTCTTGATGTCTCACACTTCCAAATTATTGCACCACAAAAATGGCACTTGTAAGAAAGGCCTCCTAATGAGTGAAGAGTACAATCTCCAGAATATATCACCATAGTTGCTGGGTGCTTGACATTCCGAGGCAAATAAAACACCCGCCTTATAGAGTGACATTCAGATCTAATATCTTTCACATCACCAACAACAAAAGTTATAGATTGGAAATTATCATCCATAGGTAGCTCATTTAAATCAAATGAGAAATAGCCTCGCGCGAAATCTCTATGTGTCTAAGCATTGTGATGTTCATTGATAGGTTCTTGAAGAATCACAGCATTGAGAATTGTTTTGTTTCTCGATTCCAAGTGGGTTTCGCCATGGGGTTCACTGTGCTCCTCATTTTCAACCCTTCCAAATGTTTCTTGAAGAATCGCAGCATTGACAATTGTTTTGTTTCTTGATTCCAAGTGGGTTTCGCCATGGGGTTCACTGTGCTCCTCATTTTCAACCCTTCCAAATGTTTCAATCCCAACTATGTTTCGCCATGGGGTTCACTGTGCTCCTCATTTTCAACCCTTCCAAATGTTTCAATCCCAACTATGTTAAAGTGATCCGTAAAATTAGTAACATTTTGTTTTCAAATGCAAGTCCTTGTCCGTGACCGTTTACGGTGGCGAGTCATGCGTGTTGCATCCAAAGTTCAAAGCCGACGAACTTGGTTTGAACTCAAGTATGTACAGCTCCTAGCCATCTTCAATCTCCTTCGAAACACAAAATAATGAATACTATTTTTTTAACTTCAAACAACATAATACTTAAGAGACAAAGAGACAGACAATGACATAGAGAGAGAGAGAGAGAGAGAGAGAGAGAGAGAGAGAGAGAGAGAGAGAGGGGGGGGAGAGAGAGAGAGTTGAAACATGTTGAGAGATGGAAAATAAGAGCGCGAAGACATAATAGAAGAGAAGTATTAAACTTGAGAAAATAGAAATTTCATATATATCGCCAAGATAAAGAGCCAAATATAAAAGTTGGAACACAATTTGACCCTTTATAAAAAAACATCATCCCTCTCACAAAATCTCTAAGCAACTACCCTGGCTTCTAAAACACGGCACATCTTTTTCATAATTTCATTGAGTCAATTAACAGATATATTTAGACTTAATACTTCCACGCCCAATGTACGCACTTGATCTTTTAGAGAATCCTCCATGCTCACCGTCCTCTGCATTGGCACTCTGGCTTCTTTCTCACAAACCATCCCTCCAAAGCTTTCATAGAGAAGCTAAATGGTTCTCTCTCTCTCTCTCTCTCTCTCTCTCTCTCTCTCTCTCTCTCTCTCTCTCTCTCTCTCTCTCTCTCTCTCTCTCTCTCTCTCAAAACAGCACTATGAGTTGGCACGCGTTACTTAAATTCAAAATAAAGTAACTGGCAATGTAGGTGATGAGGGCTAAAAAAGAGACTCACATCAATAACCGTTTATTTGAATTTGAAAAAGACACTTAGAACACCTAAAAAGAAATAGAGAGGCCTAAAAACTTGCCAGGTGGAGGGGGGTGTTAGCCCTATAATATATATATATATATATAGAAGAAACCAATTATTAGGATAAAAAAGAATTCTTGCAAGAAAGAACGAGTTATTAGGAGGGGAAAAAAGATGTAACAAACAGGTGACTTAAATTTGTCATTTTCAATAGCATGACCCTTTGTAAGAAGGAATCAATTGTTAGGACAAAAAATATGTCACAAATTGGTGAGTTAAATTTGTCATTTTCAATAACATGACCCTTTGCCAAGACTATGCCATGCATACATTACATAATAAAGCATCCCTTGCATATTTGTAACAAAGCAAATCAAAATAGTGTCTATTCATTGAGCCTTGAGTCATGCAACGATAAAAGGCTAATAAGTATGGGCATATGATGGAATGTGTTAAGGCAAGATAGGACCGAGATAGTTTACTTACCTCTCCAACATGGGGAGCTTGTCGTTGAGCCAAATAAACTCAAGAGCTCACACTTACATGTGGAAATCTCATTTGTTATTTGTTATGTTCCTCCCACGTACATTGTCACATTTCCATTGTTTTTCCTTCAATGGGTGGTGCAACCGTCCTCTTAAAAGCTCAAAGCCATGGTTCTTCCTCCAATGG
The DNA here is from genome assembly GCF_041138505.1 of Cibotium barometz. Taxonomy (NCBI): domain Eukaryota; kingdom Viridiplantae; phylum Streptophyta; class Polypodiopsida; order Cyatheales; family Cibotiaceae; genus Cibotium; species Cibotium barometz. The sequence continues at coordinate 25,019,687 of NC_141094.1, read as the reverse complement.
TGGTGTAATTATCCTCTTTAAAGCTCAAAGTGGCAACCTTTGCACATTTGTGTGCTCAAGGTAAAGTAGAACTTGCAAGGTTTATAGAGCATGGAAAATGTAATGCTTTTTCTTTTTTATTTCTCTTAGCTATGATAATGAACTTCTTGCCCTTAAAATTTTACTAAACCTGGTAGTCATAACCTCTATGGGGATGCCTATTAATTTATTTTGGATGTGCCTTTTATTTTTATCATCTACCAAGATTAATGTGTTTAATCAGCTGTGTGCATTGGTATGATATCTACCAGGATTAATGTATTTAATTAGTTGTGTGCACTAGTATGATATCTACCAGGATTAATGTGTTTAATCGGCTCTGTACACTAACTAATATCATTTTGGATGAAGGCAATAATTGAGTGGTAGATTATGTGTCAATCTCGTGGGTGGAACATGTGTTGGACCATTATGAGATATTTTGAAAGACATGTGAACACCTTTTTGGTTTCATATTTTAGCATTAATTTTTTGTAAGGCTAAGGGCTCAAAATTTTGTACATACCAATTAGTATTTTATACTTTTGGTAAGACCAAGACTTTATATTTGTTACTAGCCATATTTTTTATACTTTTGGTAAGACCAAGACTTTATATTTGTTACTAGCCATATTTTTTATAGAGCTTTCACGCTCAAAAACTTAAAAGCACTTGTGCATTGTTTTTAGAGTTATCTTTTTGAAAAGTAAGCTTTCTAATACATATAAATATGGGTGGGTCGTACGAGGGCCATAGGGAGATTCAACCCGATCCCCAATCTTGTATCGTTTTTAGAGTTATCTTTTTGAAAAACAAGCTTTCTAATACATATAAATATGGGTGGGTGGTATGAGGACCATAGGGAGATTCAACCCAATCCCCGATGGGTATCTTTACTCTCTTTTCTATCTCTCTTTGTTTATTTAATTTTGCTTCTTAAGGTTTCTACTCGTAATTTGTGCAAGTCTATGCTATGCTCTAATTTTTGTGTTGAGAATTAGAATTCCTTCTCCAAGGGTCTTAAAGGTCTAGACAAAACCAATTTTTGGCATGTGTAAAGGAACATAATATAAAGTTTCTTGTTTTGTTGCTATCTAGGATTGTATTTATAAATGCATAGATTTAAACTCCTTAATATATGGATTTTTAAAAATTCAATATTAAACATATCATCTCTTTTGGGTGAAGTCGCAATCATCTCTTTTGGGTGAAGTCGCAATCATCTCTTTTGGGTGAAGTCGCAATCAACATTTGCATGTTTGGTGCATATTAATGAGTTTGGAGAGTATGGTGAAGTCATAATCACCATTTGTATGTTCAGTGCATATTAATGAGTTTGGAGAGCATGTTAAAGTCACAATCACCATTTGCATGTTCAATGCATATTAGTGAGTTTTAAGAGAATTTGGAGAGTTTAAGTACAATGGTAAGAGATATAGGAATTGAACAAGGTTATAGGGATTTATGATATGCATATACATGTATGTTTTGCATTTTCATGTGCGAGAGCTTAATATAGAAAGGAGTATACTTGTCATAAAGTGTAGTAAAAAGGAGTATATTCATAGGATGTATAAAGGAGGATAAATGGTAGGTAGGTAAAAAGTGTAGTATATTCATAGGATGTATAAAGGAGGATAAATGGTAGGTAGGTAGTGTTACTAGGGTATATAGGCTAGAGGCAATTTATAGACTTGATTAATGAGTAGAATTTTATGTATAGTGGCTTAAAGAAAAGTAAATAAGTGGCTTGATTAATAGGTAGAATTTTATATATAGTCGCTTAAAGCAAAGTAAATAAGTGGCTTGATTAAATAGGTAGAATTTTAAGTATAGTGGCTTAAAGAAAAGTAAATTTTATATAGTATGTTAAATAAAAGTTATAAATTTAGTATATATTTTGAGTCTCACTATGCAGTATAATGAATATTTAAAAAATTATTTCACAATTTCACTACCTTGCTTTTTAAAAATAAGATTATGAGAAATATATATATATTTATATGGTTTAGCTCATTTATTTCATGTAATGAGAGAGAGAGAGAGAGAGAGAGAGAGAGAGAGAGAGAGAGAGAGAGAGAGAGAGAGAGAGAGAGAGAGAGAGAGAGAGAGAGTTATATTAACAACAGAAGGAAAAATTGTGAGAGAGGGTTTAATTTGTAAGATAAGATAAAAAAGTTATGAAATGCCTATGATAGGGAGGGAGAGAGAGAGAGAGAGAGAGAGAGAGAGAGAGAGAGAGAGAGAGAGAGAGAGAGAGAGAGAGAGTATACGGGCATAATAGTGGCCTAAGGACATCTAAACTTTAGGGACTTACAAGCATATAGATTTTATTATTCTTTGGTAAATTTTATAAAGAGTTTGGAAAGTAGAAATTGGGAATCTCGGTATCTATGTGCTACTTTAGAAAGGATAGTCACTTGTTAAATCATATAAAGAATAATATCTCCCTTTTCAATACTATATGCATTCAATAAAATAAAAAATATGTGTGTCTCTCCTTTGTTGATATTATATACATTCAATGAAGTAGATATTATTGCTATCAATCATGTGTTAGTGCAGTGCTGGTAAGGAAGGAGTTTGAGAGTCCCTAGGTGATGGGTTCAAATCTCCCCCTATGCAAGTGATGGCATCTAGTGTGTGTGAGTAGTGTACTTCCAAATTTCCAGCCAAGCCAAATATAGAAGAAGATATTATTGGGGTTTACATTTAAGAGTGTACTTTCAAATTTCCAGCCAAGCCAAATATAGAAGAAGAAGATATTATTGGGGTTTACATTTAAGAGTGTTAATTAGGTAGCTTTTGTTCTCCATCTATAAAACAATTTGGTGGAAAAGCTCTTAGCTATGCCTAGAGCATAGTACTAGCTCCTTGCAACTTGAATCTTGTTGGGCTTTATCCATTGGACAAGGAGAAAATGCACTCCTTGCATAGTACTAGCTCCTTGCAACTTGAATCTTGTTGGGCTTTATTCACTGGGACAAGGAGAAAATGCAAAAAAACCAATCGCATGAAAATCGAAAAATGCGTCGTTTTTCACTACAAATTAGTGGGTTATTTTGCTTGATCTCAAGCTCGTGGAAGTTCTCTTCAAGAGCCCCACAAAAGAGCTAGTGGATTATTTTGCTTAATCTTAAGCTAGTGGAAGTTCTCTTCAAGAGCCCATCACAAAAGCCCCTTTAAATCTTGCATCCATAAGATCAATTTTAGCCTCCAAAATTTGGTATCACTAATCACTAATTACCATCATTAGTGTAGTATTTGCAGAAATTGGGCTAATGAAATTCAAAATTTAAAAATTAGGGTGTAAATCCACTATGGGAAATCATCTCTTGCATCAAATTCATCACATCCACTTACATTATTCAATTAAAGAGATTCTTTACACTGTAAAAAATGTATCAGGACTAGACACTGGCCGTGAATCATTATCACAGGCAAAGACCTTCCCGATCTTCTCATTGCATATTGTAAACATGGATAGACATTGCCGATACTATCGGTAAAACTCCCTTGTTATACATGATGGAGAAACTCACATTAGAGAAAAATAAGTTTAATTGGGATAATTTTTACGCTTGGTAAATGAAAACCATGTACACATTGATGAGAAAAGGGCTATGGGATCTAATTGAGCCTAGTGAAGATAGTGATATCACATCACTTAACACATTTAACAATCATAAAGCAATTGGTATAATAGCTCAGAGTTTGGGAGATGAAGTCATACATCACATTAGAGGGATAAAAGAAGGCATGGGATGAACTCAACAAAGTCTTTGGGAGCGAAACTAAGAGCTCCAAGATTAATCTTTTGATGCAGTTTTATAGATTGGACAAAGAAGAAGCTAACACAATGGCAGCTCACATCAACAAGTTGAAGGCACTCAAGCAACAACTAGCAGGAATCAAGAAGAAGATTGAAGAACTAGCAGGAATCAAGAAGAAGATTAAAGAAGATGAAGCGGTTTATAGTTCTCCTCAACAGTGTGACAAAACCCCCTTTGATGTTCTAGTGTCCACACTTAAAAATGTCGACAAAACCCTAACTAAAGTTGAGTCTTCACTACTTGAGCCTAAGTCTAAACTTAAAAACACATTAACTATCACTCAAGGAATCAGTTAAAATGCTTTGTATGATGGGAAAACTGTTAGATGTAATCACTCACTGTGGCAAGCTTGGTCACATCTTTGCAAATTGTCATTTCAAAAATAAACCAAAAAGAAGTTATAGTGCTTGTGGAAAGATTGGGCACTTGGAAGAACATTGTTGCTCCAAGCAGAATCAAGAAAATAACTAAGTGGAAGATGGTCACTTTGTGGCAAAAAATGATGCCTCTAGCTCCAAAAATCTTCTCTAAAACATTGTATGCCCTACCCTCTGGCACCGATGACGTAGCCAAGGTAGAAGAAATAGCCAAAATTTGTAACCTTACTCTTAGAAGAGACCTCTAGACCTCAAAGATAGGTTAAGTCTTTATCAAGGGGAGGGGGGGGCTCACTCTTAGAGATGACCTCTAGGCCTCAAAGATAGGTCAAATCACCATCAAGGGGGGGGTGTTGAGATTTGAGGTGACATGTGAGCTAGACAGAAGAGTGGAGACTTATCCCACATTGTACAAACCCACCAAGAGTGTATCTCCTCCTGTGAAAGGGGACCATTTCAAGCAATGAAACATGAAGCAAGCTCTCAAGCCTCTTTATGAGTACAAGTCTCAATCTTGTAACCTAATTGTGCTTGAGTCTTAAGCTTAGTTAGCATAATCTTTTTATTATCCTTATGTTGTTGTTGTACCCACCATAAGATTAGTGTTGTTAATCATAAAAATTAGGGTTAAGCTAGCCATGCATGGTGAGGGTTCATCTTTTTTAATAGTAGCGAACCCAACGCCTATATGCAATGAACATGGTGTTAATTATAGAATGCTCTCTAAAGAAAACCCAACCTACCTTAGTAGTGAACCTGACACCTATATGCAATAAACATAGTGTTAATTATATGTACAAGGATTTTCCCTTGGCGCTCGTGAGAATAAACCTTGAAAGTGTACAAAAAAGGTCAAGTCACAGCTACACCTCTAAATAATGTTAACATGAAAAAATATGTCGCTAAAAAAAGATAACCAAAGCTTCAACTTGTAAGTACTAAGGAGGTAGAAGCACAAATTGGTCTATCAAGTGGCAAATCAACCAAAAGTGGCAACAAGAAGTATAGAGATACCCAAAGAGCTTCAACTTGTAAGGAGGTAGAATTCTATCAAGTGGAAAATCAACCAAAAATGGCAAGAAGCATAGAGCTAAATATGTGGGAAGAAAAAGTAATGATAGAGACACAATTCAAAGGGAAGAAACTACTTCAACCTCTATGTATTTTAGCTTCTAAGGGAGAAATGTTTTTAAACCCTAGCATTTAGACATATTTTGAGCTTCTAGATGAGATCCCTCACCCAAAGTTCCACATGAATACCACAATCCTTTAAAAGAGAAATATCGCTTATAATGGAATATTAAGATATTCTTTAAAGTAGATTTGAGGGCTAGCAATCCATCCTAATGATTTGCCAAATGCACCAAGTTAAATGATCCTTAGAGGTTCTTAAAGTGGTGGTTAAAGACATTGATGAAGGATTCGATGCATGTGTGATAACAAAAATTTTATTTTGTTGAGGCTTCTTTATTGCAATGTATAATATGGCTGTGCCTCTCAATGAGGAAAAAAGCGTTGGTCTCTATGATCCAAGTGCAAGTCTTTTCCTTGATCTGACTATGGGACTTACGGGTTTGGTCAGATCAATTCAGTTAGTTAAGGATCATGACTACATTAGAGTAAAATATCTTGGAGGAATTGCCCGTGCTTTCCGGGTGATGCCATAGGTACGCTGAGGAAGGAATGAATGGAATATGGATTTTATTAAACTGCAACGGTACTGTACTACACTCAAATGTCACAACCAGTGACCTCAATGTGCATACATACACCCAATGGCAAGTGTTGACCTCCTTGCAACACACACAGTGCTTGCACACAGCCAATCTGTCTTCCTGCAGTTCTTAAAACAGAGTTCTACTGTAGAGAATCGATGACTTACCCCCGCAGTGCTCTGAAAATCAACATGGTCTAATAGCTAGATGATGCTAACTAGAATGGTCTAATAATAACAAGCATAGTCCGAGATGAGTCAACTAGGGGTCCACTCTATGCATCCGAGGTCAGGTGTGCATTGTCCTACACATGAAGTAGTGCCAGTCCGTACTCTAAGTCTCCCTCTGGAATGATGTCAAAAAGTGATCTGAGTATTTGGTCCGCGATTGGGTGCCGGACATCTGTAGAAGCTGTAGACTATTGCAAGCTGAATGTTGCAACTAATTCAGATTTCCTTTTTCGCTTCCTTTCACGGACTCCTTGCTAGATGAGGTAGCCAGAAAGGAGATGCACTCTTTCTTAGATGGCTTCTAAAGATAGGGAGAAGATCGCATTTCTTAGATGGCTTCAGCAAATAGAACTAGGTGAAGATGGCTTCTAAAGATAGGGAGAAGACTGCATTTGTCACCGATGAATGGGGTGTCTGTGTGGCAACTGTTATGATGTTTAGCTTTAAAAAATGCACCTGCTACCTTACAGAGAATAGTGTAGGAGATTTTCTATGAATATCTGATAGAATTTATGAAAGCGTTTGTAGATGATTTCAGTGTGTCCAGAGATAAAGCAAAGAAAATCTACCATTTAAGTCTATGCTTGCAGAGGTGCATAGATATAAGGCTGAAGTTGAATCTGGCCAAGTGTGCTTTTGCAGAGTGAAATTCGGAACTCTATTAGGACACATTGTGTCATCCCAAGGATTGGCTATAGATCTGGCTTAGGCGGAGGCCATATCCAAAAATTTTACTCCCCAAAATATTAAGCAACTTAAAAGATTCCTTGGTAAGGTGAACTGGCATGCAAGATTTTTGAAGTATCTAGCTCATATAGCATTGCCATTATATGCACTGACCAAGAAGGATGCAAAGTGTGAATGGATTATGGAGTATCAGAAGGCATTTCACTCGCTGAAAAGCATGGTATCATCTGCACCAGTAATGACCAACTCGGAATGGAATATGATGTTCCATGTTTATGTAGATGCTTTAGACAAAGTAGTGGGCAACACACTAATGCAAGAAAAATAGAAATGTTATATGCATCCCATCCATTATAGGTTACCTCCTCTCGATGGATTCCAACTCATGTACTTCAAGCTCAAGGCTATTGTGAGGGTAACGCATGGATTTGGGTACCGAGGAGGATGCACATGTCTAGAGCCTCAATGGTCACAGACACATCAAATTGGCCAATCAACAGTCTCTACAAACCCAAATGCCACAACAAAAAAGGGAAACCAAATTGATATATCTCCATTGCCAACATCCCACAACATTTGGATTTTGAAATCTATTCAAAAGATGGCATGCCCCTTAAGAAAAGGAGACTCTGATAAAGCCTCTAGTTTCCATAAGGCCTCTTTCTTTGATGCATACTTAGCCTCCCTTTTCAAAAGTACCTCAAGAGAACCTAGTACTTGAGCAAAGGCTTGCTACTCAACAAGTTCTTGAATCAATGTCAACACCTCAAGAACCCATAAGTTCCATCCGGTCTTATGAGAGCCCTTTACCACCATTAAAATTGAAAATTGATATGCCATAGCAAGTAACAAAGGGTGCTTCTAACCAATAAACATTGATGGATCACAACTGGAAGGGATGGTTACAAAAAACCTATAATACCTTTCGAGATCAAGGTATGATAGAAATTATAAAGGGGAGACTTATGCTAATATCATTAATTTTACCCTCCATGTTTTGCTCCCCGACAAATTCATGTCCATATCAAGAGGGAGCCTATGTAAAAAGCTATCCCATGACAATATAGCTTGCACTAACATGTATAATAATATAGCACCTATACACATACTAAATATCTGACTATAACCATTAAATTTTATTTTTTTTAAAGATAATGAGAAAGAGCACATGTCAAAACAAAAGAATGAAGTATGACTTTGCTGTGACCTATAGGCCGTGAGTATGGACTTTTCGTGGACCGACATAAGTGACACTATCCTAGACCCAAATTGCCAGGAATGGTACTATCAAAAAGGCAACTAAGTATTCCTCCTTTCCAGACCCACTCACGCTATTTTTATGCACCACTAGGGGAGAGTTGTGGAGCCACTTTTGTGGACTTTTTCTACCTATAGTTTCATCCCCTTGCACCATGCTTTACCTGTGTGCATCACAGTGATACGTAGCGTCCTACTTATGTTGGCACTGTAGAATTTATTTTAGACACTATGAGACACAACTATCATAGTCCATGGTAGGAGAGACACCACAACGACACAATCATGTGAGTGTACATTACCCAGTGGTGGGAGGACCCTATCAAGATAGAATTACATAGGAGCAGCTTGTAGAGTAGGGGAGGAGGGCAAGAATTTATGGACTTACACCATCATTTATTGCAGCAATGTTTCTGACTCCTTGTCCCTTCTAGAGCATGGTGGGTGATTTCTTAAACAGCTTAGCTCATGGTAGTTACTTAGCTCACTTACCTATAGTACCCATGTCATATCACAATGAGGATGCACTCAAACCATTGTTGCCTAGTATACTAGAGGGCATATATATATATATGAAGCAAACCCAATTTAGGGAGAAAATCAACCTAGTGATGTCGAATCAAAGCTTGCTTATTACGAACTATGGCTATTTGACGATGAGCTTGCTAGATGAGTTTGATTTATAGGTTATCGAGGTTGTAGACTAGATCCAATTTACAACTTGTCTTCAACCTGATCATCACGCTGCTGGAGGCCTTCCCAGATTGGGACCACTACCATGAAGGCACACAGGGCCTGGCCTTCGACATTAACAAAGAGCTAACGCTCGAGCAGATTTTTAGATACTATGCGAGCATCATGTGGATGCTCGCCTGGTGCCTGCAAACTTTTGAAGATATGATGGTGAAGATATAATGGAGACAACATTTTGGACCAACTACATATCGAGCACCCCCTACTCCTACCTTGTGCCACAACTTTATCCTCACATATTCGATTTACTATCGCTAGATCAAGCCAGCTTCGAGGACGGACCTGAATTAGGAAGGGGGCTATATTAACCACTCTAGTTAACATTACATTTCAATCTTGGCTATGCTTATTGTACTCATCTTTTGTAAACCATGCAAATAAAAGAGACATGGGATGACCGAGCTTACAGCTTGTGTAACGCAGATCATAAGGAATAGTTGTACATATAGCTAGGAAGACTAGTTTTGGGCCCTCGATTGTAAATGGGTGGCCAGCCATTGTAACTATGAGCTCTTGTATATAAGCATTAGGGGAATTTTGGACTCAACTTTGGGCCCTCTAAGAAGTGCCAACTAAGCTTAGAGATATAATCCAAAAAGCCTAAAAATAAGGTGAAATTAATTTTGGCGTATTTTCTCTTGGCATTTTCTTGAGATATAGAAGATATATTTCTATTCTTAAATGTACATAAAAATGATAGAATATTACCAGTTCTCGAAGTCTTCAATCAGTTCATGTACTATATGTATTACGTGAACAATGAATTGGTCAATTCTCCAAGTTTAATGGCTTATATCTCAAAATCTCTACGTACAAGCCGAAATAGAATATTTCTTGAAATTTGAACCAAGGATCATCCAAAAATAGTTCGAGTTTCCTCCCTGCAAGAAATTTCACCTCAAATTTTGAAGGTTTTTGACTTCCCTCCCTACAAGAAACTTTACCTCAAATTTCAAAGTTATTACATATCAAAGTTTGCACGTATTGGTACCTTTAAAATCAAGGTTTTTCTTGCAAATTAGTTGGACTTTTTACTTCTTTTTACTATTTTGGCACATTTCTCTTTCCATTCAGATTTTTCTACTAATCCAAGAGCAAGGAGGAACACAGAGAGAATCAAGAGGATGGTAGAGGGATCAAGAGCAAGGAGGAATACAGAGAAAAGAGACATTTACAACTTGCAAATCGAGCTTGAACATGAATATGAACCTCTAAGTAAGAGAAATAAACCTAATACTTTGTGTACTGCTTCTAAAGAAATGTTGAGGATGCAAGGGAAGAAAAACATAGATTTATGGATTGATAGGAGGTTATATCCAAAAGACCCTTTTACAAACTCTTCCACGCCCCCATTTAGGAATACGACATCTCTACTTAACTTTATTGGAGATGGCTGTAATGGGCTCCTAGGATATACACATCATTTGGAAGCAACAAGTAATGTTCTTAAATTAGAAAGAGATTTGTTTGAGAACATTCATTTGAAGAAAACCATGGAGCATTGTGTGCAGAAGTTATTAAGCAATAAGGAAACCATTTCAGGGCTTGAAAAATAAATGTCTGAATTAAGACATAAGCAGACCTCATTAGGTCTCCGTAGACGACAAAAAAAACTAAGGGATATTGAGCAAATGAAGCTAGGAGGTGGTGGCATCAAGAAGCGAGTACATGCAATCAAGTAAGCTCCTTTCTATTAACTGGTTTATTGTTTCTATTGCGATATTTTATGAATAGCAATCATTATTACATATGTTCATGTATGTCAATTTTTGCATTTCAATATGATATCAAATCATTATTGCACCCTAATAAAGAATCAACGACAAAACCTTCTGGTGCACATTTAAGTCTTCTTTTAGATCGCCAGTATTATGTAGAAGCACTGATGAACGAGAAGAAATATAAGAAGGTCTCAGGAAAGCAAATAGATGACTTTTTCAGAGATAATCAACTCAATCCACAGGAAATCCAGGCAATACTTGATGAGGCTGGTATATCACACAGAGGGTACTTAGCCATTTATAAGACTTTGCAAAAGATGAAGGATTCTAGTATGAAAGGATCATTATTGCCAAATCCTACTTTGGTTAAAAAAATGCGTAAACAAGTAAACGAAGAGGTACTGCAAGCACTAGGAACCCCATTTCATATTGAAGACACCTATGCTGCACCAACAGGAGATGTGGTCTACAATAGATACAATAATATTTTCTACGACTTGGAGGCCTTATAATCATATGATGTTCAGTTGTTTGAAGTTACTCCTGAAGAATGTGATGGTGTCCTCAAATTTGTTCTAAAGCTTGATGAGTGTCAAATTATGAAGGAGAGAAAGTTAGAAAGGGTTACCATCACACTGATGAACAGGGCACTTGATACATCTATTCTAAAAGATGGTCCTAGATGGTTTAGTGTTCAATCTGAAAACAATATATTGTCATTGGGATCGTTTGAGGTAAAATTTATAAGACTCGGATATGTTTGTGAAAAAGGAATTACATATAAAAAACACTAATGGGTGTTGCATTCCTATGTTTCTCACGTATTGCCAGGTAGAATCAGAGAATTTTGATGTTCTGCATTGGGTCTTTCATAAGACATCGATACCCGAGATCATCAGGGAGCAGAGAAATGGCAAAATCTTGGATGTGGAAGGCATGGGACAATATAAGGTGGAGTGGCATATGGCGGGTGATCTTAAAACTTTGAAATGTATGCACAATGTGTCAAAGGGTGCCAATTCAAAAAGTCCCTGCTTATATTGCATGTGCAGTACAAAGGTGTTTGATAAGAGGTATTGGAAGAAGGCACCAGATAGGCACTTGAAAGACCCAAACTTCAAGCCAATTCTCGATATTCCATTGTCAAGTGTCCACATTTGTATAATGCATGCTCTTTGCAGAATTATTAAAAAACTCTTGTTTTTATACATATGTTTTGCGTGGACTCTGCAGCCCAATATAGCAAAGGTTACATCCATCAAAGCACTAGAGAAAGTTCTATCAAACATTGGTTTGCATGGTGGACATGCAAAAATTGAACAAGATGAAAAAAGGTCTAAGGATGGGAAGAATGTACCTAAGAAACCTTCCATTGGGGGTGTTAAAGCAAGAAGGTTTCTATTTGAACCAACACCAAAAGGTCGTAGAAGAAGACGATCAAAGCAGATCGTAAAATACAACAAATGGAAGTGCGTTCACAATGCAGTAATAGACCATGCATACAATGGTCAAGCAAGAACACGGAAAGCCAAGGTGTGGAAATCTCTAGACACTAACTATGACAAGAAAGTGTGGACGAAGGAGGACCATGAGATATTTCAAACAGTGCTAGATGAGTTCAAGAGATCAATGATTGATGCATGGACGGATCAACAGATCACCCACTATATGGTATTAGATTGATTATGCATTGAACTAGTTTTTATATTGTATATTTAAAAATATACTAATTAATGTATTCTTTTATTCTCTTGAAGCATATTATATGTTGAAATATACAAGTGAATAGGGTGTGTGTGGGAACAAGCCCTTGGTTAGAGGCTGTAAAAGAGAATCTATAAATGTGAGAGAACCTGTGAAAAGGTGAGAAGAATCTACAGGGAGGAGAATAAAGGGTAGCATGAGAAGATTTAGGAGGTGTGGAGATATTCTGGGGGAGAGGCGGAGAGAATCAAGAATCAAGGAGAAATCAGTGGGATTAGATGCTTGGATGTAAACTCTATAAATTGAGGCATTGGCCTAATGAGAATTTGCTGGTTTTTGATTATCCATGCCTACATTAAGCTATTAGTTAATTACTCACTAATCACATCTTAATTATCATACATCTAATCACTTTGTTAATGATGTTGATTCTAGCATTTGATCCACCATAGCTCATCACATTGCTGTAATTTTAACATGGTATCAGAGCCAAGCCTAGAATCTATCAAGTTTATGAGCCCATTATCTAGTTAATTAGGATTAGTAGATAATTAGAAAATAATCAAATTTTTTAGTTATTTTCAAGAAGCTTTCCGTACCCCCAGCCACAATGGAGGAGCTCCCTCTCCTTGTAGGCTCAACCATTGCCCAAGCCTTTTTAGGTACTCATTCTAGACTCAAGAGCCTACACACAGCCCAAAGGAATTGACGAATTTCAGCGCAGAACGCCGACGGCGGCAGCACGATTTGCAAGCGCATTTTTTTGGAGAAAATCAGTGATTTCTACTTCATCAAATCAAATGGGTCTAATTCCTCTTAGCCCCGGGGGTTTTCAAGCATGCTCTACAAGCTGGTAAAGTCAGAATTTGATTTGATCAAGTCTACAATGAGATCCAAGCTCTTCATCAAATGTGCAGGTGACTTTGGTAAAACAGAGATTAAGCATTCAATGTTTGGTCAAATCTTGTGTTTCTTGGCTTAATCCTCTACTAGACTAATTGCTATTAATGGTCTTGAAAGCATTCGAGCTCATTTGAACTCTAAGGCCTCAGATCTGGGCTCCCCGTATACTCTGTTTTTTGCACACAAAATAGAGGATTAATTTGCTAATCAGTGATTAATCAATACTAATCACTATATTTTGGTGCAATTGAGGGTTCAAATTAACCATTAGGTATCTAATACAGATCCCTATAACTTCATATTTCAATTCGGAGATGGTTTGATACTCCAACCATTCCGTACAAATTGGTTACCCTTGATTTAATGTAATTTCTGGTGATTTTATACTGATAAATCTGTTTGTAATCATCTCTTAAACACCAGATTGAGTTGTGAAAGGGTAGACATTGCCCTTGAATCTTGAAATTGGATCAAGAGGTAAGACCCCCTTCACATCATCGTGAGTACGGCACAAGAAATAGCCAAATTTAATGGGGAGAGTAGTTTTACACATGGCAGACAAAAACCATGTATTTGCTCATGAGGAAAAATATGTGGGGGCTAGTTGAGGGAAGAGATGAAGGCCCAGACGTGAGAGGGAAAAATGAGTGGAAGAGAAAGAATGAAAAAGCATTGGGACCTACTGCACTCAGTTTAAATGATGAAATCATTCATCATATCACAGGGATACAATGGGCAAAAGATGCATGGGATGAACTCAATAAATTATTTGGCACACAAGCTAAAAATTCAAAGATAAATCTGTTGATGCAATTCTACAAATTGGATATGAAGGAAAGTGAACCTTTAATCACACACTTGAACAGATATAAAAGCATTAAGCAACAACTGGCAGCTACTATTGGAAAAAAGGTAGAAGATGATGAGACACCAGCAGTGCTTCTGAAGAGTGTGGACAAAGGTGAATATGAAAACATTGTAGCAACATTAAAGAATGTACCTGAATTGAAGCTACACGAGATAGAAGGAGCTCTACTAGAGTAAGAGAGCAGAGGCAAAGAGAAGAAATGGCTCGACTCAACAGCAGGAGAAGAAAAAGCATTCTTCACCCGAGGAGGATTCTCTCGAGGACGAGGACGAGGAAGAGGCAGAGTAGGAGGAAGGACCTTCACTTGCCACAACTGTGGAAAGCCAGGATACATGGCAAGAGACTGCTATAGCAAACCTAGTGGAGAAGGAGAAGGAACGACATCGGCAAACTTCATGGAGGCTCCTAAGGAAGTGGAGTCGGATCATCTTTTCTGAGAGAGAGACCCCACAACCCAATGTAACCTACCCCAACAAAGTAAAACCACCTCTGAGCCACCGATGATGTAGGCCACGTGGTAGATGTATGTGTGAGCACTTTAGTCAAGGTCGCGAGCACTTGTAGTAGCCTTGGACACATAGAGAGAGAGTGTGTCAAGGACTATGAGTTTAGGGACTTGAGGCACTGGTCGCGGACTATCAAGTAAGAGAGAAACTTGGTACAGGGTCTAGGTGTGCTAAGTTCACTTGAGGGGAGGTGTGCTAGGCAGCACTGGTCACAGACTATCAAGTAAGAGAGAAACTTGGTATAGGTCCAGGTGTGCTAGGAGTATTCACTTGAGGGGAGGTGTTGAAATATACAAGTGAATAGGGTGTGTGCGGGAACAAGCCCTTGGTTAGAGGCTGTAAAAGAGAATCTGTAAATGTGACAGAACCTGTGAAAAGGTGAGAAGAATCTACTGGGAGAGAATAAAGGGTAGCATGAGAAGATTTAGGAGGTGTGGAGATATTCTAGGAGAGGTGGAGAGAATCAAGCAAAAGAGGTGGAGTGAATCAAGGAGAAATCAGTGGGATTAGATGCTTGGATGTAAACTCTATAAATTGAGGCATTGGCTTAATGAGAATTTGCTAGTTTTTTATTATCCATGCCTACATTAAGCTATTAGTTAATTACTCACTAATCACATCTTAATTATTATCTAATCACTTTATTAATGATGTTGATTCTAGCATTTGATCCACCATAGCTCATCACATTGCTGTAATTTTAACATTATATACCATCATACCCCTTGATTTGCAAAGAAGTATGGTAGTTTATCAATATGGTCAACCCAGGGAATGGAGAAAACACATTATCAAGCACGCTCCAGGTATTTCAATCATACAAGACATGGTGGAGGAGCAGAAAAAGCTAACAGTTTAGAGGAATTACATCAGTGGACATATAGGAAGCTTGTACACAAAGCCAAAAAGAAGCAGCAGTTCAAAGCATCCCAAATTAATCAAGCAGTAAAACTTGTGAAGAAAGAAAGAAAACAAGATATATGGAGGAGATCTAATGCAAGTATTAAGCATGTAGAATGGCGAGTAACAAAACAAAGAAATGGGAAGATTTGGATACCCATAGATCCATGATTAACATTTCAAATTCTGAAATGATCATATGCAAAACTGTCATGACATTACACGAGAGAGAATATTATTACAAGAGATAGGAATATACTACTACTCCTTAACCTGCTCACTAACATCCTCGAGTGCATGAAGCCTTGCAGTGTGACAAGAGAATGAAGGGAATTTTGGAAATCCCGCCTTTGACGAAGAAAGTTAAGATCACAAAAGTGACAGAGGCTAGTCATTCACGTGACACAAGGCTCAAAGCAAGGCTGAATGCACAAAGGATTGGCGACCAAGCCAGGATGCAGGAGCTCCAAGAATTGCGGTTAAAGAAATCAGCTATTCGAAAAATGCATAAGTCGAATGTGAGAGCTTTGAGTTATTTTGTCCCCTCGTTTCACGTTAGACTTCCGGTCGAGGCACCGCGTAATTTTTCCCTTTCTATGCAGAGGAGATTGATGTTTTATCCAATGTTTTAAGGGAGGTCAACGATAGAATTATCATAATAACAGTTCTAAGGTTTGCTACGTCCTTTTCATCATCATGATTGTAAAGTGGGTTGCTTGTCCAAAGTAACTAATATAATGTAGTTTTCTTGTGCAGCTTGGTTATATCAAATCACCCATTCGATGTTCAAAATTGTGTATATATTGTAGATTCCCTTCTTTCCTCGGTTCTTACTGGCACAACATACTTCATTGGTTGATGTATGTCCGTGGTTTAATTTGATAAATTTCGATGTAGCTTAAATAATTCTAATGGCATACAATGAAGAGTAAGTGACATCATGCAATCTCATTTATAGTCTTAGTATTGTGACCTATATTTACTATATATTTTTTATGTTACTTCTGATACTCCTGATTGCATGTTGTAGTTCACACTTGTAGTTCACACTGGAGTTTGATCCTTTACGATATGGAATCCAAGACTTGTTACTTGGCCAATTCAGGTGAAGAATCCCATGGCACCGTGAGACAGTAAGTCCATACATTCAGTATTTACATATCGTAACGAGTTGGAGAGAGAGAGAGAGAGAGAGAGAGAGAGAGAGAGAGAGAGAGAGAGAGAGAGAGAAGTAGTTAGAGAACTTTTAGTATTGACAACAGTATTGTTTCGTGTAGATCGGTTAGAAAGCTAATAACTGCTCTCGAGGCCATAATCCAAGACACTACTAGAACACACAAGGACTGTGAGATGCAGAGTCCCATGGCCATAGTTGCGGTTGGTGGGTGTGCTACAACGCAAAGTTGCTGCTACACTTAGTTCTCTCATTACCCGCAGAAAATGTAGGCATGCTCCTTTTTTTGAATAATATCTTACTTTCCTTCCTCATCCTTTGATAGCACATGTCTTATTTTTTGGCTTTTTGTAGAATCCACGATTATCAGAATACTCCGATGTAGATTTAGGGCTGTTCAGGGTAGAGGCCATTGAGCATATTATTGTCAACATTCATTTAGCAGGCTGCCTAATATCCCTGTTGTGTTTGTGCCCCCTCCACCATGGCACGACCAGGACCACCATCACGACAATACCCCGAACACAAGTCGACAGATTTGTTGTCGAGCTTCCAGAATCTGATGAATCTGAAGACGTCAATTTGAAAGCTTTGACCTTGCACGATAGCAAGCTTCAGTTCCAGAAGAGCAACCACCCCAAGAGCATCCGCAAGAGCAACTACCCCAAGAGCGTCCGAAAGAGCAACCAGCCCAAGAGCATCCCGAAGAGCAACCAACCCAAGAGTGTCCCGAAGAGCAAGCACCCCCTCAACGATAATCCTCACCGCCCCAACAACAAGAATCATCCCACACGCAATAGCATGCTTCGTAGGAAAAAATGAGAACATGCTATCAATGTTTTAAACATCCAATAAGAAAATGTAGAATATTTGTCTTAGTTTCTATTGCTCTAAGAAATACAAAATGTTGTCATGATTGATGTAACTATATGCTGTCAAAAATACATTTATCTCCATTTATCTCTATGTGATGGTCATTTGCACCATGAAAACTTGCTTCCTTGTAATGTCTTTACATTGAATGGTCCTTTCATTTCTCCTTGGTACCTATTTCCAAAAATCAAAGTAATGTATATAAGTAATAATGATTATGGCGTAGTTTTGGAATGAATACTTTTTTGAGGTTAGATTGAATAACATACCTTATGGTCGTTGCACTTGAACACATAATCATCAGGCACTTGTAGGTCATCCTCATTTGCCAAGTCTGTTCTCACTTGATGCAGTGAGCTTTTTGACCTTATATTGAGTACTGTCAAGAGCTCATGTTTAAACCATACCTCTAATAACATCAATGGATTTTCAATGTCATCCTCCAAGTCCTGATCAATTGCTACAAGTTTTCCATTGACATAATGCCATCTCATATTACACCATAGATGTCATATATGCATAGTGCATAGTAAAATCTCGATATGTCAGCCTGTCAACAGGATATCTGACCCTTTGGGATCTCCGCAATGCCTGCGGATCACTCTGAACACCTGTCACTCTAGCATGTGGTGGCACATATCTATCCTGCCTTGCACCAGGTGTGCGTAAAACAGGTATGCCAAGTTCCTCATCCAAACTCTCTGAACTAGATGACTCATAACCTGTAATTCCAATTCCTTCAACTTTCTTCTTTCCTTTATCCACAGCACTACTCCCAGTGCCCACACTCTCATGTCTCAAACGCCCTGACCATGGACATACAGTGCTACTCTCAGCTTCTGCTGTTCTGCTGGCCTAGACATAGAAGTAGAACTAGAACTTGCTTGTGGCAAGTTCACAGGCACATCTGCTTCAAGTGACTCAATGACACCCTCATCTTTTGCTTTGTACCAACTAACAAGCTCATCAAACACCACATCTCGTGAGATGACCACTTGTCTAGTTTGTGGGTTGTAACATTTGTATGCCTTTCGATCCTATGCATATCCAACAAATACACATTTTTCTGCCTTAGGATCCAACTTCCTTCTTCTTTCATCAGGCACATGTACATAAGCTATGCATCCAAAAACTTTGAGGTGTCCAATGTCTGGCTTATAACCTGTAAGCCACATCTCTGGCGTACTTCCATGAATGGCTGCTGTAGGTGTTTTGTTAAGTATATACACTGTGGTAGCACAAGCTTCTGCCCAATAATAATCTGGCATGCTCTTTTCATTGAGCATTGCCCTGGCCACTTCACATATGACTCTAGTCTTTCTCTCAGTCACACCATTTTGCTGAGGTGTATACCTGCAAGTCAATTGTCTTCTTATACCATGCTTCCTCAAGAAATGCTCAAAAGCCTTTGAGGTGTATTCACCACCTCCATCTGTCCTCAAACATTTAATCTAACAGCCATATTGCTTTTCTGCAAAAGCTTTGAAATCCATAAACTTTTCCAACACGTCACTCCTCTCTGAGAAAGTATATCCATGTCATCCTGCTGAAATCATCTATGAATGTCACATAGTATAAACTACCTTTGATAGATGGGTTTTGTGCAGGATCCCATACATCACTATGTACTATCTCAAGTGGCCTGCTACTCATGTTTCCTTCTCTAGGAAACCGCAACCTTACCTGCTTTCCAAACTGACAGGCTTCACAAACATGCATATGCCCATCATACTTGAATCTAGGTAGCCCACTAACAATGCCTCTTGCCTGCATGTTCTTCAATCTTTGTATATTGACATGTCCAATCCTCTTATGCCACATATCAATGTCCTGTACCACATTTTTGCTTTTAGAGAACATGGCTGATTTTAGCTCAGGAATCCCAGCATCCAGCTTAAACAACCTGCCTTCTTTCTTGCCTTTAGCAACAATGACTCTACATCCATGTTTGAAATCCTCAACGAAGCAACCATGCTCGTTGAAACGAACCTGTAATCCCTGTTCCACCATTTGACCAACTGAGGCCAAGCTTTTTGTGATAGAAGGCACGTACAATACATCAGATTTTGTTTGACCACTGTGCATAACCAATGGTACACTTCCAACATGTGTAATGGCATGCTGAGTATCATCTCCTATTTTCACATAGCCTTTCACATCCATAGGCTTCATATGCTCAAACCATTCACCATGACACATCATATGGTTTGATGCTCCAGAATCCATATACCAAGTATCATCATTTTCAGCATTTGTCTCATCATTGATCCAACCACATGTTTCATGGCAAACAAGTGATTTGCAGTGACATCATTACTGCTTGATGCATAATTTCCACCATGTTGTGCATAATTTCCACCATAGTGTCCACCACGATGTGCTCTACCCCCTCTCAAATCATTCTGTTTGCGAAAACAATCTCTTGCCATATGACCAAACTTCCCACAATAATGGCATTCCACATCTTGCATAGATGTGTGTTGGCCTTGCCAACGTCCTCTACCACGAGGATTACCTGTTTCTCTTCCTCTCTGAGGTGTATAACCACGACCACCTCTAGCACCATATGTGGGCTGAAAATTCTGTTGTGGTGACCTGTCCTGCCATCCACGACCATTACCACCACGGCCACGTGATGCGAATCTCCCCCTGCCTCTAAAACCTCTCTGCGAATAGAAAGCCTGATTTCTGCCATTATCATCATGGCTAGTAGATGCATCCAGAAATGAATCACTGAGTTTAATTTCCTCAACA
The DNA here is from genome assembly GCF_041138505.1 of Cibotium barometz. Classification (NCBI taxonomy): domain Eukaryota; kingdom Viridiplantae; phylum Streptophyta; class Polypodiopsida; order Cyatheales; family Cibotiaceae; genus Cibotium; species Cibotium barometz. The sequence goes on along the minus strand of NC_141094.1, from coordinate 24,999,414 downwards.
AGCAAGAGTGAAACCAACTCATCAAAGTCTGGTAAACCTGTACTCCGAACCGAGATGGATGTATCAAAAGATTTATATTCCTTGCCAAGACCACGCAAGGTAATATCCACCAAATCATCATCAGGCATGGGGGCATTTATTGTTGCCAATGCATCAGGAAACTTCTTTATTTCTTGCATATAATCATGGATGCTCCTTTTATTCTGCTTCACATTATGTATTTGCTTACGCAACTAAGACTTGCGAGCACTCGTGTCTGTATCAAACATCTTTACCAAAGTATCCCATGCATCTTTGGGATTCTCAGCATCCTGTATGTGTATGAGCATAGCATCAGAAATACATATAGATAGATAATGCAACACTTTGAATGCTCTTTCTGACCATTGCTTATGAGCAATAACCTGCTGCTGTGTAGGTTGTCGGGGTAGTTCAGGCTCTGGCTCAGCACCTGTAATGAGATTCCAAAAACCTTTTCCTTTCAAGAAACTTTTGATCCTGTACTTCCATGCCTGGAAGTTCTTCCTATCCAGCTTTTCACCAACAATCTGTACTGGATTATCCGACATGTTTGCTCAATGCAAAAACACCTTGCGTACACTTCCAAATCTGTAAATGAGCCTTCCTAAGCTCAACCACACTCCAATGAGTGTTCCAGATACTCCAAAGTAGCCAACAATCTTCAAATTTGATGTAGAAAATCAACCTGTACGCATCCAAAATGAACTAACTCACGCAGTCCGAGATACCCTGTTTTGATGCGCCTTCCAAGGCTCCAAATCACAATGTAGTGGTTCAATCAAGTATGGGTAGCTTGAATTGACACCTAAACAACCTCAATGTAGAGTATCAACACCATCCAACATGTGTACATATCAATTTTTGAAAACCCCTTTCTCTGTTTTGGGAAAAACCAGTAGTAATTTTTCTCTAAATTCTTCAATATTTGTCCAAATTGAGCAACCAGGCATTCATTAGCTTAGCAATGATGTCCACTAACTCCATGTAAGAGGAATTTGTCCAATTGTTTAAGACCAAAGATTAATTGCTCAAATTAAAATCACTCTGTTTCTCTGTAACCAGTGGACAGGCTTTTTAATCAACTCATTCCCATCTCAATTAAGCATAATTGATCAAACCAACCATGTAGCCCTCTTCTCAAGTATATGTAGCAACCAATTGCTAAAGCAATTTTGAAATATATCAAGCACAGAAGTTGTAATCGATCTCCTCTTTGCAAAATATTCAAAAAACTACCCTGTTTCACTGTTGATTCTGCGCCGCCTGCTTAGGAGGGTTTGGGAGTGTTTAAAGTGTTGATTGAAGAGGTATACAAGTGCCCAACACACTTAGGTATGTGTGCAACTAGTCAATGCTTTGATTTTTGCCAAAAACATGCTCCAAATGCATCAAATTTTGAGTTGCTTTTCTCTGTTTTATGAGAGCTCAAAAACCAGAATTTTTCACTCATTCAAATGCATGCAAATTGCTCCAAAATCACAGTAGGGCTTGCATAGGAGTTGCCAATACATTTCTCCTTGTCAGATACATGTGTCTTTTGCCAGAATCACTTCTATTTCACCATACATCAGTGTTTCCAAGCTTTAATGGAAAGCTTCCAAAAAACCAAATTTTTTCTTTGCTTTGATTTGCTCTAATTTGCTTTGTTTTTGCCTGTATCACCTGGAATCTGCTCAAGGATGTTTAGAAGACCTTATCCGGTAGGCCAAGCTCTCAGATCTGATAGAAATCGGTGTGCTCCAAGCTTCACAGCTTCAATGGCAAGCTTCAAAGCTTCTCTTCACAGCTTCTTCTCCCTCTTCTCTCACTCACTCATAAACCCTAATCGACAGCACAAGGCTCTGATACCATGTTGAAAAAGCGATAGAGGGAGAGGAGACACACACACAGGAGAAAACCCTAATGTATATTGCAAACCCTAACCATAGAGAGAAGCCATCTCCCTTCTCACACAATGCATAAAGCCATAATCCATAATACACACAACACACTATGAGTTGTGTCCACACACATCTAACCCTAGCTAATGTCCACACACTATGACTAGCTGGACGCGGTCATTTATGTCTCACACATGTTCCTACCTAACATGTTCCTACCTAACATGCCAGCACATAGTGCAGCTGGCTCACACTGACATCGAGCTTGAATCTCAACATTGCTAAATCTTTTCTCAATTCTTTTCCTTTTGGAAAACCATTAGCTAAAAATTTAATGATTATCTCAATACATTATAGAATATCCTCAACCTTGAATAGTGTAGCATTCAGTAACTCATTATCAACCCCCTGATTGGTGCTTCACCATAAGGTATGCGAGATAGATGATCTGCCACCGTGATATGTTTCTTGTTAGGCCTCACAAACCACTATAAAAACGAACTAAATAACAATCAACAAACCACCTTGTGATCCTTCTTGTGGAGCATGGTTTGTTTACTAGATACAATAAGGCTTGATGATCAACATAGAAAATAATTTTGTTAGCAAGAAGGTAATGCCGAAATTTCTTTACAGCATGGTCAGTCCCCATACATCTAAATGTATAATATCTAATGACCTTACACTAAATGGATGGCTGAATTTTCTTCTATCTTCTTCTCTTCTCTATAACCACATAAAAAAATAAGACAACATACTATAAGAGAAAGTATTCTCCTACAATAACATATAATGGTCAATCCATAGTGTGAACTCGACTATATGAGCTAGCGCTATATCTATGCAATAAGCATAAGTACGAAAGCTATTACCCAGATGGGTGACCAATGTTTGCAGCACTAGTTGAGCTTGATATCTCAACACTTCCCTCGAGCTCAACTCCACACTTATTGAAATCTTATAAGTGGTAGGGTTGTAACACCAAAGCATAACTAATAAAGATACCTCAGGGGATTCACAAGCCATATCTTATGGTATCACATGAGTGTAAAGGAGGGGGTTTTGAAAGTGGGGCTTAAGCTTATAAGTTAGGAGGTGAGGGGAATTTATGGTGGTAGGGGGGAACAAGGGAGGAGCATAGAAGAATGAAAGTAGGGTTTTTGTTTCTTCTTGTAGCTTACAATATGTGATCTAGTGGTGTAGTTTGAAAACTTGATTAGTTTACTACTCTTTTAAGCTAACCACACATGAAACAATTTTTGGAGAGTACATGTAGGTCTTTGTACTTCTAGTACTTACATCCATGCTACTTACATGAGCTGCAACTTAACTATTTGCTATTTGATTTTTAAACCTTAAATAGGAGGTACTTGAATTCGATAATTGGGACTCATATGCTTAGAAAGGGGTATCATTTATTTTCTAGAGAAACTTAAATAGAAGGTTTTTATGAGTTTCATACATGCAAATGACGTCCCTTTTCTATGGAAAGTGAATTCCTTGGAGATTCCTCGTGGAAGATACATTTCTTTGCTATTGGATCCAACTTTTTTCTTGCTTCATAAGGAACATGCACATATGCAATATACCCAAACACTTTCAAGTGAGACACACGCAGTTTTATGTCTGTAAACTTTTATTTAGGCATCATACCATGAATAACTATAGTGGGGGTCCTGTTCATAATAAAAAATGTACATAGCAATTGCTATTGCTTGTACTAAAAAATAATATGGAATATTCTTTTCAGACACTAAGGCACATGCCACTTCTACAATGTGTCTATTTTTTCTTTCTACAATAACATTCTATTATGGAGTGTACCTACATATAAACTCTCTTGATTCGATGCTTTCTCACTAAATCTCTGAAAGTGATCAAACACCTCACTTTTCTCCTTCATGAAATAGACCCCCACTTTTCTATTGTGATCATCAATGAATGTAACATAGTACCTGTAACCTACAAGTGTTACAGTCTTGGTTAGTCCCCATACATCTAAATGTATAATATCTAATGACCTTACACTAAATGGATGGCTGAATTTTCTTCTATATTCTTCTCTTCTCTATAACCACATAAAAAAAATAAGACAACATACTATACGAGAAAGTATTCTCCTACGATAACATATAATGGTCAATCCATAGTGTGAACTCGACTATATGAGCTAGCGCTATATCTATGCAATAAGCATAAGTACGAAAGCTATTACCCAGATGGGTGACCAATGTTTGCAGCACTAGTTGAGCTTGATATCTCAACACTTCCCTCGAGCTCAACTCCACACACCGCACTTTAAGTAAGCTCCTAAACTTGTGGAGCTTCTAGGTGCCCATGCCTTTGTGAAGATGTCAGCCACCTGATCCCCTATGTTGACATATACCAGATCTACATCACTTGCTAGAACCTTCTTCCTCACAAAGTGATAATGCACCTCAATGTGCTTTATTTTAGCATGGTATACTGGGTTACTCGCCAATTGTATGATATTCATGTTGTCGCAAATAAAATAAACAAAAACTACCCTATGCATGAGCTCACCCATATCACCAAGTAGCTTTTGAAACCAAGATACCTAACAAGCCCATATAGCAACACCCCTGTATTCTACCTATGTACTCGACAAAGCAACTATTGGTTGTTTCTTACTGTTTCAACTCACAGCAGCACTCCCAAACAAAAACATAAAGCCACTAGTAGACCTCCTGTGTGTGCGAACTAACACAATCAACATTTGTGTACTCACGTAGCTGTATCTTTATACCAGCCTCATAGAAAAGTCCATAATAAACTGTGGACTTTATGTACCTCAGAATCCATCTAGCCACATCCAAGTGTAGCTTCCTAGGGGTCTCCATAAACTGACTTCCAAGTCCAACCGCATAGCTCAAGTTTGGCCTAATAAAATGATCATGTAAATCAAGCTACCCACTATGCGCCTATACGTAGTGGGGTCCTCCAAAATCTTACCCGTATATGTGAAAATCTTGGTATTCTACTCTAATGGCACTGAAATAGGCTTACATCCTATCATACCATACTTGGATAACATGTACAAGCCATACTATATTTGTGTAATAACAAAATGTCATTAGGGGATCTCACCATTGTCAGGTATCCCGACATAGTACTGTGCACCTTACATGAACCTCCACACTTGCTAAGACAGCTCCTTAGTCAGAGATGTGTAACTCCCAAAGCTACCCAGGGAGTGTCGTAACAAGAGATGCTACTGCTCTTACTCGTGTATTGCTTCCTTGCTTGCTTTCTGCTTGCCTCTTACTTGCATCCTTATCTCTCACACAAACCGAAGCTATGATACCATAAAGAGAATGCAGGGAAGAGGGAGAGCTTGAGTTCCTTATATAAGAAAACACACATACATAGAAGAGAGTAAGACACAAGAGAGAGTGTATGACTGAATTTCTTCTATCTTCTTCTCTTATCTACAATCATATATCTAAAAGATAAGAGTACATAATGTAAAGGAAAAATACTCTCCTATAATGACATATAATGGTTGGTCCATAGTGTGAACTCGACTATGTGAGTTGGCACTATAACTATGCCATAACTCTAGTACTCCAAAGTGGCTGTCACATAGCATGTCATCCACCACTGGCAGCATATAACCATAATCTCACCAACCATGCATAAGTGTGGAAGCTATAACCCAAACAGGTCATCAATGTCCGCCAACAACACTAGTTGAGCTTGATATCTTAAAAAAATACACGTCAAAAGTAACTAAATATTTCCTTCCATGAACTATGATCTCACATTCCTATTTATATCTTTATCTTAACTTACGAAGAGAAAGAGAGGTGAGGAGATTGTGAGGTTTCATGATGTAAGTGAGCGTTTGATTCTAAAAATTGAGCAAACTAAAATCCCGAACTTTGAATCTAATCTTTTGGTGGAGGTGGCAGGCAAGTTTTGCTTAGAATCATCATATCATAATCCTAAGGTCCTACGTGATTAAAGAAGTTATTTTTGAAATATGAATTTTCTCTTATTTTTACTCATCTTTTATTGTAAGATGTTCAACATTCAAGTGTTCCATGGATCGAAAGGAGAAGACCCATGGAGTTATCTCCAAGAATTGAATCGAGCATGTTGCTTATTTGACAGCTTTGTCTACGAAGGAGAGGTTAAAAAACTTATAGACTTATTAGAGGGTATAGCCTTAACTTTGCACGAGGCTTTTCCAGAGGAGGCCAAAAATGTTGCTTATTTGACAGCTTTGTCTATGACGGAGAGGTTAAAAAACTTATAGACTTATTAGAGGGTATAACCTTAACTTTGCACGAGGCTTTTCTAGAGGAGGCCAAAAATGATTGCAAAAAGTTAACCAAAGTAATGAAGGAGAGATTTAGGATAGTGGAGTCACTAGATGCTTTACTATTATAGCCAAATCAAAATTTTCAACAAGAAAAGAGAGTTAGTTTCTCCCTTTTTTTAGTGAGGTATGAGGCCTTGTTCATTAAATATCAACTTGTTGCTTCACATAATTGTTGCGTCTTCTTCTTCACCTTTGTGGGGAGTTCTAAAAACTATTTAACAAGGGAGAACCATAAGGTGAGCAAGTCTATCATGGCTTTGGATCCCTCCTTATGCAAAAAGTTTTTAGTAAAGATCCCATAAACTTCAAAGAGGCTCTTCGCATTGCTTTTTGAAGAAGGAGGTTGTTCTTCAAATTGAGTCCACATTTCAAACTTCTCTAAGTGTGCCAAATCCACCACCTTGAGTAGAGGTAGCTGCAACATCTCATGTATGAGCTCCATCATTAGATCACAACATTGCAGCTTAGTATAGAGATTACTGATTTAAAGTTACATTTAGTCAATGCAAGGTCACCTAGGGTTCCATGGGCCAAGGATAAACCTGGGATAGAAGCAATGCCACATGCTATTAATTTCAAGAAAAGTGGCACTATCACACTGAGTGTCCAAAATGAAGAAAAAGGAGGATACATTTTTGGTGCTTCTGGAGGGAACATGTCTAGAAGAAGTAGAAGAGGAAACCTTGATGCCATTAATGGCAAGAAGGGGTCATAGACCTAGGATTCAAGAAAAAGAATAAGCAGAAGAAAAATCCAAAGAAGAGGAGAAACATAAGAAGAAGAATAAGTCACCTAGAAGGAAAGAAGACTCCAAGAGCTTCCGCATATTATAGTGGTATCAAAGCATCAAGCTCGTCTATGCTAAGTGATGTTAGTGGTCCTAAAATAAGTGCATAGGTCCAAGGAGAGTAACTGAGCATGTATCAAAAGTAGGAGCATAAGCTTTGGCAAAAAATATCCGCACGTCAGCTACTAAAGTGTGACGTAACATGTTAGCTACTAAAGCATGGCAGATTATATCAACTAAACCATAACAAACTTGCTGATAATACTAGGATGAAAACCCTAGTATCATCAACAAGTTGTCTTCTACTAACTCTCATTATTTATAAAAAAACTTACAGATAATACTAAGGTGATAACCTTGTAAGTGGTAAAGAATTTAAAAGTGAACATATGTGGAATTTTTATACCTACAGCTTTTATCCATGTTATTCCTATAAATTTTGTTGCTAGGGCTTAACCATTGATATTGGGAAGGCCATGGCTTCACCAAGTGAAGGAAATTAAAAAATGGGAGACATGTGATCTCATTCTCCAAGGGGATACTCCAAGGGGATTCCAAGGGAACAATAAGATGCACTATAACATCAAGAATCATTGTGCAGCAAGAAGTAGGTAAAAGAGTGATAGTTTTCAATCAGAGTACACCATTGATGATGAGACAACAAGTGACGACTCAAAGGACTCCATCTCAAAATAAGAGATGGAGGGGTTTGCATTTGGTCTTGGCCTTAGTATGGATCATGAAGACTTTAAAGGAAATGAAATCTTACTTCTCTAACATCTTCCACACATAGAGACTAGCCTTTGCCAATAAAATAAACAACTACTTGTTAATGATTCTATATGAGGTAATGAAAGGGAATAATATTTTACAAATGCTAAGATGGATTTACAAATCTTTTTATAAATAGTTATTCTCAGGTACATTGGGTTACCTTAGTGAAGCACACAAGGTTGACCTAAACCCTAAAGTAAGCCCGTGGTGGTGTAGAGGCTAAGTCACCCGAGGGGGTGTAAATAGAGGTGCTCAAGAAAGAGGTGACTAACTCGCTTGAAGCTAGGTCTATCTTTCTAGTAGAGGATTTAGAATGGGTTTCTCTGGTTGTGGTCATTCCAAATAAGGGAGAAAAATGGTGTGTTTATGTGGATTTCTTTCCTTTTGATGCATGCATAAAGAGGGATCATTATCCTTTATCCTTCTTAGATGAAATTTTGGATCAAGTTGTAAGCCATGAATTATTTTAGTGTGTGATGGTTACTTTAGATTCTTTAAGTTAAGATTAGTGCTGAAGATTAGAAGAAATATCATTTGTTACATTCTGGGGAGTGCATGCCTCTATAGGGACATGCCATTTAGCTTAATTAGTGTACCAACAATATTTTAGTAGTTCATGAGTCAAGTATTTTCACCCTAATTGGGTAATTTTATCAAGGTTTTTCTAGATAATTTTGCTCTTTGGCTTGACTCTTGGCTCTTTGACTACTTGTTCTTACTTGTCTTCGTGTCCACCTTTTGGCATTGTCTTCCATCATTGTGCCTTTAGTGTTGAATTTGTCTCTGTTGTCACATAATACTTCTGCTTGGTGCTTTGATGCTTCCTTTGATCCTTTGTTCTTGATTTCCTTATGTGCCTTTGATGCATTTAAAGTGGTTGTCATGCTGTGTGTTATCTCATGCACTTGTGCTTTGGGCATGCTTAGGATCGTGTTTAATGTATCTTTTCTTTGCTTTTGCTTATGCACATGTATTCTCCCAAGGATTTAACCCCTCCCTAAATGATGGTTTGAGGTGCAAAATGCTTGCCATTTTTAAGGTCTTACCAATGAGCTTGTGTTTCGCTTCACTGGCTATGTCTACTCTCATACAAGATTGACAATGTGCTTTGGATTTTCTTGCAATGATGATTTCAAGCTGACCTAAATGATTAAATGCAAATTATGTGCTAAAGGTGTACTAAATGTGGTAAAAAGGTACTCAATTGAGCAATGAAAATGGGTGCGATGGATTTTGATGCAAGAGAGAACTTTGCACAGTACATTAATACTCCAATTATCCAATTTTGACATTAATTGGATCCAATTTTTGCTAATGATATAATAGTTGATTAAAATTAAGGATGACTAAGTTTGGAGGCCAAAATTGAGCTTGGTGGTGAAGAGTTTGATGAAGCTTCTCACATAGAGTGATTACTCGAATGAGATAAAGAGGCTTAAGTTAAAAAATTAGCTCAATCTTTGTCAGAAACTGGTGCAAATCATTAAAAAGTGACGACTGGTTATGTGCTTGCCCCAACAGATCTGCTGCACCAAATGCAAAACCCTTTGGTGAAGTTCTTGCTTAGGTCATGGTCTTACTTCTTTAGCTAGAAGGGCTTGGTCCAATTTGTAACATGCATGGAGAATGGGTCTTATAAATCTAGTAGCATGTGCATGTAAAGTGATTAGTATTAATTCTACATTAGTCTGGTGACTAAAGTAATCTAAGGTGAGTGATGTCTAAGCATACTCATAATGTCAAATTGCTAAATTAATTAAGCATACTCATAATGACAAATTGCTAAACTACTTAAGCAAGAGACTTAAGCACAGCTAGGTTACAAGATTGAGACTTGTACTCATATAGAGACTTAAGAGCTTGCTTCATTTTTCATTACTTGAAATGATCCCTTTTTATATGAGTAGGTACAACTTTTCTTTGCTAGCTCATGTGAGATAATTCAACTTTGCTCATGTGGCTTCTTGCTCGATAATATCTTCTTTGGCTTACTCATGTGGCTTCTTGCTCGATAATATCTTCTTTGGCTTACTCAAGTCTCTCCCTATCTCTTCCTTGTGTGCTAAATGACACCACATTTCTCAACAATACAAAGATGGTAGTAGAGAGAGAGAGAGAGAGAGAGAGAGAGAGAGAGAGAGAGAGAGAGAGAGATGATAGGATAGGGACAAGAAAGGGAGAGATATAAAGATGATAGTAGATAGAGAGAGTGATCATAGAGAGAGAGATGATAGGATAGGGACAAGAAAGGGAGAGATATAAAGATGATAGTAGATAGAGAGAGTGATCATAGAGAGAGAGAGAGAGAGAGAGAGAGAGAGAGAGAGAGAGAGAGATGGTAGTAGAGAGAAGAGGGCGAGAGAGGTGAGATAAAGAGAGACGGTAGCAGAGAGAAGAGGGTGGGAGAAGGAGAGAGAGAGAGAAGGAGATGGTAAGAGAGAGAGACAGAGGGTGGGAGAGACATAGAGATCGTAGTAAAGACAAAAGAGGGTGGAAGAGGGAGAGAAAGAGATGATAGGAGAGGGTGACAGAGAGATAAAAAAGAGTGAAGGGAGAGAAAGAGACTGTAGGAGAGATAAGATAAAGAGAGATGGTAGGAGAGAGAAGAGAGGGAGAGAAGAGAGTGTGCTAGAAGAGAGAGAATGGAGAGTGTTCTAGAAGAGAGAAAAAGAGATGATAAGAGAGAGAGAGAGAGAAATGGCAATAGATAGAGAGAGAAAGGGAGGAGCTAGGCTATGTTAGGCTGGGCTGGGCTGGGAGGTGGTGAGAAGAGATGGTGGTCGTGAGAGTTAGAGAGAAAGTGTTCAAAGTAGAGAGAGAGGTAGCCAACAAAATCTCCCTCTAAAGCTTCCTCCACCAAGCTTCCTCATTGACAAACCTCGAGAAGAAGAACATGTCTATTAATAAGTATGCATTGAATATCAAAGATATTGTTGAATCCCTTGGATCTATTAATGTCCCAATTAAAGATGATGACTTGGTGAGCGTTTGTTTGAATGAGCTTGGAGGAAAAGAATACAAGCCATTCAAGACCTCTATTGATGTAAGAGATAATGTTTCTAACTTTTGAGATTTGATGTCTATGTTAATCATAAAAGAGAAGTAATTGGTTGAAGACTCTTTCTCCTAAAGCAAAAACACTTCGAAATAGACCTTCTACTCGAATTAAGATAGAGGTAGAGGTGGTCAAGGCCAAGGTAGAGGTTGTGGTCAAGGCCAAGGTGGTGGCCGTTTTGAAAATCAAAATTATGGACAACAGCAATCCAATTATTCACATGATAGAAACAACAAACACACACAGGTGAAAAAGAGGCTAGTCTCAAGGAGGGAAGGGGAGCAAGAGAGACCAAGGCAATTGGCAAAGATAGTAATCGGGATCACGTTCATCAAAGGAATGTTTTTATTGTGGTAAATTAGATCACTTTGCAACAGAATGCTGGAAGAAGAAAAGTGACAAGTTGTAACAAAACAATTTTGCATCTTTAAAAGCAAGCATGCTGAAGATAAATGTGAGTAGTTATTTGCTATGCAGCACATGTTGAATTCAGGGAGATTGCAGATGTATCCACAAACGATGATGATGTATGGTATGTGGATTCACGAGCTCTAACCATATGACTTGCCATGGTGAGTGGTTTAGAGATATCAAAAATTTGGAGAAACCAAGTTATGTAGAGACAAGGGATGACACGGCTCATCCTATTACTCATATTGGGAACATTTCATTGGCTATATAGGATGGCAAGATGAGGCACTCGGTTGATGTACTTCATGTGCATAACATAACAAAGAATTTGGATTATGTTGGGTAGATGGTTGAGTAGGGTGTGTATGTACGCTGTAACCGTGAGGACTACTAAGTTGAGGAGTTCAAAAAAACAAATGTCATTTGGTTGCAACCATGCCTAAGGTGCAAGAGTAGTCAGAATGTTTACTTTGGATATAAACATGCCTAAGGTGAAAGCTACTATGTTTGCACAAGGTACATATGTTTTGGCCGATATAGATATCTAACACAAATGTATTTGTCATGTGAATGAGCAACAATTGAAGTCTCTGCAGAATTTAGAAATTATTATAGGTTTTTTAAATTTTAAGGTGGTTGAAATGCATAAAGTATGTGAAGCATGTTAATTTAAAAAGCAAACAAAGAATGTATTTCCATAGGATAGGAATGTAAGTAAGATAGCACTCCAAATGCGGCCCTGATCCAAAAGTTGTTTGAGGCCCTTCGAAAACATATCAAATGACATAGGATAAGGACAGAGCCTTGGATCTTGTATGGATATGCTGTGACCACTCCATGGGCCAGTTCGTTTTTTGGGTTCGGATAAGGAGAGATCAAATTAGGCTAGAAGTTAATCAGGGATGTTTTAGTAGATTTGAGTCCTATTACGTATGAATGTGCTTGGATCTGATCCATAACAAAAAGTTAGAGTGATCATATTCAACATAAAATTGCTAGAAGTTCCAGACACTTTTGGTGTGTGGGTTGCATGTTATTGGCCATGTACTAGTCTAGTCTACAAGAGTGGAGTCTACAAGAGTGTCGTAAAAGTCGTCGACTGAATTCCATATGCTTTGATTGCAAGTAATCTTGAAGGATATTGGCAAAACAGACTGACAGTTGCGATCCTTTAAAAAAACCATACATTTTATGTTTTTGGACCGATGCAATCCGACATTGTTAAGATGCTCCACCATTATCTAGAAGATAGTCAAGCCCCTCGGTGAGACTACTGGAAAAAGTGGCATGTAGTCATTCTTAGTTGGTAGGCGTTCTATGAAGGAAAGCTCAGATGTAGCTAATGCTTGTTGTTGACATGAGAGTGGTCCTTTGTATGGTCTACCTCCTTGTTTTGACAGCTTGTCAAAAGACTTTAAGCTCTGTAAATGGTGATCAACCAAAGTAGGCTCTCAAGAGTTGCCCAAATGGGTTGTTTTCTTGGTCTGATGACCTGTTTTAGGAGGGTTTAGGGTTGCTTATGGACTCTAATTGAGACGTAGATTTGTATGAAAAAGTCATTGACTAGTGGGCTATAAGGTCAAAATGAACTGCACGGTTGCGATCTTTATTAAAAAATAGACATTTTACATTTTTGGGACCGATGCAATCCGACATCGTTAAGGTGCTCAACCATTATGTGGAAGATAGTTGAGCCCCTCAGTGACTGCTTGAAAAAGTGGCTTGTAGTCATTCTTAGCTGGTGGGCGTTCTATGAAGGAAACCTTGGATGCAGCTAACGCTTGACATGAGAGTGGTCCTTTATATGGTCTACCTCCTTGTTTGATGGCTTATCAAAAGATTTTAAGCTCTGCAAATGGTGATTAGCCAAATTAGGCTCCCAAGAGTTACCCATTTGGTTAGTTTAGGGTTGAATAATAGGCTTTGAGTACTATATCACCCCATTTGGACTGATAGTAGGCTCTGATTCCAATGTGTGGAGCACTAGATCACCCCATTTGGACACATTCTCAAATTCCAACTTGACAACTAGCATAGGCTAACACTATAAAGCTTGCAAAATTTATAAATTTTCACAAAAGTGTGTAGTAGAAAGCTCGCAAAAAAAATCATACCCCAAAGCATGGTTCTAGTCTTGATATCATCTCTTTTATCCTACTATTCTAATAATTTAAAAATTGACGCTTATTCTTCGACTATATATAAGGTTTATTAAATAAATTTACAAGACCTTCACTTAACCTTTGGAATTTCTTCAAAAGGACTACATCCATTTAATTTCTTCTTGACAAATTTAATATTTTTAACCCAACCTTGGCACAAAATAATGTCCAGCTTATTAATTATTCACTAGTCCTAGATTAATACACTATGGACATATGAGTCCACATGGCTAGGTTTCAAATAAGACTATTAATTCTTTATTATTTCTAGGTTCTCAATTTCACAACTATAATACACACCATGTACACATCCTTCACACATTAATTTACCATGATTAGCCTCTAAAATTCCCAATAAATTTTATGCACATAAGGCATAATTTATTTCATTCTTAAGAATTCCATATCATCTAATCAAAGTCAAGCTCTCGGTTCAAATATGCACGTGTATCCTATGTACACAATTATGTGAAAAATGTGTACCTATGCACATGTTCACAATGTTTTTATTACAATTAACCAAATTTTTATTTTTCACTAGAATATATACAATAGGTTTGCACATACATGTATAGATCTAGATGTACAGAAGTGGGAGGGATCTTACATTTTTCCCCACTTGAAAATCCAAGATGTCTTCATCTTGTGAATTAGGGATAAATCTCTTACTACATCTTCTTCCTTTTCCAAGTAGCATCTACAATCAAGAGGAACTTCCATTTAATTAGATACTCTTTTATGATTATACTCTTGAGGAGCCTTTCTTTCATGTCCAAAACTACTTTAGGTTCCAATTCCACTTGGCCTTGAGTGGGAAAGACAACCTATTCATCATCCAATATATGACTTGGATCTGGTACATAATTCTTCAATGAGCACATGAAAGACATTGTGGATCTTTAGGTATGGAGGAAGAAGAAGCTCACAAGCTTGATCTTTGATTTTCTTTGTAATTACATAAGTTTCGTAATACCAGGGCGATTGCTTCTGGTACTTTTCCAAGGAAAAAGGACTCCTCTTAGGTCGTACTTGAAGAAAAAACCATATCACCTTCTTCTCTAGCAGTACACTTCAGATTGATATATTACTTTTATCTGTCTTGAGTAGCTTTGATATGTTTCTTTATTGACTGCATTTAATGATCCATTTCATCTAACACCTGCTTCAATACTTCTACTTTGATTAATGGATTGGACCAATTCAAATATGTCACAATTCAAATTCTCTAACAATACACTTCAGATCGATATATTACTTTTATCTGTCTTGAGTAGCTTTGATATGTTTCTTTATTGACTACATTTAATGATCCATTTCATCTAACACCTGCTTCAATACTTCTACTTTGATTAATGGATCGGACCAATTCAAATATGTCACACAATCTTGTTTGTAAAGTGCCTTGAATGGACTTGTTCCTATGCTTTGATGGTGAGATGTATTCTAGGTTAACTCTACCAAATAAAGATAGTTCATGATCTTTTAAACTCTCCTCCACAAAATTCTCAAAGGATATCTTTGATTACTTGGCATCTCTATCAATGACAATCCTTTTGGAAAATCTAAGGAGTCTGAATATTTCCTTTAAAAAGACCTTAGTAACATCAAAATCTCTATAAGTGTTTTTGACTCGAATCAAACGAGTGACCTTTGTTAATCGATCTACCACCACTAACATAGAGTTATGTCTAGCATTAATTGAAGGCAATCTAGTAATAAAGTTCATGGTTATGCACTCCCATTTCATATGCGAAATTTCTAGGAGATGCTATATTCCTAGTATTTTTATCCTTTTGGCTTTTATCTTCTAGTAGACTAGGCATTGGTGAATATGCTACAATACATCTTCTTAAGTCTAGGACAAAAGTAAACTCTTCTTTACTACCATGAAAGTCTTCACATAGTTGAGATGTCTTGCCAATAGTTGCTTTATTGAGTATAGAGACAAAGTATAGGGGTGTTGCTATGGCAGGTTGTGAGGTAGCTTGGTTTCAGAAGCTACTTGGTGATATGGGTGAACCAATGAATAAGGCAGTTGTCATTTATTGTGACAATATGACTAGCATCATATAGTTGGCTAGTAATCCAATATACCATGTAAGAACAAAGTGCATTGAGGTGCATTATCACTTTGTGAGAGATACAATGTTCCTAGCATTTTTATCCTTTCGGCTTTTATCTTCTGGTAGACTAGGCATTGGTGAATATGCTAAAATACATCTTCTTAAGTCTAGGACAAAAGTAAACTCTTCTTTACTACCATGAAAGTCTTCACATAGTTGAGATGTCTTGCCAATAGTCTTCACATAGTTGAGATGTCTTGCCAATAGTTGCTTTATTGAGTACAGAGGCAAAGTACAGGGGTGTTGCTATGGCAGGTTGTGAGGTAGCTTGGTTTCAGAAGCTACTTGGTGATATGGGTGAACCAATGGATAAGACAGTTGTCATTTATTGTGACAATATGACTAGCATATAGTTGGCCAGTAATCCAATATACCATGTAAGAACAAAGTGCATTGAGGTGCATTATCACTTTGTGAGAGATACAATGTTCCTAGCATTTTTATCCTTTCGGCTTTTATCTTCTGGTAGACTAGGCATTGGTGAATATGCTACAATACATCTTCTTAAGTCTAGGACAAAAGTAAACTCTTCTTTACTACCATGAAAGTCTTTACATAGTTGGGGTGTCTTGCCAATAGTTGCTTTATTGAGTACAGAGGCAGAGTACAAGGGTGGTTGTGAGGTAGCTTGGTTTTAGAAGCTACTTACTTGGTGATATGGGTGAACCCATGGATAGAGCAGTTGTCATTTATTGTGACAACATGGCTAGTAATCCAATATACTATGCAAAAACAAAGCGCATTGAGGTGCATTATCACTTTGTGAGGAAGAAGATTCTAATAGATGATGTAGATCTGGTATACGTTAGCACAAAGAATCAGGTGACTAACATCTTCACGAAGACATTGGATACAGATAAGCTCTACGAGTTTAGGAGCTTACTTGAAGTGTAGCGTGTGAAGTTGAGCTCAAGGAGGAGTGTTGAGATATCGAGCTCAAGTAGTGCTGATGACCCACTTGGGTGATAGCTTCCACACTCATGCCACTGGTATGGTTGGTGAGATTATAGTTGATTTACCGTCAATGGATGACAAGCTTTGTGACAACCAATTTGGAGTACTAGAGTTATGGCATAGTTATAGCACCAGCTCATATAGTCGAGTTCACACTATGGACCGACCATTGTATGTTATTATAGGAGAGTACTTTCCCTTCTAGTATGTACTCTTATCTTTTTAGATATGTGGTTACAGAGAAAAAAAGGAGATAGAAGAAAATTCAACTATCCATCTTTCTCTTGTGTCTTGCTCTCTCTTGGTCTCATAGTTTTTCTGGAGAGCTGAGATGTGGCATGCTATGAGAGAGAGAGAGAGAGAGAGAGAGAGAGAGAGAGCGCTATATGAACATATTCAAAAGACCAAAAGGACCAGAAGTGCTACAAGGTATCCATGAAAAACTATAGCATGTGATATGACACATGGCCTAATGAAGGAAAGAAGTTCCCTGAGGATCTATGAGAACAAAAGATGTTACAATGTATCCATGGAGATTATTTTCATATTAATCTTTTTCTTTTAGAATTTGTTCCCTTCTTTTTTTTTGCCTTTCATCTTTTATTTGCTTGTAAGTAGTTCTCTTTTCTAGACCTCCCTCTCCCCCGCGTTGTAAAAAGCAATGTGTGAGGGTGAAACATGTGTAGAGCAAGGGGAATCGCTAAATTTATCCATGATGAATGTGTTGTGCTCATTATGACTAGTGCAAGAATACCATGGGAGTCTTAATACTTGAGACTTACAAGGTTAGTGGTTGCTCGTTCACACAAAAAAAACTCAAAAATGTAACTTGATTATGCTTAAACGCTTATGATGCTCTTCACTTTTCATGCATGTGAACACCTCTTATCCAAGTCTCTTCACACCAATGATTTTTAATCGAAGGGATAACGCTTAGGGTTATATTAAAAAGAAAGCTTAAGTTTGTGAAGATAAGCCTATCACTGTTGTGCAAGTGGCAACGATAGCCACCCCTCCCTCCCTCCCCCCCCCCTCTCTCTCTCTCTCTCTCTCTCTCTCTATTTGCTAAAAAGAATACACTCCAATGGAGCTCCTGTGGAGCTGGTACTACTGCAAGGCGGAGACGAGGCAAGCTTCTTTCTCCTACTAACCATTGCGCATAAGAACTACTTAATGTTCTAAGACAAGCTTTTTTACTGCTCTAAAACCAATGATGATGTGCTAACCATTTACTGCTTGGATATGATTGTCTTTTGCTACTGTTGCGTGTCATGACTTTTGCACATAACGATGGCGATGAGCTCTCCTCTTCAAGCCTTCACAGCTCCCCCTCTATATTGGTGATATATCCATCTACAAGTTGTAATCAGCAACTGTAAGGTGGAACAGAGTACTGTTGCGGCCACAATCTTTGTGCTCAACTCTCGTTGTTTGGGTGTGCCCTTTGCTACTACTTAGCTATGCTACTTGGTTCTATAGACTCTTCACGACCTTGCTCTGTAGCTCGATGATGGCTTATCAATATACTAATTACTTTATAAGAACCAACTGTAGTGACTCTAATTATCTTTTAAACACATAGCCTCCTAACACCTATGCTCTGATACCATGTTACAAATGAGAATCTATGTAACCTCAAAGATAATGATTAATACCATGATTAAGACCACAAAATCACATTCATTAACAACAATAATATGCTTAATCAAGAGACTAATTACATTGCTAATCTTACTCTAATGAACGTTAGGAGTATCTCAATTTATAGCCCTCATGGAACTCCCAAATCACAAGCTGTGTGCACCCTTGTGCCATCCACGTCTCAATAAAAACCCACACTACATACTACATGTATAACCTTGCACTTTCCATGTGCAACCTTTTGACCATTGACTTCACCTTTTACAAATGACCATACATTTCAACCTTTATACTAGAACCTTTATACTAACGTGCAGAGAACTACTACAAGCAAATAAAAGAGGAAAGGCAAAGAAAAGAAGAAGGGAACAAATTCTAAAAGAAAAGAAGAAGGGAACTACTACAAGCAAATAAAAGAGGAAAGGCAAAGAAAAGAAGAAGGGAACAAATTCTAAAAGAAAAAGATTAATATGAAAATAGTCTCCATGGATACATTGTAACACCTTTTGTTCTCATAGATCCTCGGGAAACTTCTTTCCTTCATTAGGCCATGTGTCATATCACATGCTACAGTTTTTCATGGATACCTTGCAACACTTCTGGTCCTTTTGATATTTTGCATACGTTCATATAGCTCTCTCTCATAGCATGCCATATGTCAGTTCTCCAGAAAAACTCTCAGACCATGGCACAAGTTTTGTGCCGATAGCAATTTCGATAAATTGCAAAAATGCAGGAAAAACTGTACAAGAGAAAATATTCAGTAGTCTTCTCTGGCTCTCACCACGGCAAAGTAAGTGGTTCAAGAGAAAAGGATGTTATATCCCTTTGCTTTAAAGGCAGAAGTTTAAGTGGTGATTTCTCTTATCTGACATGGTGTTCAGCTACTAAACTATGAAGGCTTCTCTTCATTCTGCACCTTGGGAAATACAGCCAGGCAAACCTTACAATTCTTGGTCCTTGTAGCTTATGATAAGGCGCCATCTCAAAGAAGGGCCCTTCATCCGGATCTTTTCTAAACAAGCTTATGTCATAGCCTTTTATTCTTCGACTTGTAACGGAATGATCCACCCTACTGCCAATCCTTGAACAAGCACAAAGATAGGATTCGGCAAGCCATTTGACATGGATGATAGTTGTTCAAAAACCAAACAAACCGCCCCCCACTCACCCCCCAAGACACCCCAAAAAAGAGAAAACCCGTGCATCTGGAGGACTACAAGAGAGTTTCCCTATCCTCCAAGGGCTCTACTTGGCACACCGTCTTTAAAAGAGATTCAGTGACTAGAGATGAGATCACCTGCAAAAAAATAAAATTTAGCATCAATAACAGGCAGAATGTGCTACATATGCAAATCATGAAAAACATGAGGTAGTAATGCTGTTTTTACGGGTTAATTTTGAGCAGACTACTAATAGACAATTCACCTTCTTGCAGCAAAGCCCATGTAAGTGGAATAGCAAAATTGCCATGATCCAGACACTCCAGTATTCATCTGAGAGTTTCACCATTTCATTTTTGCTCAGGCTTCTTCTGGAGCTGTCAGTGAGAAAAAGAGAATAGCCCAATCGTGGGTGCAACTCTCATACCGGAGAGTTCCAACTTTTCAAGAGACTGCTCTAAACTCTCAAGAGACAGCTCTCATACCGATGAGCAGGTTACTAATCGACAAATCACCTTTTCGCAGCAAAGCCCATGTAAATGAAATAGCAAAATTGCCATGAGCCAGACACTCCAATATTCATCTGTGATGGTTCTCTAGTGCCGAATCTCCAATCTGTCACCACCCTCCTTAGGAATCAAGTGGATCAGACCCTCTGAGAACAAGAGAATAGCCCAATCGTGGGTGCAACTCTCATACCGGAGAGTTCCAACTTTTCAAGCTACTGCTCTAAACCCTCAAGAGACAGCATATGCAATCTACAAATTCCAAATCAATTTTCTGACCTTCCATGAGACAATTGAACCTTGTCAGTCACTGCTGTGAGTAGACCTACAGAGCCCGTGGTTGATTTGAGACATGTTGACCTACGTAGTGCTGTCCTCAAGTAATCTTATCGTGTCCACAAGGTCCTCACTAATTGCAGTCAAATGTCTTTCATAGTTGATGACCTGAACTTTTCTAGCCAAAAGCCTAGGCCATTGAGCATCCTTATTTTGCCCACTGTTTGACTCATTCCATTGAGCTCCACAAAGCTGATTTTTAGGACCTTCAGATAGCCAGTGTTCAGCAACAATATCCTGTAAAAGTGTAAGGTAGATATCGTCAAAAGTTTCCAATTTTCTGTCCATGTCGGGCAACCCAAAGCTTGTCATAATTTTCTCAAAGCTAAGAAGTATGGCCAACATCAACACTTGATATAATATTCAAAGCATAGCATTAATTCCTGTCTGGTAATGGAGATATAGAAGGACAAAGAGAATCCACTCGGGGTACACGTACCAGTGGACCTGCATGGCAGGCTCTTCTAACGATGGCATACATCAATTTTTTCTCCTCAAAATTTAAATTTTCATCTTCTCCGCCTTGAACCACCATACTATCACTTGAGAAGTCTAGTTGGTGATTGATACTGTGCAATAGAATCTTCCCATACTTTCTTACAAGGGCATTCAATTGCCTAATCACATGAATATTCTCAGATGCCTTGGAGTTACGGGCAGGATGCTGTCCACTGTGTAAAGGTAAATTTAACAAGCCTGCTGCTGTTTCATCTCTTGCCCAACAATAAGCCAATCCTGAGCCATCATCTGCTGGCAGCTCTTTTGTTTAAGTCTCTCTCTCTCTCTCTCTCTCTCTCTCTCTCTCTCTCTATTGGGGGCTGATGCTGCTCTCGTGTCTAGTATTCAATGATGAGATTTCCATGGACAGTTTTGTATCACTCCAGTGAGATAGTTTTGTTTTGTTTCTATTTTATTTTCCACTCCATGGTGACATATGCCATGGACATTATTGTATCACTTTGGTCTCATAGGCCATTGGGTCTTTAGTAGACATTTAATATATCTTTCTTTCTGTCTTGCTCCCCAATCTGCAAATCAAACCCCATTCAGCCTTTTGCGGCCTTCCTTTAGCCAAGTCCTCGCTGCTCCCCGTCTTCCTTTAGCCATTTCCTCCCCATCTTCTCCACCTCAGCCCTTTCCTCTATCCTCCGCTAGCCCTCCTCCTCACGTCGCCCTCCCATGCTTTTGCCCGGCTTCTTCCGCCCTTTCACCCCTTGAGGGTTTTCACGTGTAGGTTATTGTTCATTTGGCGAAATTCGGCTCTCTAGTCTTCACCCTTGAAGGAGGACTCCATGGCAACCGTTCTATCGTCCACAATGCTTTATATAGGCACCAAGGTCCTATCTTGTGTTCTCTTAATAAGAGGCTGTTCACACTACTTGACACTTACTAGACTCTGAAATATCCAACAAAAACTCCCTTCAGAGTAAAGGAGTGTCATCTAAGAAAGAGACCTTCAATATGATGATTTGGGCTAGGGAAAGTAAGATAAAAAGGAACCAAGCCTTTTACAGAAACAAGGCTTACAAAAAAACATCCAAAATATTCAGATTTTGGAAGACTTCCCAGGCAGAGAACCCATGACTACAAAATATTCAGATTTTGGAGGACTTCCCGAGCAAAGAATCCATGACCAATAAAAAAAGGACTAGAAAGCCCAATCATAATCTTCCTCGTTAATAAGAGAGATTTGCCATGATAGTGAGGGCTTTGTCTTCATTTGTTGAAGTAGATTCCTTCTCGATGTCCTTTGTCTTGGACTCCTCCTTGGATTTCGTGGCCAAGGTCAAGATGACTTTGCTTTCAATGCCCATGCCACCCGACTCTTCTTTTCTTGGCAAGTACTCCTCTTCACTACTTATTCCTTCACGGTGGAGGTGCATATTGAAGCCTAAGAACTCTGTAAGCCCCATAGCATGGGCATAATGATAATAATGCAGCCTTTTTTGGCTTTGGATTTATCCTTGGATGGCATTCTTGATATCAAGGAAGGTCTTACCCTCTATTATGCTCACGGACAGTGATTGTAATACAGCCTTTTTTTGGCTTTGGATTTACCCTTGTTGGATGGCATTCTTCATATCGAGAAAGGTCTTACCCTCTCGTTATGCTCAGGAGGGCAGTGTCTAATCCTTTGAAAGTAGAGATTAAGAGCTTAATGACACCAAAAATGATGATTATGCAATGCACCCCCTTAAAAGCATAGGCCAAAATGTGGGGTAGTTTGGAGGAAGCAATCGAAGCATCAAATCAAGGGGGTAAATGAGGATATATATGGGAATAGCACCTCACAAACTAATGATTTGGAACCTGAGAACTCCAAAAAACTCAAGGTAATTAGGATAAATCACCTGATTAGTGAAGGAGGCCTGAAACTGATCATCTGCTTGGTTCTCATCAGCCACTTGATGGTTTGCCTTCAAACTTGAGCTATGGATAGCTTGTATGACCAATTAGAAGGCCCTAAAAGAAATTTGATCAATTTTACCAGTAGCCCCTAATTTCTTCATATTTGAGCTACGTTTTTGAGCTGATTTGTGCTGTGTTTTTCGCCGCCTCTGCTTCAAGTTGGGCTGAGTCCCTTGAGATGATGATAGAGCTCTGTGTAAGCTTCAAAATGCACTAAACAACTCAAAGAGTGATACTCTCTAGAGAAAGAATGAAGCAAAACATTGACAGAGGGTGTTTAAGCAAAGAAGGAAAACAAGGTTTTTGCTAATGGTAATAATCATGGATCAAGGCTTTGACACCATGTTGGTATTCACAAGATCAAAGCTCATGCTATGGTGGATGGAAGATATCCATGATGTGAGTGTAGGAGCAGATCTTGTGCAAACAGAGATGGAGATGGAGGTTCGCGCCATGGCGATGGTGCTCAAAGAGAAATAGAGGGAGTAAGAGGGAGAAATGAAATGAAATGAAATGATATATTAACGTCTCTAAGAGGCCATAGTGGCCTATGAGACCAAAACTGAGAGTACATCTGAAGTTGGTGTCTCATCAAAGAGAACAAGACTAAAAAGTACAATAAACTGATTGTCCTACAGTTATAAGAACAAAACTGCAAGACTCCGAGATGATACTGAGTAGAAAATACTGGAAAATGTATATCAGGTAGATCCATGTATGCTGATCAGTTGAATTGTTGCCCTCTCCTTAGATCAAGTATCTCCAGCAATAAAGAGAGATTGCACAACATAACAATGATTGCATTATGATAATGTCATGTGCATGCACATGGACATGCTCATCCTCTGAAAGGCAGCAGATAAATAAAAGACTTGGGGCATGAGCAGGGCACAGGAGGATCCCATAAGGCATCCTATGGATGCAAGAACAGGTTGGCAGGTTGCTCAGAGGACTACAGGCATCATCGGAGAGTTCCCCAGACAACCTGTGGATTGGGAGTCTGTTGCCCGCACGGGGATTCGGTCCATTGAGGAGAGGAGGGTGGAGTATAGATACCATGCTAGGGCTTCATTCTTGACTCAAGCCAGTGATAGAGTTACTAGAGACTTCTTTGAGATAGCTAGCCCCCACAGGAAGAGAGATGGTATTCGCAGGCTGCCTGGCCAAGATGAAAATATTGTTTCTGATCCCCCGCATGTAAGAGCCATCACCACGGATTTCTTCCGATCTCTTCTCACTGGTGCCCCATTATCTCCCCAAGTGATGGATGCGCACGAGAGTCTGGAGGCACATGAGAGAGGTGGTTCCCCCTCCCTTCAGTCTTTCTTATTGACCCCTTTCACTTTAGAGGAGCCGGCGGAGGCGGTGAAGGCATTACCCAAGGGCAACTGCACGGGGGCGGATGGGCTTCCTATTTCTTTCATTCTTTGCCATTGGGACCTCATGGAAGGTGGCCCAGATAAAGGAGGAAATCTGTGGCTTCCTATAAGAATGCCACAGTCTCCGCCAAAAAACCCTCTGAATGTCAGTCGAAATGCCGTAAGATTCCCAATGGGGTCTAAGAGTAGGGACACTCTGAATGTGTCCAAAGATAAGATGTCTGGCATTCCGCACCGTATAACTGAAAAAAGGCATGCTTTTCAAAGGGTTACAAGAATCCTTCCACTCCCACTCACCGGGGTCCCAATGCAAATGTTTGATAGGGCAGCCACCATACAACCAAAGGCTAACACTCTCTGTGATCATCCCGCCGGGAGAGGGGGTGGGGGGGGGGTCAACAAAGACGTGCTTCCCTGACCTGCAACAACTCTGACTGGACGAATCTGGGGACTCTCAATAAGGTCTTGCACGTCACATCTCTCCAGCATCCATCCATCCTGTACATAAAAAAAGACCAGTACATCATCCTCCCTAGGCAAGGGGAGACCCATAACCTGAAGAGGAACACCTGTCCCAGAAAAAACCCCAAACCAAGAATGATGACGGCCTTCCAAGAAAGATCCAGTAATCCAGTGGTTGGGAATGGCTGCATCAATCTGTGCAATCCTCCGGCTAGAGCCTCTCAAATGCTGCGCGAACACTATGGGGCATAGGGTCTCCCAGCCAACCCAAAGAATATGCATAGCTGCCCCAAGAGCCCTACCATGCACATCTAAGATCAAATCATTCCACAGAATGGGCTGCCGGTTAACTTCCTCCGCTAAACGCGGGGGGATGTGTACCAAAAAACTCCTCAGGCAGTCCCAAGCCCGTAGGAGGGACCTAACCAGGGGGGATGAAGGGGAGCAGTGAACTGCATCCGAAAAAATAAAGCGTGAGCTGAGAGTCCAATCACCTCCGCGAACAGGGACACACTTCGTGATCTGCTGCATGAGAAAGTCCTTCCACGGCTCAGTGCTTGGAAGAAAGCCCCTAACAACCAGCTTACAAAGCAAAGCCTTACATTGCACCTCAGGGTCAATGATATTCAATCCCCCTTCCTGCTTAGGCCTGATAATGGTTTCCCAAGCAACTCTAGCCTTGGTGTGTGCATTTCCATCAAGCCCTGACCAAAGAAAGTTCCGAATAAGGCGACGAACCTGGCCAATGCTGAAAAATCCAGCATGAAGCGATAAACCAAGTCGTGGCTAGCAAAACTTGGTTAACCACCAAAGCTCTAGAGGCCAAGTCGAGCTTCCTCCTACTCTAGTGATGAAGTTTGCTTTTAATGCTTAAGAGCACTGGAGCAAACTGTTGTGCAGGGGAGATGTCAACGCCCACCTGACAACCAAGGTATCTGGCAGAGCATCCTCTCTCAATCCAAGTAAAACCAACATCTATACCCCAATCTACAAGAGGAGAATCACTGATCCAAAAACCAACTTACTTATGCCAATTGATAGTAGCTCCTGCTGCCAAACAAAAGGCCTCCAAGGCTGTCCGGAAAGAACATAAACAAGCATGTGAAGCCTCAAGGAACAACGCCGCTAACTCAGAGTCCAAAAACTCTTCCTCCGTGCATAAAGGCAGCCTGAGACCCACAACACCAGGGGCAGCCCGAAGAAACTTGCTCATAGCCTCAGCTACAATGAGGTACAGTAAAGGGGCGAGGGGACAGTCCTGCCTCACTGAACGGGAAATCTGAAAACGCTCACCACGCCCCCCTCAGGCTAAAACAGTGCTATGAGCCTCCCTGTATAGGCAAGACACCCCTCTGATCCAGTTTTGGGAAAACCCCATGTGTGCCATATTGCCCTCCAAAAAATCCCAATCCACTCTGTCATAAGCTTTTTCAAAATGAAGCAAAAGAATGGCAAGAGGCTGCTGACTAGACTTTGCCCACTCCATAGCTTCCCAGAAAGAAAAAATGTTATCAAATATACTCCTTCCTTGGAGGAAACCGTTCTGGGTATCATGGATAGTCCTTTGGAGAATCGGCTGCAACCTTATACTCAAGGCTTTAGCTAAGATTTTATATGCAGATCCAAGGAGGGTGATGGGCCTCCATTGCTTGATGTCAATCTTGTCCCCACTCTTGGGGATCAGGTGAATCAGCCCCTCTGTGAGGTATGGAAGCATCATACCCGACAACCACATTTCCTGAAGGGCAACAATGATAGCATCTCCAATATGATCCCAAAAAAGAATAAAGAAGGCGGGAGAAAGACCATCATCCCCTGGGCATGAACCACTGGAAAGAGCATGCAGTGCGTGAAGGAATTCATCCTTCGAGAAAGGGGCATCCAGGGAAGAACACAGCATCTGTAATGAGCCTGGGCATGCACTCCCAAACTTTCTGCCGTGCCACATCTCTCTGAGGAGAGGGCACCTCTGCAGTCAACAAAGATCGAGCTTTTGCCTTTTTAAGCCTAATAGTCGCAATTGGTGCTCAACTTCAGCCAGTTTCATGTCAATATCCACTTCCTCCCATGCCGTCTGGGCAGCATTTTCCTTGTCTCTCTTAATCCTAGGAGTCATTCCACTAATCCTCACTCTGTTAGTGTTCCTGGGGCTAGAAGTTAGGACTGTTTTGGTTGGTAAGTCCGATCTTAGACCGTGTCATGCAATTGTTGACGAGTCTGTATCCGCAGATTGCGCTTCATCTTTCGTGCCGTGCTAGAGACCAAAAAATCCCCTGGTCATATCAAAGATTCCGCTGGACTTCGCAGGAGAAGCTAGTTTTTCTTCTCCAACGCCAGAGAATTTTAGCCCTTCTTCCATGGATTCTTCAGTATTGGTTTCTACGGTGGTCAGATTTCTCCAACCTGCAACACTCAATTGAGTGCTCGCCGAGCGGCCTAAACCAACACTTCTTTGGTAGGAAGAACTTGGGTGATTTGATGCACTATCATCCGGAGCAAGGTCGTCTCCAATGAGTTTCCATGACCTCAAGTGCATGAGAATATGATTCAACAAGCTAAATCATTACTCTAACCGTTACGCTTGGTTTTCTATCGAACAGAATCTTCTCGTCTCATGAATTGGCAAATCTCCGTGAAACAACAGACTACAGTTCACGTCGTGATATGTTTCACGTCGTGAACTGTGTTTGTTTCACACTTCGAAATTTTGGTTTAGAATTGCATTAATCCGAATCATGGAGACTCCTATAGTGCAAATATGGTCCTCTCTTAACTCTGGTCTGACAATCCTTAATCCGTGAACTAGCAAGCCTCCGTGAGATAACAGACTACAGTTCACATCGTGAAGTAGCAGTTTGTGTTTCACGGCATGAGCTAGAATATGGTTCACGCCATGAACAGTTTTGCTCCTCTTTCACGAGATAAGATTTTATGTTTCTTTGTGTCAGACGTGTCAAGATAAGACGCCTTAACTTTAGTAAGGTAATCCCGAAATTTCCGACGCTGATGGCGAATAGTGTTTCACGTCATGAACTATGTTTTACGCCCTGAAATGCATTCTTGCACTTTAATAGTCAAGTCAACAAAATGATATTTTGATTGAACTAGAGATTCAAAAAGGTTATGCCTAGCAATTGGAATGCAATGCAAGTCATCAACACAACCAATGACTCCTTGTTTTTATAATTTTCATGATTTTTTGGAAAAAACAAAACAAAGGATGTCACCACTGCTAGCTCATGGTAGCGAAATCGGTGACGAGAACAGCAAAATTGAAAGGAAATCTTAGTGTAGCTTTCCTCTAGGTGATACCAAGTACTCAACCACACTTCCAAACACACAATTTTTCTCAACTACTCTAATTTCTTCTCTTCCACACAAACCTTATCTACACAGTTTTTCACAATGCACCTTCAGAATGCGAAGGCAATAGTGAATCTTGCATAATGAGAGCTGGAGCTCTAAGAGGATGGAAGAAACAATAGTTGTTTCCCCGACAACGGCGCCAAAAATGTTATAGACTACCACACCTCCCAACACGGAACTCCACACATCCACAATTGGAAGAAGCAATAGACAACAACTATCGTTGGGTTCTTACCATGCTTCAAGCTCACGTCCCTTAAGGCTCTCCAAACTCGCTTTTGGAAGCTCCACTTCTCCAATCTCCACCTCCACGCTGTCACCACGGAGTTGCTCACACCACAATGCAAGACAATCTTCTTCTCATTCTCCCACATACATGCATAGAAGAGGAACATGCACTAGAGTACACACTCTCTCTCTCTCACACAAGACAAAGCAAGAGCTCTCATAGCACAAAGGGAGATTGTGTGTTTCCATTATGAAAAAATGTCTTATATCCAAGCCCGTGGACATACACAAGCATTAAAAGCTAGGCAATGTCTACATCGGAAAACAAATTCACAAGTGCAAGTCATTTCTAGGCAAACATGCATAATGCAAATGCATTTTAACTAGACAATCTCCCATCTTCCAAAGCATGAACACCAATATCTTGGATTCATACAGTAGTCATCTCGATTGTGTCTGTAACCTTCAACATGGGAATCTAGTAAAACAATCGGGTGTGCATTAGACCAACTATGGGGAATCTCTATCTATTGCCATCCAATGGACACAAGTATGAGCAATCTCAAGCATAGCACTATCCCATGGACAAACTACAGCTAGCCTCCAGTGCAGTGTCATCCAATAGAGTAAAAATTGACCAACTACACGCAATCTCCAATGCAGTGCCATCTCTAATGGACCAAATATGAACCAACTGCGGGCAATCTCCAGCGCAGTGCCATCCAATACACGAGTGTCTCTCATGGCCATAATTACCTTGCATCAAATCCTAGATTGGTTGTGCACTCGCCTTGAGCCATAGTTTTGTGTTGTTCTGTTCATACTCAAAAGAAGCCTTTTAGGATTTGAATGTCAACCTTGGTAAAAGTAAGTTCATGATCTTGAAACATGTATGAAAGGGATGTATATCTATGTGCATGAAACGAACGGGGAAGGAGGGGACGGTGTCTTGAAAGCTTTTTATGTGACTCCAAATCTTACAAGCCCACCTAGTCACATACTTTTAAAAACCCCAAAAGAAGGGCCTTAACATGGCAAATTCTTTTCAAAACAAAGCTCTTGTCCATGTATCAATATGCACAGGTACTACTTGCAGAAGCACTCCAAGTACCCAAATAAGAGCTTTCCCCATGTGATACTTATGAATGCCTCCCACTTAGGGCCCATTCAACCTTCCATGAATGTTTAAATACCATGCTATTTCTTTGACAGAATCTCTTTATGCAGACAACCACACAGACTTTAAAATATGGGGAAGATTGGAATTGTATGAGGAGGTTTCTGATTCGCATACCTCCACTGTCAGCCAAGGAGGCTAACAGACAGCCAATTATGTGGAATGACTTGATCTTGGATGAGTATGGTAGACCTCTTAGTGGGCTGGCTGGGAGACGCTCTTTCCCATAGTGCTGGATTAGGAGAGGCTTAAAAGCCTCACGGAGGATCACAGAGTGATGCTTATTCAGCATCTCAAGGGTGCTGGTCGGAGGATTGTGCAGATTGATGCTGCCACGCCCAACCATTGGATCACATGGACCTTCTTGGAAGGGTTTCATCACTCGTGGTTGTTGGAAGTCTTCTCAAAGACAAGTGCACCTTTACAGGTTATGGGCCTCCCCATGCCGGGGGAGGATGGCGCACCGATCTTTTTCTTTGAGCAGGATGGATGTTATTTGGAGAAATGTGACATGCAAAATATCACTAGGTGCATCTTGTGAAAGTTCTATGTAGAGCAAAGAAGCACTTTTATATTGATCCACCCCCACCCCCCCCCCCCCCCCCCCCCAGGGATGATCATAAATGCTTGGAGCCTTTGATTGTACAGTGGATTCCCTATTATAGGTATTTGCATTGGGACCCCGGTGAGTGGGAGTGGAGGGATGCTAGAGGGATGGTATCAACCCAATGAGAAGCATGCCTTTCGGTTCGGATTGCTCCTCATCCGGGTTCAAGTCGGCCTTCTTCTTCGATTAGCATCATGGCTAATCATTCTCCCTCGGCCGGGCGAACCATTGTTTTTTCCAAAGCCAAGCTCGCGGTCCTCTTCGCCAAAAACGAGAAAGACTCCAAAACGACCCTCATTGCCAGAATCTTTCGATCTCACCCTTCCCATCTCCAGGCTCGGGATTGGGTCCTAGAGGCTCTGCCTTCCGACCTCGCTCCACACTTTCGAGATGTCAGGTTGCTTGGAAGAGGTTTCTTCCAGGTGGATTTTGATTCCGAGGACATAGCCTTAGAGGTTTTGAAGGGCAGCCCTTTGCCGTTGGGCCCGAGGAAGGTTTTTTTTCTTCCCTACTCCAGCTATTTTGACCCTGTTGAGGAAGACCGGAACCGTTTCCCGATTACTCTCAGATTCCCACGTCTTCCTCGCGCATATTGGCCTATGCTAGAGGCCATCGGATCCGCCTTTGGGGTGGTTCTTCAAGTGCCCCCCTCTCCACGCTTTGCCAACATCTTCTGCCCAAGTGGTCACTGCCTCCGCGGATGCTGTCCCTAGGATCATGGTTCTTGCCCGTGACTGTGAGCTTTTTGAGGACTATGTTTTGCTTCCGGGCCCTAGTGGTCTTTTGAAGCAACGTATGGAGATTGCAAGTAAACCCGATCAGTGCCGGGTTTGTCACCAACAGGGTCTCTTTGCTCGAGATTGCCCTCGGGCTCAGGGTCGCAGGAGGCCTCTCAGGCGTCACCTCCCTTGGATCCTTCCCGTCCTACAGTCCGCCAGGTGTGGCCAGCTGTCTCTCACGCCCGTCCCCCTGGTGTGATTGATGGGAAGACCTCCTTGGATCTTGTACCTCAGATAGATGATGTTTCTGGGCAGAGGGATGTATCAGCTCATGCTTCTTTTCAAGCAGATGATACATCAGATCAGGATGATTTTGTTGAGTCCTCTTTACTTGGAGGGGGCGATATGCAGGATGCTCAGCGCAGTGGGGGTTCATGTACTGCAGGATTTTCAGCATGATGCCATTGCCCTTGATGCCCCGCAAGGCGCACAGGTTTCTCGTACATATACAGGTACTGTGCAAGGCCCCGGACAAGGGCATGTTAGTGGACTTTGCCCCATGGATTATCCTGTCCTCCAGCATTATGAGAGGCGTCCTCAGGCTGCCCATCCTCTTCTTAGATCGGGGGTCAAACCCTCTTCTCTTCCATGAGAATCGTCTCATGGAATGTTCAGGGCCTTAGAGGGCTTCCCACCCGTGGTAGGAAGCGCCTTCTGAAGGACCAGCTTCACCCTGCTGTTACAAATTGGATAGATCTCAGTGTGGCAAAACTGGTAAGATGCTTTCTGGCCACACCTTCTGGTCCTCGGCTGTTGGGACTAGAGGGGGTGTTTGTATTTAAGTGGCAGCATCTGTTATGCCTCATGTTATTGGGCACGGTGTTATCATCCCTGCTAGAGTGCAGTGGATCTTGATCATGCATGAGGGTCAGAAATTGGGAATCCTGAATATCTATGCACCTAATGTTAGAGGTGAAAGGGTGGCTTTTTAGGACACAAATGTCATTACCCAGGTTGATCATTGGATAGTGGGAGTAGACTTCAATATGGTTGAGCAACCTTCTGACAAGAAGGGTGGACACGAAGGCGGTTTACACCCTTTGGAGCAAGCCTCATGGGAGAGATTCACGCTCTGGACAGATTTTATGTGGATGATTGGTCCCTCGACAGAGAAGGCACCATTGCTATTATGCCTGGCACCACCAAATCCAATCATTGCCCCGTCGTTTTGTGTCTCAGGGAGCCTGGGGCTCGCTCGGCTTCTGCCCGTGTCCGTATCCCTGACTCTCTTTATCTAGATGCTGACATCTCCCTTGAGATCAGAGAGATATGGAGTTCTTGTGATGGTCCTGATCCTCGTCATAATATTGCGTTGGCTCTTGAGAGGACCAGCAATCATTATCATAGTGCTGCCTTGTCCAAGAAGGAGGCTCTGGACAAGGAGAGAGCTGTTAGGCGTAGGATTGCTGCTCTTTAGAGGGAACATGAAAAGCATGCACATGCGTCTTGGAATACAGACCTCTTGACCACAGTTAGAGCAGAGTTGCAGTTGGCCATGGACAGGAGGGCTGAGTTTGCGTTTCATGCGAACGAGGCTGTTTGGACTCAGATGGGTGGCAGATGGAGGAAGCTCGACTTGGCCTCTAGAGCTTTGGTGGTTAACCAAGTTTGGCTAGCCACGACTTGGTTTATTGCTTCGTGTTGGATTTTTCATAAGGGCTGCATTGGCCAGCTTCGTTGCCTTATTCGGAACTTTCTTTGGTCAGGGCTTGATGGAAATCCACACACCAGGGCCAGAGTTGCCTGGGAAACCATTATCACGCCTAAGCAGCAAGGGGGATTGAATATCATTGACCCTAAGCTGCAATGTAAGGCTTTGCTCTGTAAGCTTGTTGTTAGGGGCTTTCTTCCAAGCAATGAGCCGTGGAAAGACTTTCTCATGCAGCAGATCACGAAGTGTGTCCCTGTTCGCGGAGGTGACTGGACTCTTAGTTCACGCTTTATTTTTTCAGATGCAGTTCACCGCTCCCCTTCGTCCCCCTTGGTTAGGTCCCTCCTACGGGCCTGGGACTGCCTGAGGAGTTTTTTGGTACACATCCCCCCACGTTCAACGGAGGAAGCTAACCGGCAACCCATTCTGTGGAATGATTTGATCTTAGATGTGCATGGTAGGCCTCTTGGGGCAGCTATGCATATTCTCCGTGCTAGCTGGGAGACCCTATGTCCCACAGTGCTGGCTTGGAAGAGGTTTCAAAGCCTGACCGAGGTACAAAGATTGGATGTCACGCAGCATTTGAGAGTTTCTAGCTGGAGGATTGCACAGATTGATGCAACCATTCCCAACCACTAGATTAATGGATCTTTTTTGGAAGGTCGTCATCATTCTTGGTTTGGGGTTTTCTTTGGGACAGGTGTTCCTCTTCAGGTTATGGGTATCTCCTTGCCTAGGGAGGATGATGTACCAGTTTTTTATTCTGTACATGATGTATGGCAGCTAGAGAGATGTGATGTGCAGGACCTTATTGAGGGCCCCCAGATTCGTCCAACCAGAGTTGTTGGCAGGTTAGGGAAGCATGTCTTTGTTGACACCCCCCCCGCCCCCCCCCGGGATGATCACAGAGAGTGTTAGCCTTTGGTTGTATGGTGGCTGCCCTATCAAACATTTGCATTGGGACCCCCGGTGAGTGGGAGTGGAAGGATGCTTGTAACCCTTTGAAAAGCATGCCTTTTTTCAATTATACGGTGCGGAATGCCAAACATCTTATCTTGGGACACATTCAGAGTGTCGCTACTCTTAGACCCCATTGGGAGTCTTACGGCATTTCGATTGACATTTAGAGGGTATTTCGGGGGAGATTGTGGCATTCTTATAGTAGGAAGCCACAGATTTCCTCCTTTATCTGGGTTTCTTTTCATGGTGGTCTGGCTACCAATCAGTGGAGGTTTGTTACTGGTGCTTGCCCAGCATGCCCTAGATGTGCACGAGTTTCGGAGTCAGTTTACCATAGTTTATGGGAATGCAGGGAAGCACAGAGGGTTTGGTCTGCGATTGCACACCTCTTTGGTAGGATTAAGAGGAATGCTATCATTTCTTTTGGTTCTATCATTTGGTTGACACAGTCTGGGCCTCAGCTGAGGTTCGAGGGGACTGACAGGAGCTTGGCCATTATGGTTAGGCAAGGAGTTGCTCGGCAGTGTTGTCTTCAAGATTTGCCACTTTCTCACTTTGTCTCTCCGGCACGGAGGTTAGACAGTTCTTGGGAGATTATTGCTAGCATCTCAGCCTGGAATATCTGGAAGGCTAGATGCACTGAGGCCATTGAGGGTACTCCCGTTCTTGTTTCTCAGTGTCTTTGCAGGATTTGGAGTAATATTATTCACACCATTATGGCGACCTGGGCCAGAATCCAGGGATCTTCGAGGGCTGTGGAGAGGAAGCGCGCCCACTTTATGAGAGAGTGGGACATTGGTATCTTTTTCACATCCTCTCATTCGGGACCCTATTGGCAGCACAGGGCTCCTGATTGGTTGAGATCTCCACCTTGCTTGGTGTGAAATCTCCATTTTGTAAAATTTTTCATACTTAATAGAAGTCTCCTTTCTGGAAAAAAAAGAAGCATGCCTTTCCTTACTTATATTGTGAAGAACGCCAGGCATCTCATCCTGGGACGAATTCAGAGACTCCATACCCTTAGATCTCATTGGGAGGCTTATGATATCACACATGACATTCAGAGGACTTTTTTGTGGAGGTTGTGGCACTCTTATAGGAAGAAACAGCTTTCCTCCTTTATTTGGCTTTCTCTACTTAGTGGTCTTGCCACCAACCACTGGAGATCAATCATTGGTGTTACTGGTGCATGCCCAAGATGTGCACGAGCTTCACAGACAGTCTACCATTGCTTACGGGAGTGCAGGGAAGCACAAAGGATTTGGACTCCAATAGCACAGTCTACCATTGCTTATGGGAGTGCAAGGAAGCACAAAGGATTTGGATTACGATAGTACATCTCTTTGGAAGGATGAAGAGGGAGGCTTACATTTCTTTTGGTGCTATCATTTGGTTGACACAGTTGAGTCCACATCTCAGGTATGAGGGGAATGACAGGCATCTGATCATTATGATCAGCTCAGCGGTGACGTCTTCAGGACCTGTCGGAGTCAGGATACGTCCCACCTACAGAAGTTGGTCAGTGCATGGGAGATTATTGCTAGCATCGCAACCTAGCACATTTGTAAGGCTAGACACACTATGACCATTGAGGGCATTTTGGTTTATGATACACAATGCATTTGCAGGATTTGGAGTGATATCATCCACACCCTCATGGTGGCCACTTGGTCCAGAATTGAAGTATCTTCGAGGGCTGCGGAGAGAAGGCACAGCCAATTTATGAGAGCGTGGAATCATGGCATCTTTTTCACTGCCACTCATATGGGACCTTGTTTGCAGCACAAGGTACTTGATTTTCCTCTTGTTTGGTTTGAAATACTTCATAGAGATCTCTTTTCCAGGAAACAAAAATATTGGGAAGAAAAAAATTGAGTGAACTTACCTATAGTAAGGGAGACATGTGAAACTCTAAAATTCGCATTTTCCACATGCTTAACTCTTTTGGCTTGATCAATCCCTATAAAAGATGGCATACGCCTATCCAAGGCCTTGTCCCTTTCTAAAAGGAGACTCTCCACTGATAGAACCTGTCAATAACAGCAAAAACAGCATGTCTGCTCAAAAAGAAAGAAGAGAAGACATGGAGCATTCACTTTTAAAGCAAAAAGAGAACAGGGCGCATGCATGAATACATGCTACAAAATACATCAGTAATTCAATTTAGGTTGATTATTTGGCTCAGTGTACCATTTAAGAGACAAACGTGTCCGATATAACACAAAGCAAAGAAAATTGTAAAAAGTGGACTAGGGAACCTTCTAGCTTTGACCAATGGACCAGTCCTAGGATATCCCATCATACTACCCAGGTGCACTCCTTGGAGACAATTTCAGCGCAGCTCCATGTCCACCAACCGATTCAGGAAAATTCTTACCATTAGAGTAATAGAGACCAAGGCCCCACACCAAACGAGCTCAAACAAACATGCAGAGAGCCACGATCATACAAAAGCATCAGATGCACCACAGCCCCCCCTTGACCCAGAGACACTTGTTGCAGAGACACTTGTTGCAGAGGCCGAGAAGCAGATGCTACATAGGTATCTAAAGGTCCTCTCTCACAGAGCCATATACATTTGCATCTTGCCACCCTTACAGGCAGCCTTTCTAGTCAACCATTTTCAGCATCTACTTTAAGGTAGTCAGATAGTTGTTTTACTTTTTTAAGCATATTTTCAACACAATGTGCATGATATATACACTTTTGTTGTATTACTTGGCTTCATAGACGTTAATTTTATTTTATTTTCGTTCTACTCAGACTGATGCGCATTACCACGTTCCTCACTCGCTCCTCCGGCAGTTATTCTTTTTTGAGGAGTTATCTTTATTCTTTTTTTTTTTTCAGAAAAGAGACTTCTAGAAGGTAGGGAGATCTCAACCACTCAGGGGCAGTATGCTGCCATGAATGCCCCGTAGGGATGGAGGAGAAGAAAATACCATGGTTCCACTCTCTCATAAATCTGTTGTGTTTTGTCTGCGCTGCAGCTCTAGAAGATGCCTGTATGCAGGCCCAGCCTCCAGGTGGCCAAAAGAGTGTGAACGATGTCACTCCATATGCTGCAAATACCCTGGGTGTATGTTTGCTTTATTTGTCATTTTCTGTCTTTGTGTGGAAAATCAAGGCATATCCTTGAGTTGATGCCAGCGTTCAAAAAAAAAAAACTCGACAAAGCAAAGGTTTTTTTGAGTGTGTTTGTCCTATTATACTTAATGAAAGACTTCTTTTTTTGAGTGTGTTTGTCCTATTATACTTAATGAAAGACTTCTTTTTTAAGGCCTACTGCAAAGAGAAACATTGATACAGAATTTACCCTGCATTGAATTTTGAGCAACGTGGGTACATGAGAATTGCTGCGATCAAATCCAAATGTTGCATCAATCCTAGTAGGCTCCTCCTGAACCTTCTCAAATTTATCAAGAACCCAAAAGCCTCCCTTGTGAATTGCCAAAGTTTCATTGCTTGCTGTAGAGCTGCTCTCTCGAACACTGCAAACTACTATCAACGTGGAGGGAATACACTTCAGTATCACATCTCCATTTGCAGACCTGCAGATAAACATATGTATGATTTCACATACACAGCTCTACCATCTACTTGATGTTTTTGTCTTCCTACAAAAGAAGGCATGGCTTACAGCTGCAAAAGAGCTCGGTGCATTGCCACAACTGCCCCTGGTCCAAATCCAGTAGGAAGGCCACAATGATCAAGATCACAGGTAACCATTACCTGTAGATCATTTTTGATAAAAATTAAATAAATAATTAGAAGCTACACACACCAGAGATGAAACTTTCATACTGATCAATCTCATAGTGAGGACATTGATACGCATACCTAAATCCTTACCAAATGAGAACTCCTCAAGTCCTTCACAAACAGCATCTTGGAGTCAAAGCTTCTATGCTGCTCTGTGGACATGCACTGAGCTTTTGAGAAAGACAATGACTGTCTTAATTTAAAGCTTTCAATTATGCCACAAAAAGAGGTTAGAGCACCCTTTAAAAGTCCGTTGTGTGTTAAATGCTCCCAAGTGTCGGATGATTTTCCATTGTCAAGAACCTCTCTCACAGACAACACAGGAGAAAGATACGCTTTTGCATCTTCTAGAGCAGAATTGAAGCTGTCCTGAAAAGTTGATGGGAGCGTCAAAATAACATCAACCAACGGCAACTTTGATCTACTCTCAGCCATCACCTGCAGGACAGAATAAAAGGCATTTTGAAGAGCTCTTTGAGGAGCACAAATCCTTCTTTCAAACCCTTGATTCAGGAAAAATGGACTGAGAAAAACTCAAAAATCAACATCTATTTGCAAACAATGGCTTGTTAGGGACAGCAAACAAGTACGCCTATTTTGTAATACAACATTACCTAGAAAAAAGACCACAAAGTTGCCTACCTTCTGCATCCCCTCAGAATACACCGTCGTGTCACAATCAAATTCGGCCACCAGGCTCCAAAACTGGCTTCCTGCATGCACTGTCATCACTGTAGAACCTGGCAAAGATTCTACAAGGAAGCACTGACCGATCTCGATGACCTGTAAGAAAAGGGCATCAAGGGATTTGAATGCTTCACATCAAATCTTTATCTTCCTTCCCATCATGGAAATCACAAGGTGAAGGGAGATACCTCATGATAGGCAATATCCTTATCACTGAACCGAAGTAGTCTCCTCATCTTGGACCCACTGACCGTATTGTGTTCTTTGAGTAAAGAGGGATGATTAGTATATGCATAGAATCCAGTACGTCCCTTTCCACCATCCACTACTCTGTCCAACATGCCATGGACTTCGGAACCTTTTCTTGATTGGCACAATCTGGAAACTGTGCATACAACAGAAGAATCCTGTACTTCTGTCATCTTCTCTGTTCCAAACAGCCACCGGGGCTCATCGAGAATGTGAACACTGTAAGGAAGTCTAACTACCTCCACACAGAAGCTCAAATTGCAGTCATCTGTTTGCTTGCCAAAAGACTTAAAGAAAGAGTCACTTATCAGACATGTGTGAAAGTAATAACTGTTGCAAAAGGACATGAATAATAGTGCTCAAGAAGATCACCTTGAATCTTAAGGGATATTTATGTAATACAAAAAGTATATCAAAACTGCATGTGGACTCTTTGTTTGCCTCGAAGAGTGAAGGCCTCGCGTGCATCCCCGGAAACTTGTCACTAAAATTAAGGTGTCTTATATCTTGCATAAAGCATGCCTCTTTGATGGAGAAAATTAAAAAGAGTGAGATTAAACTAGCAGCTTCCCTGTTGACTGTGGTCCCTTTTAGAATGTTATACCAAGATAATGGGAAATTCCTCATGTCTAAACTGATGTCAGAAGAAGGGTCCAGGTAGCCCTCAATCACAAGCTTATAGGTTGTAACCTGCAATAGACAAGCAGACTAGACATCAAACTCTGAGATGATATGAAATTTCTCAATAGTCGGATCCCTATCAAATCCAAGAGTTTTAATTCAGCACACTATGCACGAAAGCAAACTAAAATATTATTATAAAAGAAGTTTCTAGCGCTTTTTTTTGCAAGAAAGAGACTTCTATTAAGTATGAAGGAATCAACACAAAATCACGGCTAGAAACCAGAAATCCCCATCATAGAGTGTAAGTTAACTGCAGCCAGCAGTCAGGGGCATGGTGATGCCAAGAATCTAGTGGGAGTCGAAGAGAAGATCCCATGATCACATTCCCTCATGAAGAGAATGTGCTTTGCTTGTGTTGATCTAGAAGGTCCTTGTATACAGGCCCAAGTGGCCGTAAGGGTATGTATATATAATATCTCCCCATATGGTACAAATGCACTCAGTTGTCATACATCTATGATCTGGGTGCCCTTGATCGCCTCAGCACATCTAGCCCTCCATATCTCCCAAGCAATGATGCTAGCAATAATCTCCCAGGTGGTATCAAGTGTGGTGATGATCTGGGTGCCCTTGATCGCCTCAGCACATCTAGCCCTCCATATCTCCCAAGCAATGATGCTAGCAATAATCTCCCAGGTGGTATCAAGTCTCCCCACGGACAGTGTGGTGACATGTGACCAAGGAATATCTGAAGTGTGCAGCTTTGGGCCATCCCACTGTGTATCATGATAGCAGAGTCATGGTCCTCACCCTCATAGAAAACCTGTGGTCCGAACTGAGTGAGCCAGGCAATAGAGCCCCAAGTGATGTATAAAGTACCTCTCTTTGTCTGCCTAAAAGCCGAGCTATGGAGCTCCATATCCACTAGGCAACTCTGCAACCCCAGAAGCAATGTTGTACAGTCTCAGAGGCTATCAAGCATCTTGGGGAAGCTGAATCTGCACCAAAGATAGCTCTCCACTCACTGGTTAACAGGGAGACCACCGTGTAGCAATAACCAAAAAAAAGGGGATCTGACTCTTCCTATAAGAGTGCCAAAGCCGATGCCAAACCTCTTCTGAATCAATGGAGTAACCCCAAAGCTTTCCCAGTTTGGCCTGAGGGTAGGAATCCTCTATGAATCTAGTAATAGTCTGGCATTCCTCAGAGTGTAACTGAAGAAAGGCAAACTCTTCAAGGGATTGGCTACATCAATCCATTCCCACTCACCAGGATCCAATGGGAGATGTTAAATGAGACATCCACCATAAAGCCATAGGCACCAAGAACCTTGAGTCTCACACTCAAGGGGGGGTTGAGTTAGAGAAAGCCAACCATCAGCCGGTTACCCCAGTTACCTCGGAGGAGTTTGAGCAAGCTATATATAAAGAGTTCTTGCCTGAAAATGAACATCATCGTGCTTGGACCGCCTAGGATGAGTGTAAAATGTCTGGAAAACCTCTAGACCAATTTATCGTCTCCAACAAGGAGTGCATCCTTAAGCTTAAGGGCATAGATGAATTTCAAAAGGTTAGGGTGTTTATAAGACCTGGATTACCGTTTGCATGTGCAATGAGAATCTCCTGAGATTCAAGAAGATGCAATTAAAAATGCCTATATTTTCCATGATACTTTGAAGTCTAAAGTAAAGCAACCTGAGTTTGCACAAGGCTCAGGATATTTTAAGAAATTTGAATGGAGAGGACAATTTTAAAGAAACTGAAGGTGCTTCTCAGGGGAACCCCAAGGAGCCAAAATCAAGGTATCCCACTATTTCTTCAGAGAGGGCCAAAGAAAAAGACCTTTGCTTTAGATGCATGAGTCCGATCACTTCGCTTTTAAGTGCCCAAAGAAAACAGAAGAGGATACGAAGGGAAACTATCAACAAAAGCAAGTGCATTCCATGCAAAAGATGCTCTTTGCAGGTGCTGAGGCTTACCATGAGAATAGTTGTATTGTTTATCATCCGCAGCCTGCTATGTGGGAGCCTACTCTTGGACCACATGATCAATAGACCAATGCCTCCCGGAGCGACCCACAACTCTCACAAGGCAAAGGACAGCTGCAGGGATGAAGTCATGGGTGTCACATCTCATCAATCTCCATCCAAACAGGATAGTACAAAATAAGGAATCTCCGTCCTGGCCCTCATCTGGCACGGCTAATACTTGCAACAGTACACCTGTCCTGGAAAAGCACCCAGCCATATGGGGGAATACTCATCAATCTACTCAATCCATCTATGATTACCACTGAGGTGACGGGGATTGTCAGTCTGTCTCATCCTCTGATATCAGGATCCTTTGTCTCAAGAAGGGTCTCGTCCTGCTCCAAGCTCTAGATATAGCTGAAATGAGGGGAGACGAAGGCGCTCTACAATCTACCTCTGTGAAGATGAAACGAATGATGTGTTTAAAATTAGGCCTGGGATTAATTGTTTGCACACAGGCTTGTACTGAAACATGGCTATGCACAAACATTGGAGCAAAGAGAGAGAGAAATGAAATGAAATGAAATGATATGATATATTAATGTCTTTAAGAGGCCATAGTGGCCTATGAGACCAAAACTGAGAGTACATCTGAAGTTGGTGTCTCATCAAAGAGAACAACTAAATGAGACTAAAAAGTACAATAAACTGATTGTCCTACAGTTATAAGAATAGAACTTTGCCCTCTCCTTAGATCAAGTATCTCCGCCATGGGGCTGTCTAAATGGAGAGGTCGTAGAAGCGAGGTAGATGCCTCCTATCTGCCAAGAGAGTCTCTCTGTGTCTCCTCAGCTCAAGTAGAAACAATCCCAGGCATCTCTGATCCTCAAACTCCATGACCCTACGTAACGGCCCAAAACCCTCTCGGAAGAGGTAGTGATATCTCCCTCGGATCTCATAATAGACTGTACATTGGCAAATGTAGTGTTCCTCTATCTCTACCTCCTAGTAGCATAGCTGACACATGCGGTCATCCAAGATCTGATGCACATAACGCCCTGTCTCAATCCGCAGCTGGTGTGATGAAGTCCGGATTTGTCCAATGGCACAACGTATCCCATGTGATAGGTCTACATCCATGTATGCCAGGCGGGTGATAAAATCATCCAGTGAGAGGTGTAGAAAATGGCTCTTGTAATGAGCCATTTTTGTGCCTAAGGGCTCAAGGGGGCTAGTCCATGTCCTCTCTGTGTCCACTCTAATGATATCCATCCTGATCACGCGGTTTTGCTCTGGGCGGGTGAGATCCAAAAATAAACAATCCAGACTGTACTGAAAGGGTGGTAGTGCCTCTATCCACAAACCATGTAGGTCAGACCATGACCTCATCTGAGCATACCAACAATGAGTATCTCCATCCTCTGCCAACTGTATGGATGAGGACCAAGGTCAATGCCAATCACGAGTACCTCTGCTGAGGGAGCTCCCATAGCCGCTGTAAAAAGGTAATTGCCTAGGGTCACTACTGGTGCGGCACCCAGCTCAACCCAAACAATCTCATGTGGTACGGATGATTTGCTCCGAATCATGCGGGCAATCATCATAATCAATGCTCTCCATTTGCCTCCATCCCTCATCCGTCCCTCTCTGAAGTCTATGATGTATGCTGGGTCCCCAAATTGTAGCTCCGTACAAGAGGGTCGGTGTGACAAGCGTATCAAATAGCCACAATTTGGTGCGCGGCTCCGGAAACTGTATGTGTGCACACTGTCTCTCAAGTGCCCCCAAGGCTGCATGCCCTCGAGCTAATCTAGCTGCTGCTACCTCCTTCAGGGAGAAACGCGGTCCTGTGAAAGTAACTCCCAAGTAGACATATGACCTGACGTACTCAACCGGCTCCCCTCGCAAAGTGAATTGAGGCTCTGATCTCGTCACCCATGCCTATGTGGTGTTAAACACAATAACCTTGGTTTTCCCACGGTTCACTCTCAAATCTCTATCCGCACAAAATGCCTATAATGCATCCAGATGTCTCGGTAATCCCTCCGGAGAGTCTGAGATTAGAACAATATCATCAGCATATAACAAGATGTGTATCAACACCCCTGCCAGGCATGCCCCTGGGCCTCCCAATCTCTCTACATAATCGAAGACCACATCACTGTACAGGCCAAAGAGGGTGGGCGATAGTGGCCATCCCTATTTCACCCCTATCATGCTGGTCACCATATCAGATAGTCTGCCTGAAGCTCATACTCTGCCTGTCACAGACTCATACAAAGCATATATCCCCCACTGCATATCCTCAGGTACCTCAATGTCATGCAATCTATGTATAAGCCTAGAACGTGGTACGGTATCGAAAGGCTTTGCGGAGGTCCACAAAGTAGCAGTATATCCTTCTCTTCTATGCCCTGCCCTCTTCAATAAGTGCCCGAAGTGTCAGTATGTGATCCAAGGTGGTAAATCCTCTCCTAAAGCTGGCTTGTCCATGTGCTAGGTGACCATGCCTCTGTTGAGCTGATGTCGAGAAGACCAGAGATCCAAAAATGACGAGTTGTTGCATGAGTTGAATATCCAGGAGGTCCACGACTTGAGAAGGCATGTTGATGAAGAAGAGAGTGCGGGGGTAGCTGCTGCATGTGCAGTACTAGAGGACAGGCCGGTAAGCTCAAGTAGAGAGGCGGCAGCACCATGATGAACCCCCGCACAGCAGCAAGAAGGAGAAGACGGGCAGTTGTTGGCGCAGATCTGGAGTTGCAAGCTGGAGCAGAATCAACAGGCCGAGCAGAGACAAACGGGGCAGGTTGGTATGGCGGGCAGAAAAAAACGCAACTATGGCTGCAAACAGACTGTGGATAGGCTGAGGGAAGAGGCGGCGGGTGGTTTGGAAGGCAGTGTTGGCAGATGCCCATGCTGCAATCCACGCAGAAGATATTCCTCTCATTTTTCTTCAGATGAAGGTGATCGTTAGTGCAAGCTGCAAAGAACTTCTCGGAAAGCAAAGCTTCTAGCCACTCTGGCTTCTGCGGCAAGGCGGCTGCTGTGAGCGTGTATCCCACCATGGCGTGATGAAGAGCAATTCAAAAAGGTGGTACCGAGAATGAGGATGGCTATGGCGACGAGGAGCTCAGACGAGAGAGAGAGAGAGAGAATTGAACCAACAAACACCAGCGTGCTGCGCTGAATTGAGTGGGACAGCTTGGAGAGAATGGCGAAAGCTCAGAGGAAAAACAGGGAAACCCTAAAACCATGGCTCTGATACCATGTAGAAAATATGAAAGCAAAAGCAGACTAGAAATGAAACAAGAACACAAATGAAAGACAAAGAGTTACCTTGAGATGAGTGTAGACAAGACACAAGATTGATTCTTTCATTGATGTGACACCTACAATTTATAGGTGAGAAGTACAAGATTGAGTAGACTCACTTATGGGATAAATGTAGAGGTGCCACATGGCACTAGACTCAAGACACAAAGACTTAACTGAAACTAGACTAGAGAAATAGTACACCTAGTGTGCACTTATTTCCAACAGCCTCTCTGCCAAGCGGCTCAACTCAAGAGGCTATGCACCAAGAGATCACGACAGAGGATGTAGGATTGCAGAGATCAGCACGGGATGAGGGGGGATATTACAGATGATGGTAGGCATTTTCTCACACTCGCGGGAGTGCAGATGGGTTGGTCATATACAATGGCCTATCGAGATGGCAAGGATCAAATGC
The DNA here is from genome assembly GCF_041138505.1 of Cibotium barometz. Taxonomy (NCBI): domain Eukaryota; kingdom Viridiplantae; phylum Streptophyta; class Polypodiopsida; order Cyatheales; family Cibotiaceae; genus Cibotium; species Cibotium barometz. The sequence goes on along the minus strand of NC_141094.1, from coordinate 24,955,217 downwards.
TCTCACACACAGGCCTATAACTCCTATCTACCATAACTCTATCTGCTCTGTGCCTATACGTGCATTAGAGTCTCCCAATAGTAATATGTCTCCCATGCTGGCAAACCTCATGATATCATCATATAGTGGCGTATAGGGCGACTCTCCTGATGGTGCAAACCTGGAGTGGATTGGGAGAAAGTAGCATACCGCCACATATATCTCACGGAGCCCCTCAGCATTTTCGGACCCACATGTACCACGCATCTGCATCTCTATGTACGACATGTATTTTGTCACGAAGCTCCTCCCTGAAAAGTATTGTCCCTCCTCCAGATCCTATGGTGCTTCCCACTGTGCGTGGCTGACGGCGGAACACTGATTCCCATCTATAACCTTGCACGTCAAGAAGCCTCTTGTTTGTGCACTAATGGGTCTCCGTATACATAGTAATATCACTGTGTCTGAAAGTATCCTCAAAGTGTCCTGCATTTGTTCTAAGCCCTCCATTGCAATTCCAAACCGTGAATCGCAAGGTCTCATAGGCCGTGCACCGTCAGGCGGGCCTCCTCTCCGTAATGATGATTCGACCATCTCTGTATACCACCCATTTCCCCTCTTTCCTTGCCTCAAGCACACGCGGCATGTGTTCCTTACAGTGTGCTATCTGTGCCGGTGTAAGGTCCTCATCCAAATAAATCTTTTCCCCCTTAAGGGCCATCCTTTTGGAGAGGAAGACCTTCTTCTTCTCCAAGTCACCAAACCTGATGGTCAATATCTTCGCCCTGGTTTCATCTCTCCCTACTCGCCATGCTCCGGTAATGGGTACATCAGTGGCTCCAATTTTTGTTGCAAGAGCTTTTGCATCCTCTTGGGGATTTCCCTTATCTTCCCACCCAACTACGCGTACATATAAGACACGTGCCCGTCTCTTGGCTTCCTCTTCCAATGTAGCATTCATCACCTCTACTTTATTGACTGGTGTATCCTTCTGCTTTTTTACTATTTCAATCCATGGGTTGATTTCCTCAATTTGTTTCTTTGTGGCACTCGCAATTTCAGCCCATGAATGCATTTCCTTCTCACCTGTAGCCACTTTTACCTTACATGATTCCAAAGTGTTTTGCATTTCTCTGATTTCTTTTTCGCGGTCAGCCATACATGTCTTCAATGTGCCTTCGTATGATGCAACTGTTGTGCCAATCTCCCGGAGCATGTCATCCTTCCATTTCTGCATCTCTTTTTTCATTTCCGTGTGCATCAAGGCTTGGGCTAATTCCATCTCAACCCGTGCTTGGGCTTGCATTTCTCCCTTCAATTGGGCATATATCTATTCCTTCAGCGTTTCGTATATCACTTTCTTTTGGTCATGCATCTGCTCAGTCCATTCCTTTTCAAGCTCTTGTCGCATGGTGCTCATCTCTATCCTTATGTGCAGCTGTATCTCCTCATAGAGTGCCTCATCTCATCGGGCAATCTTCGCAAGCCTTCATGAGCCAAGGGACATAATCCCTTCCCTCAATCTTCTGTGGTAGGCGTTTGGAGCCTTCGTGGGGGTGTGAAAGATTGTTTCACCATTGTGTTCTCCCTCCTAAGATTGAGACATGTTTACCCCTAGTTGCTACCTTGAGGGCCTGGGCAAGGGTGGGTGGGAAAATGGGGGCAACTCCCTATGCACAGAGCAAACACAGACGCCGCACAGCAGACAGGCGACTGCCTATGCACAGAGCAAGCAGAGGCGCACAGGTGGACGGAGCAGACACAGGCGCGAAGACAGGGGCGCGAAGAGCAAGCAGAGGCGCGCAGGTGGGCAGCGCAGACAGAACAAGCAAAGGCGCAAAGACAAAGGCACACAGAGCAGGCAGAGGCGCGCAAGTGGGAAGCGCAAGTGGGCAACGTAGAAAGAGGCGTGAAGGCTACATGCTGGACAGTGAGAGAGCATTACATACACCGAGAGAGAGAGAGAGAGAGAGAGAGAGAGAGAGAGAGAGAGAGAGAAATGAAATGAAATGATATGATATATTAACGTCTCTAAGAGGCCATAGTGGCCTATGACACCAAAACTGAGAGTATATCTGAAGTTGGTGTCTCATCAAAGAGAACAACTAAAACTGACTAAAAAGTACACTAAACTGATTGTCCTACACTTATAAGAACAGAACTATAAGACTCCGAGATGAAACTGAGCAGAAAATATTGGAAAATACTGAAAAATGTATATCAGGTAGATCCATGTATGCTGATCAGTTGAAGTGTTGCCCTCTCCTTAGATCAAGTATCTCCACCATGGGGATGTCTAGAATGCAGACGTCGTAGAGGCGAGGTAGGCCCCTCCGATGCCGAGCAATAATGGCTCTGATCTGGCGATGGTGAGGATGCTGTGGTCGGGATCCTGGTGGGCGTGGCCGACGAGCACGACATAAGATAACTGCTCTATCAGTGGTGACTCCCTGGGAGCGTGGTCGGTGCCCTGATGGCCCAATAAAGGAGGTATCAGGAGGTGTGTCGGCTGGGTTGCTGGCGCTGGTGCCGAAGAAATCTGTCAGGGTCCTCTGTCTAGGTACATCATGGCTTGGCCTCGTGTCTGCCAAGAGGGTCTCTCTGTGTCTCCTAAGCTCAAGTAGAAACTATCCCAGGCATCTCTGATCCTCAAACTCCATGACCCTGCTTAACGGCCCAAAACCCTCTCGGAAGAGCCAGTGATATCTCCCTCGGATCTCATAATAGACTGTACATCAGCAAATGTAGCGTTCCTCTGTCTCTACCTCCTGGTAGCATAGCTAACAAATGCGGTCATCCACGATCTGATGCACATATCGCCCTGTCTCAATCTGCAGCTGGTGTGATGAGGTCCGGATCTGTCCAATGGCACAACGTATCCCATGTGATAGGTGTACATCCATGTACGCCAGGCGGGTGATAAAATCATCCGGTGAGAGGTGTAGAAAATGGCTCTTGTAATGAGTCATTTTCGTGCCCAAGGGCTCAAGGGGGCTAGTCCATGTCCTCTCTGTGTCCACTCTGATGATATCCATCCGCGGTTTTGCTCTGAGCGGGTGAGATCCAAAAATGGAAAATCCAGACTGTACTGCAAGGGTGGCAGTGCCTCTATCCGCAAACCATGTAGGTCAAACCATGATCTCATCTAAGCGTACCAACAATGAGTATCTCCATCCTCTGCCAACTGTATGGATGAGGTCAATGCTAATCGGGAGTACCTCTGCTGAGGGAGCTCCCATAGCTGCTGTGAAAAGGTAACTGCCTGGAATAGGGCCTCGGTTACTACTGGTGGGGCACGCAGCTCAGCCCAAACAATCTCATGTGGTACTTATGATTTGCTCCGAATCATGCGGGCAATCATGATAATCAGTGCTCTCTCCATTTGCCTCCATCCCTCATCTGTCCCTCTTTGAGATCTGTAATGTATACAGGGTCCCCAATTGGAGCTCCCTACAGGAGGCTCGGTGTGACAAGCGTATCAAATAACAACAATTTGGTGCGTGGCTCCTGAAACTGTATGTGTGCACACTGCCTCTCAAGTGCCCCCAAGGTTGCATGCCCTTGAGCTAATCTAGCTGCTGCCTCCTTCAGGGAGAAACGCGGTCCTGTGAAAGTAACTCCCAAGTAGATATATGACCTGACGTACTCTATCGGCTCCCCTCCGAAAGTGATTTGAGGCTCTGATCTCGTCACCCATGCCTATGTGGTGTTAAACACCATAACCTTGGTTATCCCAAGGTTCACTCTCAGATCTCTATCCGCACAGAAAGCATGTAATGCATCCAGGTGTCTCTGTAGTCCTCCCGGAGAGTCTGAGATTAGAACAATATCATCAACATATAACAAGATGGGTATCAACACCCCTGCCAGGCATGCCCCTGGGCCTCCCAATCTATCTACATAATCAGAGACTGCATCAATGTACAATCCAAAGAGGGTGGGCGATAGCGGGCATCCCTGCTTCACCCCTATTGTGCTGGTCACCCTATCAAATAGTCCGCCTGGAGCTCGGACTCTGCCTGTCACACAGACTCATACAAAGCATATATCCCCCACTGCATATCCTCGGGTACCTCAATGTCATGCAATCTATGCATAAGCCTGGCACGTGGTACGGTATCGAAGGCTTTGCGGAAGTCCAAAAAGCAGCAGTATATCCTTCTCTTCTGTGCCTTGCCCTCTTCAATAAGTGCCCGAAGTGTCAGTATGTAATCCAAGGTAGTAAATCCTCTCCTGAAGCCAGCCTGTCCATGTGCTCGATGACCATGCCTCTCTGCCCATCGGCTCAGCTCCCACTCCAATATAGAGGCATATAATTTGACCAAGTAATGACCAATCATGATCGTCCTGTAGTTGCCTGGTACCATGGCGTCCCCACTCTTAAAGAGTGGTACAATGATATGCTCTGTCTAGATTGTCGGGAAACCCTCACAAATGGCACGATTAAACACATGTACGATGAGCGGAGCCAAAGTGTCTCCTGCATATGAGAAGTGCTCTCCAACTAGCCCATCGTGATCCTGTGCCTTTCCATTCTATAACCAGTCTATCGCATCTAGCACCATCCGCATAGTAAAAAAGGTGCTACTAGCCGGTCTAGCTCCCAGTGGAGGGGGGGTGGGGGGCTGTCCTGGTGCATCATATAGCTCTCTAGCATAAGTATGCCATGCCCCGGTGCAGTAATCGGAGTACCACGCTGTCTCTCCTGAAACATCTTCCATGCCCTCTTGCTGTCCTTCCCCAGGAAGATTTGGTAGATCTCCTCCTCTAGCTTAGCCAAATGTTCTGTGGGGCAGTGCTACGGGGGTGGCTGGAAGGGATCATAGTTCAGGGAAACGCATATGAGGCGGATGCATGTAGAACACCTACCAATCCTCTCGTGATCTCCTCCACAGGGCTATGCGGGTCTAAAGCGAACAAGCCATCAAATACTGCATCCCAAAAAACCCCAACTGTCTCACGTGTAAACTGATATCTCGGGTACCTACGTACATGAATGGCTGGCCCATCTCTCGGGGATCTACCTACTAGTGTGAAACTCAGGTATGCATGATCGGCTGCTATGCCAATGGGCCTACTGGAAATCGTGAAACCACGCACATCAGGTATCAATCAAGGAGATCCCATCAAGTAGTCCATTGTGCTCACTCCCCCTCTAGAGTTCCGGTGTGTGAGAGCATCTGATCCTTGCCATCTCGATAAGCCATTGTATATGACCAACCCATGTGCACTCCCGAGTGTGAGAAAATGCCTGCCATAATCTGTAATCTCCCCCTCATCCTGTGCTGATCTCTGCAACCCTACATCCTCTGCCGTGATCTCCCGGTACATAGCCTCTTGAGTATCATACAACTATGTCTGCTCTATGCCTGTACGTGCATTAAAGTCTCCCAATAGTAATATGTCTCCCATCCTGGCAAACCTCATGATATCATCAGATAGTGGTATATAGGGCGACTCTCCTAATGGTGCAAACCTGGAGTGGGCTGGGGGAAAGTAGCATACCGCCACATATAGCTCGCGGAGCCCCCCTCTGCATATTCGGACCCACATGTACCTCGCATCTGCATCTCTATGTACCACATGTATTTTGTCACGAAGCTCCTCCATGTAAAGTATTGCCACTCCTCCAGATCCTCTGGTACCTCCCATTGTGCGTGGCTGAGGGCAGAAAACTGATTCCCATCTATAACCCCGGACGTCAGGAAGCCTCTTGTTTGTGCTCTGATGGGTCTCCGTATACAAAGCAATATCACTGTGTCTGAAAGTATCCTCAGAGTATCCTGCATCTGTTCTAAGGGCTCCGTTGCAATTCCACACCGTGAATCGCAAGGTCTCATAGGCCGCGCACCGTCAAGCGGGCCTCCTCTCCGTAATGATGACTCGACCATCCCTGTATACCGCCCATTTCCCCTCTTTCCTTGCCTCAAGCACACGCGGCATGTGTTCCTTCCGGTGTGCTATCTGTGCCGGTGTAAGGTCCTCATCCAAATAAATCTTTTCCCCCTTAAGGGCCATCCTTTTGGAGAGGAAGGCCTTCTTCTTCTCCAAGTCACCAAACCTGATGATCAATATCTTCGCCCTGGTTTCATCTCTGCCTAGTCGCCATGCTCCAATAATGGGTACATCAGTGGCTCCAATTTTTGTTGCAAGAGCTTTTGCATCCTCTTGGGGATTTCTCTTATCTTCCCACCCAACTACACGTACATGTAAGGCACGTGCCCGTCTCTTGGCTTCCTCTTCCAATGTAGCATTCATCACCTCTACTTTATTGACTGGTGTATCCTTCTATTTTTTTACTACTTCAATCCATGGGTTGACTTCCTCAATTTGTTTCTTTGTGGCACTGGCAATTTCAGCCCATGAATGCATTTCCTTCTCACCTACAGCCACTTTTGCCTTACATCATTCCAAAGTGTTTAGCATTTCTGTGATGTCTTTTTCGCGGTCAGCCATACATGTCTTCAAAGTGCCTTCGTACGATGCAACTGTTGTGCCAATCTCTGAGAACATGTCATCCTTCCATTTCTGCATCTCTTTTTTCATTTCGTGTGCATCAAGGCTTGGGCTAATTCCATCTCAACAAGTACTTGGGCTTGCATTTCTCCCTTCAATTGGACATATATCTCTTCCCTCAGCGTTTCGTATATCTTGGGCATGCATCTGCTCGGTCCATTCCTTTTCAAGCTCCTGTCGCATGGTGTTTATCTCTGTCCTTATGTGAAGTTGTAGCTCCTCATAAAGGGCCTCATCTCGTCAGGACATCTTCGTAATCCTTCGTGAGCCAGGGGACATGATTCCTTCCCTCAGTCTTCTGCGGTAGGCATTTGGTGCCTTCGTGGGGGTGTGAAAGGTTGTCTCACCATCCTGTTCCCCCTCCAGGGGTTGAGACATATTTTCCCCTACTAGTTTTGCTACCTTGGGGGCCTGAGCAAGGGTGGGTGGGAAAAGGGGCAATGCACCTTACTCCTTACTGTACCTTCTCCCCGACTGTACCTCCTGCACCTTACTATTTGCACCTGCGCAACCTACCAATAGTCCTCCAGCCGTCTGCAGTTCTACCTGACAGTATGCAGAAGAGAGAGAAAGGAAAGTACATTCCCTTCTGCACTTTCTGCAACTACCTGCAAACCCAGGCACCTCCTGTACCTCCTGCACCTTACTGTTTGCAGCTGCGCAACCTGCCAATAGTCCTCCAACCGTCTACAGTTCTACCCGACAGTATGCTGAAGAGAGAGAGAGAGAGAGAGAGAGAGAGAGAGAGAGAGAGAGAGAGAGAAGAAGAAGAAGAAGAAGAAGAAAGAAAGATATATTAACGTCTACGAGAGGCCAAAGTCGGCCTATGAGACAAAAAATAATACAACTATGTTCTTCCGGTCATTGGAAGAAAAGGAAAAGAAAGAAAAGAAAAAGTGTGCATGTGTCTGGATACAACTGTGAATAGTCCTCCAGTCGTCTGCAGTTCTACCCGACAGTATGCTGAAGAGAGAGAGAGAGAGAGAGAGAGAGAGAGAGAGAGAGAGAGATGAAATGAAATGAAATAATATATTAACGTCTGTAAAAGGCCAAAATGACCTATGATACCAAAAAGGTTACAACAATTGGTGGACCTGATACAATGTCTGTGTAAGAAAAGCTAAAACAACTAAACAACTAACTGAAACTGAAACAACAACTATGAGGAAAAGTAAGGTACTAGGAGCTCCTACTGGATAACATCTGGGAAGGAAAACGAGAGAGAGAAAGGAAAGGAAAGGAAAACTATATTAACGTCCTTTAAAGGCCACATCTGACCTATAGGACTAATCAAATACATCCATGTGATTACATTCCACTTCGGGGGCAATAAAATGAAAATAGAGATAAAACTAAAAAATAGTTCAAATTCCCTACATGACCGTAGGAGAATCCTAGATAACATGAAGGATTTCTCTAGCAGCTACTCTTCATTACTACCATGTTTGTTTGTCCTGAAATCTACAATAACAGCTCTACCTCTACGGTAGACTGCCCATTTTCCTTGTTTCCTTGCTTCGTATACTTTATTGAGTTCTTGTTTCCTGTTTTTTAGTTGTGTGGCTGTAAGTTCATCCGCCATCCACACCTTCGTTCCCTTAAGTGACCTTGTTTGCTTCATGACTTTAATTTTGTCTTTCATATCTGCGTACCTCAAAACCACATGTTTTCCTTTGATTGCCACTGAGAGAGAGAGAGAGAGAGAGAGAGAGAGAGAGGCGTTTTCTTGCGAATGTATGACTGTGTTTCATCGCCACAGATAAAAACAAAGCGTCTGAAGATTCATATTTTAGGTTGCCATGGACTCAGATTCTATGAAGATCAGGAACCTTTTTCTCGAAGTTTCACAACCGCTGGTGACAAGTATAAAGAGAGAGATAGGCAATGCACAAATAAAGAAAGATTTGCACAACTCAAATGATGTGACTTGTGTTGTTTTTCTTCACTCAAGTACAATGCTTTATAGACTTAGAGCCTCTCCTGCATGACATCACTCCTTAGGTCAATACAGGTATAATATCTAGATATTTAGGTGCACCACTCTAAGAGTGGGTTCACACACACACATACATATGTTTCCCTTTAAGAGGTTGTTCACACACACTGACATGGATAAGGCTTGTTCTCCAACACTCCTCCTCAAGCATTATCCTAGTACACAATTCATTTGGATAAATCTATGCCTATGACAGTTTCACTAGAAGTTGTGTCTGGTTTTGTCCTTGAAGTAGAGTACAACAGTAGTCAAGCCACATTTTGTGTAGACGTCCTTTAAAAGACTCATGAGTCCTCATACTCTGCAAAGTTTGCATCTTCTTTGTAGGTGGCTTCTTCTTATTGTGTGGCATTGGCTTCTACTTTCTTGTGAAAGCAATTGTTCTCATTGTGGTTGGGTTTTCCACAATGTTTCCAAGGCTTCTTGGCATAGCAATCCTTCTCTGCTGATTGAGGCTATGACCCCCTCCAAGGTAAGATTTGGCAAGTTCTTCAATGTGGTGATGAGATTCTCGTAAAGCTCTTCAAGCATGGACTTTATGAAAACTGCCATGCCCACGTCATCTTCAATTTGCACGTTCAGACCTGCAAGATGGTTCATTAAGCAATTCATCCTGTTCACATGAGCATCAAAGCTCTCATGTGGTTGCATTAAAAGACCATAGAACTCTATCTGCAAAGAAACTTTGGAGTTCTTTACCTAAGCCCCAAAAGGCTTGTCCAGTTCATAGGCTTCTTTGGAAGTTGGGAGATCTGCAACATGGTGTACGAAATTATTAGAGAGGTCAAAAGCTCTATGATCCCTAAGCTTCCATGCTTTCTGAGCTCTATCTTCAGTCTCGGGTATCTTCTCTTCTCTTCGATGAAAAGGCTAAAGGCTCTTTGATCCCTAAGCTTCATAGTCACCAGAAATGGGAAACAGGAACCAAACCAACCACCCTCGGAATTAGAGACACACACAGTTACAAGAATCGGAACCGGGTAGGAAACGGCACATAGTCTATGTTAGTTGAATTACTGAACCAAAACAAGAAAATATGAACTCAACGAGACTTGTTCAAATTTGCAAGAATGAGCACACATCAAAAGAAAGGAGACCTCATAATCAATTCAATTGTTTCTTAAATTTAGAGTACAATGTAAGCCGCACATCATGAAACTCATGTGTAGACTTAAACTTGAGAGAGATGCACATCTAAGCCTAGATCATCATAATCTAAGAAGTCATTGGAGCTACAATCCCTTGCTCCGCTGGAACTAGAAAAAGCGTCATGGGGTAAAGTGGATTGCTCCTGTGCCTCTGAATCATTGCCATTCTCCTCTGACCAATGCTTCCAAGATTGTGGGTTCTCAAAACGCTTAAGAAGACGCAAATTGGCGCTCACAAAAACCAAATCATTGGTCTTTTGAGTGCCAAGTCGGTTTCGCTTCTTTGAAGCAATATGGCTAAATGAGCTCCATAGTTGCTCCAAACAAGAGGAGCTGACCGCTTGGCTCAAAATCTTGATGACCAATTGCAGCAACTTTGGAGTGTTCGCCCCATAGTCCTCCTAGCAAACAAATGGATCAGTGGTTAACCAATCCACCATAGCATTGGCTCGCCCAAACTTCCTCCTACAAGCCCTATAATCTGCCAAAACAGTTGATCCTTGATAGTTCTTTGCTTCGTGGTGTCACGCTCTAGCCTCTCCAAAACCATGTCCCATCCATTAGCCACCTCTGAATCTGTGTATTGGTTGCCCGTTTGAAATTGAGAGTCAACCATAAAACTCGCTGCATGCATTAGTGAATGGTACTGGTCTCATCTATCCTGGCATAGATTCCTTAAAACTTGGTATTTGTGTGCATCTAACTCGATGTGTTGTAGCTTCTCCACCATCTTGTCCATGCCCTCATAAATCTTCCCAACGCATGGCTGAAGTGAATTAGTCATCCTCAACAAATGGATGATCAGCATCCCTAAAGCTGTGATGCACCGGACCTGCTCTCACCAAAGAGGGTCCCTGATATGCGCGTCGCATGCCTATCCTATGGATGTTCCCGACAAAGCATGTCTCTCATACTCATCACTTACCATCAATTGTTTGAGGGAACTACTAGCAAGAACGTGTGCCTATAAATAAAGGTCACGATCTAGGTGGCTTGCTCTATGATGGGAGCAATCCTTGGCAACTTCTCAATGTCCTTTAAAAGATTGTTTAGGAAATGTGCCATGCAAAACGAGAACGTGATATGTGGATACCTCTCGGTAAGTAATTTGCCAGCCACCTTGTTTGCGTTCTGTCTATCTGCTACAAACTGGGCCACCTTCTCTTCACCCACTGCCTATACTGTTGTAGACCACTCTTGGAAAATCACATCTATACTCTTCGCTGTCTCTGATGCATCATGTGATGATACAAGCATAGTTGTCATGTACGAAACGAAGGTATGAAAAAATGATACCGGTACGAGACTTTTAAATTTTGAAAAATAAGTTCGATTGAGGTACGATCCACTTTAAAAAACACTTGAAAAAAAGATATTTATACACATTTAGAAATGCAAAGTCTAGAGAAGTTGTAATTTGTCATAAACTAGAAAAAAGTTAAAACACTAGTACAAAAACTCAAGAGTCATGAACAATGAACATTGAACATGCCATAAATAAGAGTCGTGGCCCACGGCCTACAATAGGAAATACAAAAAAGTGTGTTGTGACTAGTCACAACACTAAGTACAAAAATGTCCAAAGTCTAGACTCTAGTCCTCCTCCTCAGAGAAATCACTAGGGAAAGGAGTGCCCTCGCTAGAGGTGCTCCCATCATTAGGCCAACCCAAAACTACCCTCACTAAGAACATTGCCCTCGTCATCGTACTCGGGCTCTCTGATGCCTACAATATGAGCATCCTCTTCTTCAACAACAGGTGCTAAAGTGCTCCTCGAAGTCGAGCCAGAGCCACGTCTCACATATGTAGCCACCGGGGTCGAACTAGGGCGCCGAACAATGCATCTGGGGCCTCCTACTCGTGTGCCACCTCTAGCTGCGCGACCTCTATGAGTACGAGAAACTCCACGGTCAATCTCCTCTAGTTTCCTGTAGAGATCGGCATACATGGCCTCTTAATCTAGATCTCGCTCCTTGTGGACACTCTTAAGAGTGTCCACTGTCAACTTGAACTCATCAACATTCACCTGAAAGCAAAGTTCAAACACTTATATATTATTAGACTTTAGTCATGCATTTATAAATCATGATTAATGAGTCGAACTTTGAACTCTAGAGATCTCTACCTGTTTGGAGATTCCATGTCATGCATCTTCTCCACCATGCGCATGTTAGCACGGCAATATACAAGCCGCTCTAACTGCATGGTGCTAAGACGGTTTCGTATCTTTGTGTGTATGAGTGAGTAGGAGCTCCAGTTCCTCTCACATGTCCCCGAAGAGCAATCCTATGAAAAATAAGAGAGTGAGTATATACTATAAGTTATAAACTTTAAAGTTAAAAGTCTTATTCAATAGTCACCTATGACATGACTCCCAAAGCCACTTTTTGTACGTGAGCCATTTGATAACCAAATGACTCCCACCAAAAAAGTGGCCACACCATTGACTCCCTACTCAAGTAAAGTGGGTTCATGAAAGCGGCTCCCCTCCTCTGATCATTATACCAAATGAGCTCTTGGAGGAAGTCTCTTTGCTCGTGGACGAGAAGTATCCTTGGCAAGTAAGCATCCCGATCGGAAAGTAGCTCCTCATCGGCGAAGAGCCTTGGTACTTTGTAGGCTGGATGCAACAAGGCTACAAGACCATGGATAGGTCTATGCATCTATCGCCACCTCCTCTCCACAAGCGCCACAATCGAATCGCGTCGCGGAGTGGATGGAGGCTCGGTGGGATCCCTAGAATGCAAAAAATTCACTTTAAGGTTAAGCCTTTAAAGAACGAGAAAGAGATGTGAAAACGAGATTTGAAAACATGGGACATGGGTTTACCTAATCCCCTCCATAGGAATGTCGGGGTCCTCCTCATCAAGCACAGTGGTCGCACGAATCTCCGCTAGAGCCTCTCACATGAAGTGGGTGAGTAGCCCCAATGTGGAGCCCTCCATGTCAGCCATGCGCAAAACCCTATACAAGGGAGTCACTGCAATGACAATGGCATGTACCTCCCACCAAAAGGACTCTCTTATGCATAGCCGTTAAATGGCTCGGGCCTCATCCGCACTAGTCACCAACTCCTCTCTTAGCCATGCGACGAAATCCAGGCAGACCATGGTCATCTGGAGCTTCAGTTGCACGTCGTATAGCCACTCCAAGAGAAGCCACATGTAGGCAAACCGCGTGGAAGAGGACTTCTTAAGCTCCAAGTCGCTTTGCTTACGAAACATAGCGAGCACCTTTTACTTCTTTGTGAAGAAATTCACAATGGATAGGCCTTGTGCGACCACCCTCTTCACCCACTCTAGCTTCCCCACATCCTCCATGAGTAGGTCTATACAATGGGACACACAAGGAGTCCATACAATGGCTGGGAACTTCGCCTCTACCAAGCGCCCATTTTGCGGCAATTGGACACATTGTCTGTGATGACTTGAATGACATTTTCATGTCCGACCTACAAGTAACACAATGGCAAATGCAATGATATTCTTAAAAGTTAGAAGCTTGAACATGTTACATAGATACTAGAGAGTCAAGACTTGAGAATTAAAACTTAAATCGCAATGCACATGTGACATAGTACATATCTCTATGATGGCTTGCCGGATGTGACGATAGATAAAGTCCCCCGATGTTTTTTGCCTCGCCTTTCCAGTATCCACGACACATAAGAAGTATGTGCCAAGAGCGCATGGAACAAGGATATTCATGATACCTCTCTTATTCTGATCACTCCATCCATCGGAGAGGATAGAGCAACCATACTTCGCCCATCCTTCCCGCACGGGTGTGAGTTTGTCGTTGATCCTTTGCCTCTCGTCATCAAGCGTGGTGGTGCACATCTCATGGTAGGTGATACCATGTCAATCACCATGGGATGGCCCCACCTCCGCAATGGCCTTCACCATTTTGTGCCATTGTGGAACCTTGAGCACATGGAAGGAGAGATTGCAATCGATCACTGTGCGTGCAATCTCCTCATTCACGGCTTTCATCTGCACCTTCACATAGGTGAGGTTGTTAATGTTTGCACCGATGGCGGTTTGCCTCATTACCGGAGAGCTCTCCTCCCTTGGCCTCTTTGATTGGAAGTTGAAACCGCCTAAGGCGGAGGCGGAGCCGGAGCCGGAGCCGGATGGGACGGGCAAAGGAGTCACGGATGCGGAGGCACCGGACATGGAAGCTCCCCTACGTCCACCTTTGCCTTGGTTGCAGATGAGCGAGTACTTCTCACTATACCATCCGCAATTGCTTGAGGAATCTCCTTGCACGGTGATGACACGGAAGCGGTATAGCTATATATGCCTTTATAGAATGTCACACTTCCACACACTGATACAAACACACCCAGAACACCAGACCCAAGAGTATGAACAAAACTTTATTTCAATACAAGTCTTCGTCTTTACAGAGTTGAACATCCATTACATCCTCTGAACCATCTTCATCTAACACCCATTCACAATCAGCTCACTCCCCTTCAGTGACATGAACTATGACTGACCAATACCCTCCATCACTATCAGAATAAACAACCTCAAACATAGAAGCATCTTCAAAGTACAGTTTCTCGATATCCGGACCAAACTCCAAGACAAGATACATATTTGAGGTGGACTGCCCTCAAAGACTTTCTTCAAGTTTACAAGACTGTATTTTCAGGACAGCAAAGTTTACAACTCAGTCCCAAAGCAATCCACAAAACTTGCATATAACTGACTCCAAGCTTAGAAAAAACATCAACACCTCATACAACCGACCCTTCCACCATTTTAGAGCAGCAATGAGCAGGTCCCAAAGCTCCACGGCCCTAGCTTGCAGCATGGCATTTCTTAGCCATCTTGGCAGACAACCACCTCTCCAAAAGGCATCTTTCTTCTATTCCCTCATCTTGCACACATATCGCCTCACGGCCACATAGCTCCAAGAAAACCAGACCGTCGGCCTTTGAGAAAATCCCAACATCATCACAACTCAACCTCAGCCCTGCGGCTCCCTCCTCTCTCCTGTTTCCAGCTTCAACGCCTATAGGCTTCAAAGTAACAACACAGTCGTGCTCTCCAGAACCCAAGGCTATAACCTCCAGCAGGTCACCTCCCATGCCCGGTGCTATGGCTGTCCTCACACACACTTTCCTGGGCCTTCACTACACTGCCTCTCCAGCCCCCGGTTGTGCTCTGTCTTTGCAGCCTCCAACACGCACATGTTTCTCTTTGTATTGGCTACTCTTCACCGTGCGCCCAACCTTTATCTCATGTGCAGCACGCCACCCAGCCGACAGCAGCAACCTCGCCTTGGCTCCAATGTTTGCCTATGCTTCAGACTGCCGGCTTCAAAGAGAACAAAGGCACTCCCACTCTTCTCTGGTTCTTGACTCTGGAACCTTTGAAAGCCACTTCCCTTTGCGATGGAGATACAGCACTTCGACTAGCGCTCTGTTGCTTCCCTCAGCCTCCAGCAACGAATTCAGCAGGCTTCGCTCGTCACCTTCTCTCCACAGCAACCGTAGCAACTCCACAATCTCTCCTCTACGTCCACAGCTTCACAGTCCCCAAATTCAATAAGACAGGCGCTTGCTTTTTGCTCCCCGCTCTCCTTAGTCACCTTGGTTGGAGGGGCTTTTTTAAATAAATACAATTTTCCGTTTTTACATCCTGTCGCCTTAAATTTCTCTAGAATCTGTGCCGCCTTTCTTCCACACTTCACCCATGATCCTTCTATTTTCAATTTGTGCATGTGATCTTATCCATGTAGACGTCACGTACCTTTTGCCCATCATGGATTTAACATTCATCATCATACACATTAAATTGGCACCCCCAACAACTAATTGCCCCCATGCACTTGCACATTTTCGAATACAATTTACAAGTACCCATTTTTATTTTTGGGACACGCACACATACTGAGCAACCGAATGACTGACACCATCTCAAGCAGACCACGCTCTGGACAAGTCTATGCTTCCAAGATCTCATCATTTTCCTTGCACATACACTTCCATCAAAGCCTAAAGCTTGATTGCCACATATAACCACACATCCATGACACCCACACTGAGTCAATGAGTGCTCTCATGACTTTACCACAATACGGAACATCACTCATGTACACATGTACAAGTTGAGTTTGGGGTTTTCAAAAATTAGCAACCCCACTCTTCTGCTGTGACATTCATGTCCAGCAGCTGTACAAACAAAGACTATTTATCCTCCTGGATCAAACAGAAATCTCGGTGCATACACCTTCCAATTCTTCAAGCATTTTCCTCTGTCAAATAACCATTGATACATCCTGTCATGATCTTCCATTTTCAGCAACCCCCTCGGTTCTTTATATATGGCATCATCAATATATACTATTGCATTTTCTCCTCCATACCAGCTCACATAGTCTTGTGATGGAAACAACCATTCCTCACCTCTACTCCTCTCTAACACATCTGAATCCCACTCATAATCATACACTGAATTAACAAACATCTGATCATCAACTTCCATCTCATGGTCATCAAATTTGCAATCTACATCATTGGTTTCCAACTCTTCTTCTGGACAAATTGCCAAACTAAGACTATAGCCAAACCACTCATCCATATGTTGAGCATCAACATGAGGTGTATCCACCATAAACTCATTTCCCTTCAGCCCATCAACATCAAACATAGCAACTTCATGCATTGTAGACTCATCATTGCCACTTCCCTGTAGTTTCTCCAGCTTCAAGACCATTGGTGATCCTTCAAGATTCTCCACATCTTGCACAGGCATCTCTACCAAGTCTAAGCTTCCTAAACTGCCAGGCAAAGCATCTTGGTCCCCTTGACCAACAACAATAACCTCACATGCATTCTCACTACTGACAACTGACTCATTCTCTTGGACATGACAAGAAACACACACCTTATGATCAGCAACCGCACATGCAAAATCTATCACATCATCATCCAAAATAGCATCTAACTCATCATCAGTCACACCATCACTCCCTTCCTGCACAACTGGTATGCAAGTATTTGTTATCTTCTCCAAGGAAGCCAATTCCAACAGATCATCCAATGCATTATCAAGAATACAGTTCAGCTCATCATCCAAATTCTCACAAGCTGCAATATCCAACTCATCACACGGATCATCAATATGTACTTCATCCATAGTATGTTCATTAGTAACATTTTGATCATCACATTCTACCTTGACTGGCTGAAGTACAGGCACATGCAAGTCATTACTCATTTCTGAATCAAAGAGATCATCCAAGTCATTTCCATGCTCAAACACATCAGGTTCCTCAGCATTAACATCACTTTCACAATCTACAGCATCATCAATAATCTTCTTAAACAACATATCAGGATTTCTCTGCCAAGAGTCAGAAGTACAATCAACAAGCTCATAATCAGTTTCAGCCTGTTTAATAGTATGATGTTCACATGGTAGATAGCACACTGGAGTCTTCATCACTTCCCTAATCATAGGCTAAATCATAACTGGTTGCACATTATCAATACTTCCATCCTCCTCCTCCTCATCTTCTGAAAACTCTTCAGGGCTGATTCCAAAAACCTTACCCTTCTCCATTTCCAACAAGTTAATCTGTCCCATATCCTGCTCTGCAAATGTGACCTTACGGACTTCATGAACATTGGGCTGAATTGCATCCTTCATCTACATACTAGGGGTCAATCATCCTATCATTCATTCCTATAGACAATTGATACACACCACCATTAGCTTTGGCTGGTTTCTCACATTGCGGACTGATATGACCCCACTCACCACAATTCCAGCATTGCACATCACTCGGATACCCTCTCCCTCTTCCAATATCTGCTGAATTTCCTTCAGAACCAGATGATGCATCAGTCTTCCTTCCCATAACACCTATGCCTCTTCCTCTTCCTGCAGACTCTATCCAATTCAAGCTTAAAGACTTCATGAGCTCCACTGCTTCATGAACATCTTTCTTCAATGAATCCTCCTGTTTAGGAACAACAGCAGCCTCTCTTTCAGGATGCATACTCTCAATCTCTGGCATCTTCACAAACTTCTTCGGCTCTTCCTGTATTCCCAACTGCCTTAGACGCTTCACCTTCCACTCCTTCTCACGAGCAACTCTGACAACCTCCTCAAAGCTATCCAGATCCTTCAGCTCCACCTTCAAACGGAGGGTAGAGGCTCCAGACCAGCCACAAACCGGTCTCTCTTCATCATCTGTGGGGTTACTTCAGGAATCAAAGCCTCACACCATAGACTCCACAGTCTACCAAACTCTATCAGATACTAATCCAAATCTTGACTATCCTTTTGCTGAATTTTGCACAACTCCTTCCATACTTCATTCGGACTCCTCACATGGACAAACTGTGTCAAAAATGCAGCTCTAGCTACACGGTACTCAGGGTCCTGTTGATGAGCATTCCTGTGTGTAGTCACAAACATCTGTAGCCATGCTTTTGCATCACCCTGTAAGCAATAAGTCAAAATCTGAGAGAGGATCTCCGGGGTTGCCCTGTCTTTCATCAAAGCTGTAAACTCCATCTTCTCCAGAAACCTGATTGCACTCTCCTGTGGCAATCCCCAATACTCTGGAAAATCTTGAGCCATCTCCCCAATCTTTCTTCACACAAACCCTTGTCTTCTTTCACAAACCGAAGGAAATTTCTTCCTCTGTGGAGGCACCAAAAAGCGATGACACGGAAGCGGTATAGCTATATATGCCTTTATAGAGTGTCACACTTCCACACACTGATACACTCTTCATGGTGGTCTCGCCACCAATTAGTGGAGGTGTGTTACTGGTGCTTGCCCAGCATGCCCTAGATATGCAAGAGTTTCAGAGACAGTTTACCATTGTTTATGGGAATGTAGGGAAGCACAGAGGGTTTGGTCTGCGAGATTGCACACCTGTTTTGTAGGATTAAGAGGGATGCTATCATTTCTTTTGGTTCTATCATTTAGTTGACACAGTTTGGGCCTCAACTGAGATTCGAGGGGACTGACAGGAGCTTGGCCATTATGGTTAGGCAAGGAGTTGCTCGGCAGTGTTGTCTTCAGGATTTGCCACTTTCACACTTTGTCCCTCCGGCACAGAGGTTAGACAGCTCTTGGGAGATTATTGCTAGCATCTCAGCCTAGAATATTTGGAAGGCTAGATGCACTGAGGCCATTGAGGGTACCCGTTCTTGTTTCTCAGGGTCTTTGCAGGATTTGGAGTGATATTATTCACACCATCATGGCTATCTGGGCCAGAATCCAGGGATCTTCAAGGGCTGCGAAGAGGAAGCGCGGCCCGTTTATGAAAGAGTGGAACATTGGTATCTTTTTCACGTCCTCTCATTCGGGACCCTATTGGCAGCACAGGGCTCCTGATTGGTTGAGATCTTCACCTTACTTGGTGTGAAATCTCCATTTTGTAAATTTTTTTCATACTTAATAGAAGTCTCCTTTCTGAAAAATAAAATAAAATCTTATAGGCCGTCCCTAGAAGGGTGATGGGTCTCCATTGCCGGATCTCCAATCTATCACCACCCTTCTTGGGAATTAAATGGATCAAGCCCTCTCTATGAGCCTCTCTAGCATTGCACCTGTGAGCATAATCTCATTGAAGGCAACGCGAAGAGTTAAGCCACTTACAATCCCGGCACTTATAGTTATATGCTAAATCAATTGATTCCAATACATGGGTTACTGTTGATGATGAATTAAGCTTGGTTCAATGGCTTGAGAATCTTCTAATTGTACTTGCTCAGAATACCCCTTCCAAAGCTCTTCAACATTTGCTTCAATTTGCATTCGTCACCTCCCACGCCCGGTGCTATGGCTGTCCTCACACACACTTTCCTGGGCCTTCACTGCACTGCCTCTCCTGCCCCCGGTTGTGCTCTGTCTTTGCAGCCTCCAGCACGCACATGTTTCTCTTTGTATTGGCTACTCTTCACCGTGCGCCCAGCCTTTATCTCATGTGCAGCACGCCACCCTGCCGACAGCAGCAACCTCGCCTTGGCTCCAACGTTTCCTATGCTTCAGACTGTCGGCTTCAAAGAGAACAAAGGCACTCCCACTCTTCTCTGGTTCTTGACTCTGGAACCTTTGAAAGCCGCTTCCCTTTGCGATGGAGGTGTTGTCCTCCATTGTCTTGATGTATGCCTCCAACTCATGTAGATTCATTGTGGCTATTTCCCCCTAGTTGCTGCCTTGGGGGCCTAAGCAAGGGTGGGTGGGAACAGGAGGGCTGAAGGGGCGCAGCATGCAACATAGTTCATAACATATGTTTAGCAAACGCATACGTATTCAGGTATGTAATAATGTTTCGAGTATGTTTCAATCCCGGGCCGAGTAACATAAGTGACCAATATAATACCTCATAGAAAGGACGAGATTTAGACAAATAGATACAAATATACATTGTAAACTCAAGCTCTCCAAGTTCCATTATAAAAACTTACAAAGTTATCACTTACAAGTTACATAAATGCTCATTGCGTGGACCGATTTTCGATTAAAAAAACGTAGCAACTTTCAAAAAACGTAAGACCTTAGAAAAGCTTTTTTTTTTAGCAAGTACGAAAGACGAGCTTCAACTGCGTATGTAGCAAACGTTTGCAAACATTTGCTTCATGAAGCAAACGTGAATGTTATGAACTATGGCGTGCGACGCAACACAGTGAGCGGAGCAGCGCAGCACAATGAGCACGTGCACAGCAAGGGCGCAGCAATAGAGCAGCGCTGAAGGGACGCGGTATCAGAGCAGCAGCAGAGCAGTGCAGTGAGTGGGGCAACGGGGCAACAGAGTAAGCACGTACACAGCAAGGGTGCAGCGCGGCAAGGGCAGCGGGTGCGCAACAAGGGCCACCAACACACAGCGCGAACAGACGAGGGAGGGCTTGCGCAGCTTCATGCCATGAGAGAGAGAGAGAGAGAGAGAGAGAGAGAGAGAGAGAGAGAGAGAGAGAGAGAGAGAGATGAGATGAAATGAAATGATATATTAACGTCTCTAAGAGGCCATAATGGCCTATAAGACCAAAACTGAGAGTACATCTGAAGTTGGTGTCTCATCAAAGAGAACAACCAAATGAAACTGAAAAGTACAATAAACTGACTACCTTACAGTTCTAAGAGCTGTAAGTAAGACTCCTAGATGATACTAAGCAGAAAATACTGGAAAATGTATACCAAGTAGATCCATGTATGCTGATCAGTTGAAGTGTCTCCCTCTCCTTAGATCAAATATCTTCACCATGGGGCTGTCTAGAATGGAGAGGTCATAGAAGCGAGGTAGGCGCCTCCGATGCGGAGCTCTGATCTGGTGACGGTGAGGATGTCATGGTCGGGATCCTGGTGGGCATGGCTGACGAGCACAACGTAAGATGACTACAATATCAATGGTGACTCCTTGGGAGCCTGGCTGGTGTCCTGATGGCCCGATGGAGGAGGTATTAAGAGGTGTGTGGGCTGGGCTGCTAGTGCTGGTGCTGAAAAATCTATCGGGATCCTTTGTCTAGCTACATCATGGCTCGGTCTCTCTGTGTCTCCTGTCTGCCGAGAGAGAGAGAGAGAGAGAGAGAGAGAGAGAGAGAGAGAGAGAGAGAGAGAGAGAGAGAGAAATGAAATGAAATGATATGATATATTAACGTCTCTAAGAGGCCATAATGGCCTAGGAGACCAAAACTGAGAGTACATCTGAAGTTGGTGTCTCATCAAAGAGAACAAGACTAAAGAGTACAATAAACTGATTGTCCTACAGTTATAAGAACAGAATTGCAAGACTCCGAGATGATACTGAGTAGAAAATACTGGAAAATACTGGAAAATGTTAGGTAGATCCATGTATGCTGATCAGTTAAAGTGTTGCCCTCTCCTTAGATCAAGTATCTCCGCTATGGGGTTGTCTGGAATGGAGAGGTCGTAGAAGCGAGGTAGGCGCCTCCGATGCCGAGTAATAATGGCTCTGATCTCGCGATGGTGAGGATGCCGTGGTCGGGATCCTGGTGGGCGTGGCCGACGAGCATGACATAAGATAACTGCTCTATCAGGGTGACTCCCTGGAAGCGTGGTCGGTGCTCTAAATTCTAATAGCCCAATGGAGGAGGTATCAGGAGGCGTGTGGGCTGGGTTGCTGGTGCTGGTGCCGAAGAAATCTCTCAGGGTCCTCTGTCTAGGTACATCATGGCTCGGCCTCCTGTCTGCCAAGAGGGTCTCTCTATGTCTCCTGAGCTCAAGTAGAAACAATCTGAGGCATCTCTGATCCTCAAACTCCATGACCCTGCGTAACGGCCCAAAACCCTCTCGAAAGAGCCAGTGATATCTCCCTCTGATCTCATAATAGACTGTACATCAGCAAATGTAGTGTTCCTCTGTCTCTACCTCCTGGTAGCATAACTGACAAATGCGGTCATCCACGATCTGATGCACATATCACCCTGTCTCAATCCGCAACTGGTGTGATGAGATCCGGATCTGTCCAATGGCACAATGTATCCCATGTGATAGGTGTACATCCATGTACGCCGGGCGGGTGATAAAATCATCCGGTGAGAGGTGTAGAAAATGGCTCTTGTAATGAGTCATTTTCGTGCCCAAGGGCTCAAGGGGGCTAGTCCATGTCCTCTCTGTGTCCACTCTGATGATATCCATCCTGATCACGCGGTTTTGCTCTGAGCGGGTAAGATCCAAAAATGGACAATCCAGACTGTACTGAAAGGGTGGTAGTGCCTCTATCCACAAACCATGTAGGTCAACCCATGATCTCATCTGAGCGTACCAACAATGAGTATCTCCATCCTCTGCCAACCGTATGGATGAGGTCAATGCCAAATGGGAGTACCTCTGAGGGAGCTCCCATAGCCACTGTAAAAAGGTAACTGCCTGGAATAGGGCCTCGGTTACTACTGGTGGGGCACCCAGCTCAGCCCGAACAATCTCATGTGGATGTTTTACACGAATAAAGAGAGAGAGAGAGAGAGAGAGATTTACACGACTCAAATGATGTGACTTGTGTTGTTTTTCTTCACTCAAGTAAAACGCTTTTATAGGCTTAGAGCCTCTCTTGCATGACATCACTCCTTAGGTCAATACACGTATAATATCTAGATATTTAGGTGCACCACTCTAAGAGTGGGTTCACACATACACATACATATGTTGCCCTTTTAGCGGCTGTTCACACAGAATTATCCTTTTGTACTTGGATAAGGCTTGTTCACCAACATGCTGGGCATCCAATCTCCACCCCTGCAATGTGAGAATATGTGAATATGAAGCGGAAGCAAATAGAGATAACACAAGAGAGAGTAGACAGCCAAGAGAGATCCAACACTTGAGCCAAGAACTGAAAGTATTGAATGAATATGAAGGCACAATGGCCATGCTTATATACATCTCATGGAGTGCAGCTGGCGAGTAGCAAAAGGCACACGATTGTAGCAAAAGTGATAAATGTCTAAAAATAAGCTATAAAATAGTGAAAAAATATGGGAAAAATCCCTAATGACATCAGTTATATAGCGAGATAAAAAGGGGCATAAAACGAAGCAAAAGAGAGATGGAGATGACACGTCCAACACCTCCTCTCACCTTCAACACGGGGGCCCGACTCCCATACGGGTAAGGAGCTGATCAATAGTAGCTCGAGGAAGAGGTTTGGTTAAGAGATCAGCATGGTTGTCCCGAGAAGGATAATACTCTAGTGTAATGATGCCATCGGCGATCAGCTCACGAACAAAGTGAAAGTGGACCTCAATATGTTTGGCCCTGCCATGGAAGGATGAAGTTCGAGCAAACGCCAAGGCACTCTAGCTGTCTATAAGAATATGGGTCGGATAATCCGAGGGCATCAAGATTACTCAACATCTGGAACAACCATAACAGCTCACAACAAATATCGAGATAAGCATGGTACTCGGCCTCAATAGAAGATAATGAAACTGTATTCTGCTTCTTGGATCTCCAGGAAATAAGACCGGAACCAAGTATAACCTAAAGTGGAACGTCGAGTATCCTGATCACCTACCCAATTAGCATCAGAGTATCCAACAAGATCATTATCTACTCTGAAAGAGAACCATAGTCCAAGGTACCGGATAAGTATCGAAGAACCCTCAGAGCGGCCTTAAAATGAGAATGTCGAGTGGAAGAAAACTGACTGAGAACACTGACACTGTAAGAAATGTCAGGGGCCTGATGTAATTTGTTATAGGAGCAAAAGTTTCCTCATAATCCACACCCTCAATCTGAGAGTACCCATTAGCAACCAATCTGGCTTTTTGTTTGTCCAGAGATCCATCACATGAAACTTGGTCTTAAAGACCCACTTGACCCCGATGCAGAGGCCAGTCCACAAGCTCCTATGTACGATTCCTCTCTATGGAATCAATCTCGACCTCCATGGCTGCCCGCCACTCAGGAAGAGCAAGAGCCTCTTTAGCTGTAGCAGGCTCATATGACTATATTACTGTACTCATCAAGGCGAGGCTACAAGAATGACGAAGCTATTGTAATCTATGTGCCCGTGTCAAAGATTGTGCTAAAGAATCAGCAAGCTAATGAAGTTCCATATCAGAGAGATGAGAATCACGAACAGTGGTTTCCAGCCATCATGGAATCTTGGGGGCAATCCTCTGTTGCACAGGAGCAAGAGGAGGAGGAGAACCCACAAAAGGAGAAAGTGGGGGTGGAGAGACAAGGGGTAAACAAGTTGATGGTGGAAAAGCTGATGCTGGAGTTGGGATTGCGAAGGAAGGAGGAGGGACCTCGACGGTAAGCTCGAGATGAGAGTGAGCATCATCTGAACAAGTGAACATCACAAGCAATCACCAAGGATCGCGACTCCAGATCCCATAATCTGTAAGCTTTGGAATGAGAGATATATCCAAGGAATTTGCACTTCCTAGACTTGGGATCAAAGTTGGATCTGTTGAAACTAGGGACATGAACATAAGCATCACAATTGAAAACCCTGAAATGAGAGACGGAAGGTTTCCATCTAGTAAAAGCCTCCTCTGGAATCATATGAGAAAATGGTTGATGATGTAAATAGCAGTGCTCACAGCTTCTCCCCAGAAAGAGGGAGGAAGATTAAAAGAAGAAAGCACGGTACCAACCATCTCCTGAGAAGTCATGTTCTTGCGTTCAATGACATCTCCTCCTTGGGTAGTAGTACTCTGCATGGGGCCGCAAACGTCCATAAGAATATAGAGATCCAGAATATGAGAGGTCCGATGAGTAGCCTCGTGAGGAAAGGCATCTCAATCTTGCTTGCCATGAAGACAAGCCACACAAGTGAAATGAGAGGATTTCAGTGGTGGAAGACCCTCGACCATCTGCTGAGAATATGGTAGCTGCTGAGAAGTATAATTCAAATGCCCGTACCGAGCATGCCACAAATCTCCAGCTACCAAGGCATAATAGCTACGAAGAAATTGCAACAGATGAGATTGGGACTCATTCAAAGAGCCACCAAAGTCCTTCAACCGATAAAGACCACCTTCCTAAACTGTGGCAACAATTTGCAAGATGCTGGTGTCGATGATCTCAAGGACAGAACTGTCAAAGTAGACACCATATCCTTTCTCCGCAATCCAAAAAACTAAGAGGAGATTGCTTGAGAGCTTGGGAACATGAAGCACATCCCGAATGGTAGAAGGCTGGCCTAGGGAAGAGTTAAGTCATACTTTACCAACCGAAGAGGCCTCCAAGTTGAAAGCATCACCAATGGACACCATCGAAGAGCTGGGAGAAATGTCATGAAGAATGGTCCTGTCACGAGTCATGTGAGTAGTACACCCACTATCAACCACCCAATCCGTAACACGTGAAAGAACACAAGAGTCAGAGGGAAGCTCCTCAATACCGATAATGTCACATGCACTCTGCACTGTAGTGCATGGTGACATGATGACTCATCATCAATGCAACACTGTACACCAATAGAACCCTTTAGGATTTGATATTTGTCATACGTCATGACCCCATTGTAATCCTCAGTCCAGGATGTGTCAAGCACAAGCTACGTAGGTTATTCCTCAACCTTAGAGAGTCAGTCAATCAGTCAAGTCGCTTAACCCACTTGGAGAGAATCATTCATGCATATAGAAGTCGTAGAAGCCTTAAGGTTTGCATCAGAACATGTCTACATTTTTGCATATCATTCATCCCATATGCATATAGACCATCTAGATCACTGCAGAAGACTCAGAATATCATCGAGTATTTTTTCCATATTTTATAGCATTTATCTGGCATTTTTACCATATTATTATCAACATTATCCATTTTATGCAAGACATGATGCAATCGGCCAGCTTTCAGCCAGCCGACCAGCTCATGAGAGGCATATAAATAGCTCAGCCTTGCATTCATTCATTCATCTCATATTCATTGGAGTCTAGCATTTCCCTTCAGCACAAGGAGCATCTATGCCTGAAGCATTCAGCCCTAAATCAACAAAACGCAGCCTCCACAGCATTCAGCCATAGAAGCACATCAGTACCTTGCGTTTTTAGCATACATACAGTTTTCAGCATTCACTCACATCATTGTTTTGCTACAACCCTACCAATGAAGGTAAAACGCATTTATACATTCATTTTCAGCATACATTCTCAACCTAGAACAGTCCCAATCAGCCCCTTCTCTCAGCCTCAAATTTGCAGCCTTCCTACATTCCATTGGAAGAGTGCATAGGCTTAAGATCAGTCATCATTGGTGCTTCTATAGCCGTATGCAGTTCAGCCTGACAGTTGGTCTTTCAAAGGTCTTGTGTTTGGCTTATCTACAGTCCAAAGTCAGTCCTCATTCATTCTCTTCAAAGATAATAAAGCAAATACTCCTAGCAATAGAAGAGGCCCCTTCAGTGGATAATTTGGGATGCATGTTATATTGGTATCAAATTCAGCTTGGCCACACACACCGCATCCTAGCGTGAGAGCATCCTTGGATGGTCATACTTCGCTCTAGCGCGACCACCAACTTTAGTAACATGTCTACAAAGAAGAGTACACATGAGCAAGAAGACGTCTCCCCCAAAGGAGACCTTACTCTTCCTCCTACTACAAATACCATAGCTCTACTCCAAGCACATAACCAGCTTCTTATGAAGCGTCTCCAACTCTTGGAGGCAATAGCAACAAAACCCACTCCTCCAGTTACCCCCCACTTCATCACCCCCTTCTTTCAAATGGAACAACAAAGACCAGAGGATGAAGCCAGGCGGTGGGAAGAAAAAGCAGACATGACTATGAGGAAGCCCAACGCAGGCTTGAAGAAAAAGCAGACAGACAGGACTATGAGGAAGCCCAACGCAGGCTTGAAGAAAAAGTAGACAGACAGGACTATGAGGAAGCCCAACGCAGGCTTGAAGAAGACCAGCGTCAGGCTGAGCTCGCCGCTATCGGGAGTACCAATGAGAGCTTGATCGAGAGCGTATAAACCACTAATGGGAAAAGGAGGCCATACATCTGAAGTATCAAAACCTCTCTTCAGTTTCTCCACCCATAGGTGCCACCAGCCAGAATCCCGCGACGTCGACAACCGTCATCCGAACTCAACCGAATTTTAGTAAGTATGATGGTGAGTGTGATCATCTATCAATCAATTTATTCATCAGTTTAATGCTTATTTTCCATTGGCAAAGCTAACAGACCCTCAAGACAAAGTCCACATAGCGGCTCCCCACCTCACGGGTGAGGCAGTCACTTGGTGGCAATATTGGTCTAGCATCCATACAGACCACATCATAGGTGTCACAGCTTTTCGCTGGGATACCTTTGTCCATGACCTTAAGACCAGATTTTTTCCTCCCCAGTATCTGACCAACCTAGCAAATGAGTTCTATGGACTCAGACAGAATGGGTCACCCGTGCTTCAGTTTTCCGGAAAGGTTATCACTTTAGCACAACAATTAGAGTTATCTCAACAGGCCAAGATGGATCTATTCATTCATGAATTAGATCCTAACATCCAGTTCACAATTCGTAACTTTGAACCTGGCACATATGACCGAGCTTTGACTCTCACTCAAAATGAAGAAATGAGAATGAACATGGACAAGCCTAAGCAACCGTAGTCTAGTACCAAACCCCAACCGGGGAAGGGTATTTCGTCTTCTAAAGACACTAAGACAGACAACAATTCTAGCTCTAGTTCAGGGGGTAAGGAACCAAGCCTAAGAAAACCCCCGAGGAAAAGACTAAAGCAGGCATCACTCGAGGCTATCTTCCTCCAGAGGAGCAAAGGAAGTATCAGTCAGAAAACCGATGTTTTTACTGTCATACCATTGGGCATGGTAAGAAGGGTTGTCAGAAATGGTAAGGGGAGAAAGCCTCCAAAGAGTCTTCTCTCATAGTTACCACAGTCTCTCCCGCTCCTCCAAAACCGCCTACTACCACCAATGTAGTTCAGATCTTACCTTCTATGCATCCCATGCCATCCATGGTACTTGATGCTAAGCAGGAGAGTGAGGCTACAACCACACAGAAAAGCTTGATTCGAGCTTATGGCTCTGCTAAGAGCCGCCAGTTCATAGTCCTTTTTGACATGGGTAATTCTGAGGACACCATCTCTCCCCAGTTGGCTACCAACATGAGTTGTACCTTAGTGCCTTGTTATTTGGAGGTGGACGGGTTTACACACCTGGTCTCCCCACCCACATATCTCAACGAGCACAGCAATTTTCTTTTCAGGTTCAAACGACCTCATTCCAGAGAGATTTCATTGTCTCTTCTCTTTTGGGGTGTGACATGATCGTAGGAATCCAGTGGTTTTGTCAGTATGAACCTATTCCCAATTGGGGGCAATACCCCTTTATCATCTCTAAAGGTTTTCCTAAGCCTGTCATGATTTGTGGAGAATAGGAGCATTCTTGGCATTTCTATGATTTCTCATCTCTAGGCCCACCAAGCTATCTGCAAAGAAGCATTGATTTATGCTCAGACAGGTTCTATCTCATCGATAATAGTTGTCTCATCTTCTTCTTCAATCCCCCAATTGGCAGATCTCCTTTCTCATTCAGACATTTTGCTTAAGGATGATCTCCCACCCTCTCATCCTGAGGAGTATCATATCAATTTGGTCCCTAGGGCAAAACCTCCTAGCAAGTTTCCCTATCATCTTTCCAAGACTTTCAAGGGCAAGCTAGAACAGTAGTCAGTACTCAAACATTTGAAACATGTTCCTAATGGACACGTTTTCACAGTCAACACAGACCACCAAGCACTTAAGTGGCTCCCGACGATGCGAAGTGCCCAATGGAGTCAACTCTTCCACCAGTTTAGAGAACTGAACAAGTACATCCTTGGTAAGCATTACCTACTGGCCGATACTCTTAGTAGAAAGACCAACATCTAGACTATGCAAGAGTCTACCATTCTCAATATCTCTGGAGAAGACTTGGATAGCATAGAAGATCCGATTCCGGAGAGTTTGGTACTCAACCAAGTTTGGCCCTCAATTCTGAGCCTGGCCATTATTTAGTTCACAGACACGCAAATAAGTCTAGTCGAGATGTCCACTTCAAGGAAGGGGATTGGGTCTATTTACGCATCATGAATCAGAGATTGAAACAAGTGGGCAAACGCTATCCCAAGCTTTCTTTCTGTAGTTTTGGACCCTTTCCCATAGCTAAAAAGATAAGTGATGTCTCCATGAAGCTGAAGTTGCCTAACAGTTGGATGATGCATGATGTTTTCCATGTTTCTTGCCTAAAACCATATGTTGGACCAGAAGTGCTTGCTGTTTCAGAGATGAACAGCACCTAGACGTGGTAGACGAATCAAAAGTCATTAAGCCTAATCAGATCCTTCTTCATCGTTGGAACCATGGTTTCGGTTGAAGACTCCATCAGTTTATACAAAGTTTCGAGATTGCGGTACCCATGAAGCAATTAGGCTAAACGAAGAGTTCTTTCAAGATTACCCCCAGTTATTGGCGGACTACTTGGAAGCCATGAACCTGCCACCAAGCTAAACAAGAGGGAATGTCACATGCACTCTGCACTATAGTGCATGGTGACAAGATGGCTCGTCATCAGTTGCACTGTACAGCAGTAGAACCCTTTAGGATTTGATATTTGTCATACGCCGTGACCCCATTGGAATCCTCAGTCCAGGATATGTCAAGCACGAGTTATGGTCATTCCTCAGTCTTAGAGAGTCAGTCAGTCAGTCAAGTCCCTTAACCCACTTGGAGAGAATCATTCATGCATATAGAAACCATAGAAGCCTGAGGGTTTGCATCAGAACATGTTTGCATTTTTACATATCATTCATCCCATATGCATATAGACCATCTAGATCAATGCAAAAGACTCTGAATATCATCGAGTATTTTTCCCATATTTTATAGCATTTATCTGGCATTTTTACCATATTATTATCAACATTATCCATTTTATGCAAGACATGATGCAATCGGCCAGCTTTCAACCAGCCGACTAGCTCATGAGAGGCATATAAATAGATCAGCCTTGCATTCATTCATTCATCTCATATTCGTTGGAGTCTAGCGTTTCCCTTTAGCACAAGGAGCATCTACGCATGAAGCATTCAGCCCTACGTCAACAAAACGCAGCATCCACAGCATTCAGCCAGTAGAAGCACATCAGTACCTTGCATTTTCAGCATTCACTCACATCATACTTTTGCTACAACCTTACCGGTGAAGGTAAAACGCATTCATACATTCATTTTCAGCATACATTCACAGCCTAGAACAGTCCCAATCAGCCCTTTCTCTTAGCCTCAGATTTGCAGCCTTCCTACATTCCATTCGAGGAGTGCATAGGCTTGAGATCAGTCATCATTGGTGCTTCTACCACCGTGTACAGTTCAGCCCGACTCTTGGTCTTTCAAAGGTCGTGTGTTTGGCTTATGTACAGTCCAAAGTCAGTCCTCATTCATTCTCTTCAAAGATAATAAAGCAAATACTCCTAGCATTAGGAGGGGCCCTTTAGTGGGTAATTTTGGACCCAAGAAGGTGTACAGATCTATCTCTCTCTCTAATCTCTTAAAGTTTGAAGTGATAAAAGTGGATTGCTAAAGATTCGCGAAACTCAAGGTAAAGAAGGCAGTGTGAGACTTTGAGTGACAAGATCCTTCATTACGCATAATTCCGATGCATGTTATAGATGAAGACAGTCTCCTTGGTGGAAGAGGATTGTTGAGTTTGGTTGGTGGATGAGGAAGTTTGATTGGGGGGTTTCTTAGCAGAACCACCTTCTCTCTTCTTCTTGTGACAATCAAGCTGAATTTCACCTTTGAGACCACAATAATGACAAGTAAGCTCCTTATGATGAGCAACATTGTTAGCAAGCTTGTGGTCACCTTCGTTGCTCGTGGAAACCTTGGACCACCGTTTTCTTTTTCCCTTAGCCTGAAGAAGGTTCACGGAAGTACCCTGGCTGGTCTTCTTTCTCATGGCCCGATCTTGAAGCATGCCAATAATGGTATATAGATCAAGAGTAGAAGAAAGAAGTGATATAGTATCACAAAAAGTAGAGAAAGTCTCGAGCAATTTGGCAAGGAGCCGATAGACTAAGTCCTCATCGGTAGCTTTGCTCCCCAAAGAGACCAACTACTTCTGAATGGTTATGAAATCCGTTACAGAATCCATGATGTTAGTAGTATCGACAATCTTCATGTTGGAAGGCTGATTCTCTATGGCTACCTTCTGAGCAAAGTTCTCATGGTGATACCTCCTCTAGATAGTATCCCATAATTCTTCCGCAGTTTTCTTGTCATTGTCATCAAATTGACAAGCAATAGAGGGTTTTATGTTGAAGAAGATAAAGACATGAGCCCTTGCATCTTTGTCAACCCAGGCATGAATCGCAGCTTGAGAAGAAGTTGTATCGGGAGAGGCATCTGTACCAGAAACAATATCCCATAGCCGATGATACATAAGGGGAGTCTTCATCTATAGTGCCCAATCAAGACAGTTGGTTCCATCTAAGATGGATTCCTTGGGAAGTTGAGGAATGGATGAAGAGATGACAATCGGTGTAGAAGCCATGGAATCCTCCTCTTGAATTTACAACGGAAAGGCTGCAAGTAGGTACTCGGGGGTCGCCCACCCCTCCCTACACGCTAGGTGAGGTGAAAGAAAGATGTAGAACTGTATTCCTGCCGGAGATCAAGGCACGCAGGTGAAGACGGGAACCGACCCGATGCGCGATGAAGTAAGGGGGGCAGAGGCTAATGGAGCAAGTGCACGGTGCTACCACTAATCCCGGGTAGGGACATAATACAAAAATAGGGGAGGAGATGGAGGGAGGGAGGAAGGGCTGGAAATAATAATAATAATAATAATAAAAAGCAATAAGGTATTGTTGTGGGAGAAACATAGCAAAGAAGTGCTTTCCAGGAGGCGAAAAACAGCCCCGAATCAATGCAGAAAAAACTTGGAATCTCCAAAACGCAGCCACCAAGGAAGCAAAGGAGAAAAAAAAACACAGGCTGAAAACTCTTCTTGCTGATCTATGGAAGCACAAGATCTTTGATACCATGTGAGAATATGTGAATATGAAGCGGAAGTAAACAGAGATCACACGAGAGAGTAGACAGCCAAGAGAAATCCAACACTTGAGCCAAGAACTACAAGTATTGAATGAATGTGAAGGCACAATGGCCATGCTTATATACATCTCATGTTGGGAGCAATCGGCCGGTAGCAAAAGGCACGACTATAGCAAAAGTGATAAATGCCTAAAAATAAGCTATAAAATAGAGGAAAAATCCATAGATATCAAATAAATATCCGGGTTAAAGGGGCATAAAATGGAGTAAAAGAGAGCTGGAGATGACATGTCCAACACACAAAGCGTACATCTAGAGATCTAAGGGAGAAAAAAATTATTCCATAGCTCAGTGCCTGGAAGAAAGCCTCTATCTTGTTCTATAATATTTTTATTTTTTTCGAGAGAAGAGACTTCTATTAAGTATGAAAAAATATACAAAAGAGAGATTTCAAACCAAACTATCTCAACCAATCGGGTGCCTTGTGTTGCCGACAAGGTCGCATATGAGTGGAAATGAAGAATAGACCATGATTCCACTCTCACAAACTGGCCACGCTTTCTCTCTGCGGCCCTTGAAGATCCCTGGATTCTGGCCCAGGTTCACTCCTGCCTACCTGGGACGAATGATAGTCTCCCATGCAACTTTGGCTGGAGTATCTCTACTATGCCATCCAAACCTAACCAAAGAAAGTTGCAAAGCAGTCTCTGTAGCTTACCAATGCATCCTCGTGAGAAGCATCCAATAAGAGAAGATATACCATGCTGAGGCAAGCAATATTTGGTTAATCACCAAGGGTCTTAGAGGCAAAGTCCAGTTTCCTAGAGCTCCATTATACTCATGAGAATTGGTGCAAACTACTCTGTAGGAGGTATATCGATCCCAAGTATCTCACAGTGCTGCCTCCTCAATCCAAATAAATCCAAAGTTCTACACCCCACAAAGTCACTTACCCAAAAACCAACCGATTTATGTCAGTTGATAAGAGCTTCTGTGGATAACTAAAATTCCTTCAAGGCAATTTGAAAAGAACAAAGGCAAATATGGGAGGCCTTGAGATACATAGCAATGTCATTTGCAAGCTCAGAATACAATTCCTCCTCTCTACGTAAGGGTAGAGGAGACATAATCACATGGAACATGGAACGGGAACGGGAACAAGGCTTGACTTCGGAACAGGGAATAGGGACGTTTGGACTCGGAACGGGAATGACATGTCATCATGACATAGAGTTTAGATAGGAATGAGACATTAATTATGTTGCGAACAAGATAGACAAATAGAGTAAAAAATGCAATAAATCTACAACATACAAACTAGGAAAAACTTCAAAGAGAACAATTTTCAAAAGTAGCAGCAGCTAGTCATGTTCATAGATTTCTCATGAAGAAAACAAGGGTACAATAAAGGGCTTGGATAACTAAGGAAATGAACTCTAAAAAGAAGAATGTCAAATAGAGCTTAGAATATAATCCAAACTCTCATTCGTAGCTGCATCGTGAGCTCGTGAAGGGTGAAGCTGGAAGCTCATCGGAATCTAAATCCGAATCTCCCTTCATGGATATGAAGCTCTCATTGTCAGGATTACCACTTGCAACTTGAGGCAAAAGGTGCAAGTTGGCTGTCACATACACCAAATCATATGTTCTAGGTGTTAACAAGCCGTTCCTCTTCTTTGAGACGTCGTGGCTAAAGACACTCCATAGTTGCTCAATAGGAGAGGAACTTGCATTCTAACTAAGAATGCAGATGGCAAGACGTTGAAGATCTAGAGTTGCTACTCCGTAATCCTCCCACCAAAGAGGCCCTCCCACATGTGTCATGTCCGCCTGCACATCTGCAGAATCGAACTTTCCAGCTTTGCTCCTATACAAGAAGAGTTGGCTTCTAATTGCTCTACGTACCACAGCATCTGGAACCAGTCTCGCAAGAATAAGATCCCAACCTTCAAAGACTTCATTATCCCTCTCTTGCCCATTGCCCTAGAACTCCGGATCTAGCACAAATGCCGCATGCATATTTAAATGGTATTGATCCGACCTATCCTGACATAGCTTTCGGAGTTACTCTCGCTCGTGTTCATCTACTTCCAGCTCCTTGATGCACTCCACCATCTTGTCGATGCCTTCATACACTTTACCAATGCATGGCTTTCTGCTATCCACAATTTGGAGCATGTGGATCATAGGCTTGGTGATGTCGACAACATGCTTCACTTCACCCCATGAGCTGTCATCCATGATATGGCTGTAGCATGCTCTTCCCTATGATGTGAGAGAGGTTGGCCAATTGTTCCACTCATCACTCACCATTATCTGCTTGAGAACATTGTGCACCTCGGTCAACCTCTCTAGTATGAGAATATTGTTTTCAGAATATTTGAGCAAGTCCTTGTTTGAAGACCTTCTCCTGAACTCGGATAGAATGAATTGATGCCGCGTAATGAAGCTAACAATCTCTTTACTATGTGCTATGTACGGAGCAACCCAAGGAAGGGTATCAATGTCCTTCTCAAGGGATTATTGAATCCATGTGCAACGCATGGAGTGAATGTGATGTGCAGGTACCTTGTCAAAAGCTTTTCACCTGCTGCTCGATTTGAGTTCTCTCCATCACCGATGACTTGGATGACATCCACAGCTCCAACTTGCTCTGTTGCTTCTGCCCACTCCTCCACAATGACATCTGAAGATTTGCCAATT
The DNA here is from genome assembly GCF_041138505.1 of Cibotium barometz. Lineage (NCBI taxonomy): Eukaryota > Viridiplantae > Streptophyta > Polypodiopsida > Cyatheales > Cibotiaceae > Cibotium > Cibotium barometz. The sequence continues at coordinate 24,920,371 of NC_141094.1, read as the reverse complement.
GGAGAGGCATTATGGGAAGACAAAAAGAACGTATTGCCCTGAGAGTAGGCCATAATGCCATGGATAGAACAAGAACGGCTTTCACTCCATCCATCACTGATGACAGAGACACCATTCTTTTGCCAACCTTCTTTGACATTTTGCATGGCAAGATCAATGGCTTCTTTCTCCTTTAGCACAAGGGTGGTCCTGAGCCGCTCCGAGGAGGGGAGGGCATAGGTAGGCCCAAACTCAGTAATGAGTCAAACCGTTTCTTGGAAGTAGGGAGACCTTCATTTGCAGCCTGCAAGTCAATTTTTTATTTTTTAAAAATTCCCTTGTTCTGCTTTTCCCTTGCTGCAAAGGACCGAGGCGCGCATCTTTTTTTTCCCTTGGTTTGCAGTCGTTTTTTTCCCTTACTGCAGAGATGCGCATCTTTTCCGTTAACCATCAGCGTTGGTTTGTGGACGATGCGCGCTGGAGTTGCGTGATTCGTGGGTCATGGATAACTTTACGTGGGTTGTGGGTTACGTTTTAATAACGTCCCACTACCCACGTAAATAAACTAAGAGATGGATCATGAGCAGCAAAGAAGTGTTTATAACATTTGCCATCCATCTGGATCCGATATGATTTCTGAACATGGTATCGATACTCTACCTTCTGCTCCATGGCATGCTGCAACTCAATCTTGATAGTGCAAAGAGTATCTGCAATCCAAAGGGCATCAGGATGCTTTTCATGCTCCCTCTGCAAGGCTGCCAACCTGCACCTGCTCATAGCTCTCTCATGATCAAAAATCTTATGTCTCCTCTGTAAGGCCACCTTGTGGTAAAAACCACTCATGATCTGCAATGCATGTGCAACCTCTTGTTGGCCATCGGTTAAGTCATGGGAACCCCAGATGTCAGCAACCTGGCGACGTAACTCAAAACCACTGGGCAGTGGTCAGAGGGCAGACTTCGTAGTCTCAACTGCAATGCACATAGATCCTTCCCTATCAAAAACCAATCATCAACATAGAAGCGGTCTAGGCGGGCATAGATACATCCTACATCTCTTCATCTGTTAGAGCAACTGTAGAGGAGGGAGGAGGTCTTTTATCTGTTGGTTATTCAACCATATTAAAATCTCACCCAATGATCCAATGATCTGCATGCTGATGAAGCCATTCTGTGAGAAGCTTCCAAAAGGAAGTCCTCTCCCCTCTATGATTGGGGGCATAAATATTGAGGATAACATGTATATTGTCCTGCAGGACAATAATCCATTGTACTATGGCAGGCATCACAACACCATGACCAATTATGCAAGACAAGATGGACTACGAAACTGAAATACATACACCACTGCATCCCCAGACCAAAAAATGTGACCAAATAGAAGCTTACCAAAACGATTGCATTGGTTGTCATCCAATTTGTGCTCCTCCATGAGTAGAATGTCAATCGGGCCATCTGTAACTGTAGGAGCGACCTGTCTCCCAACGGCAAGGAAGGATACCGCCTAACCCCTGAATATTCCATGAGACAAACATGGATGAAGAGTGTGAAAGGTACGAACAGACCTTGTGGTCACATCTCCTCTCAAGGAGAAGGAACGCCTCGCATAAGTAGACACCTAGGGGAGGCAACCATAGGAAAGTCCTCAAGAGAAAAAATCTTATGTGTCACAGCATGGGTGCAATCTCCCTTCCATTAGTGGGAAAAATGCTCTCCTAGGGGAAGAGGGAATACATTGTGAGCTATAGCCCACCTACGAGGAGTCTGCATCAAGATCAGAGAAAGAAAGAAAGAAAGAAAGAAAGTTGTATTAACATCTTCAAAAGGCCAAAATGACCTATGAGACCAAAATGTTACATCATGTCCATGCAATATATCATCATGGTACTGAAAGTAAAACTAAAAGAAATATACGTGAGAAAAACAAGAAATATACATCATGCTCATGTTCCAACCCACAGGGAAAGCTCGCAGTGGCCACCTTGTTAACACGGGTACTCTATTACGCGGCTGGGTGGGAGGAGCTGCCCCGCTATTCAGCTCAGTGGCACCCGACGCTGCCACTATATCTCTGCTCCAGCCACCAACTTCTCCCTAGTCCCCACCAGCAAAGAGGCAACACCAAGAGCCAACAGCCACTGAACAGGTCCCTCCACCACCCAGTCCAGGCTCTACACGAGAGGAGCTGGCAACTACAGAAGAACCAGAAAGGCCGCGGAGGAGGAAGAGAAACAAAAGCATGACTTCTTTAACCGAAATCTATTTGAGACACCACCTCCGGACCACTTCACCGATATCCCCTCATTCACAGATGCTGGACCTTCTTCCCCCCAAACAGCACAGCAGAACACCATCAACACCCTCCGTTGGGCATGCTCAAGCAGTTTCCGCTCCAGCAAGGCTTACGCAGAAAGTGTGCATGCAGCCCATGGGGACGTCCCGAACTTTGCGCTAGGATTTTCACATATGGCCAGAGAGCTTATCACGCAGATGACGGATTGCATCTACCATCAACAAGAAGTGGTGCAAGTTTCACAGAGGGAGATGCTATTGGCTAAGGCACAGGAGAGCCAGGTGTCTAAAGACTTGTACCAGGCAAACTTGCTTTACATGTAGACTCCAGGGCAAGTTCGATGAGCAGACACAGCAGCTTGGGCATGCCCTCGCCCGCATCACCGACCTCCAGCAGCAACTCAACCAGGCCCATGGTTCAAGCTCATGGGCGAGCAACCCGCCTAGAGGTGCCCTTTCCTCTTCAATCTTTCATCTGGGAGACGTACTGCAATGCGCCTCGTGCACTCCGCATCAGCCCGGACTACCTCCCGATACGAAGACGGTGGGCGTGGAATGTTTTCCATGAGGAGCAGAAACAGAAACAGAACCCTTAGCTGAAATACAACTTTCCTTGGTTCGTTCCTCCGTCCGCCCAGCAGTCGTACACTAAAGAGACCATGGTCCAACGCTTCAACGATTTCATCCGCCGATATGACCAAGTCCCAGACCCAAGCGTGATCGCAACAATTCACTTCTTCTTGGGTGACACAAGAAGAGGTGGAGTGAGCCTCTAACGGCTTCACATCGAGGAGTTAACCCTCTTAGGGTGTTGGAAATAAGTGCTCACTAGGAGTACTTTTAGTCTTGGTCATCTCAGTATGCCACGTGGCACTCAGGGATTTATCCCATATGCACTCATGCTCTATCTTGTACTTCTCACCTATATATTGTAGGTGTCACATCAATGAAAGCATCAATCTTGTGTCTTGTCTACACTCATCTCAAGGTATGTCTAAGCTTTGTGTTTCATTTCTAGTTTTGCTCTCATTTTCATATTTCCTACATGGTATCAGAGCCATGGTTTTAGGGTTTCCCTGTTTTTTCTCTCCAAGCCGTCCCCATTGGTGTTTGCTTGGTTCAATTCTCTCTCCTGTTTTTGATCTGTTCGGTGCAAAGCTTCCATCGCCATGGACCTCAGGACACGCTCTAACACATGGGCCTCTCTCTCTCTATCAAGCAATGGCGAATCAAGAAACCTCTACTACTGTCGGGACAGTGGTAGGAGGAGTTCCGACATCAGCATTAGCATTCTCACGGGCAGCTGCTGGTCGCCATTATTCTGCCCGCCACAGAATTCTGACCGCCGCCCCTGCTGTTGGCCGCCACTTAGCTGGCCCTGCTCTTTGTATTCGAACTATCAGTCAGCTGCGCCATCTCCTCATGTCTCTGCTCGGCCAGCGTGCAACTCCAGATCTGCCCGTCTTCTCCATCTTGCTGCTGCGGGGGTTCATCATCGTGCTGCCCCTACCCTCATCGCTGCCCTGTTTGCCTCTACTTCGCCTATTGTTTCTGCTCCTACATCTGCGCCAACAACTGCCGTCTCTCTACTTGAGCTTCTACGCCTCTGCCTCTTCATCTCCAGCAAGACCTGCGCTGCATCTGCCCCGACATCTGCTTCTGCTCCTGGCCCCCGTGCTGCTCCTGAAATTCTGCGCCACCTTCTTCATCAGGCTGCACTTCTCCAGGAGCTGCCCGAGGTTCTGCAACAAATTCTCCACCTCTGCTCGCTCTCCGGTCTCTCTGGGTATTGTGGCCCTGTACTACATCACTCTCTATTTGCAAAAATCTCTGTTCGCAGCTCTCTCTCTCTCTCGGGTTACCCCTGAAAGGGTGGAAGACCTGAAGGAAAAACCAAAGTGGATTATCTCTTGTCTGCTTCAATATTTTCAGTTCTATTTTTTTCAAAATTAATTCAAAACTGAAATCTATCTTGTACGGGATTAGACACTGCCCTTGCATTTCAGCAAGTGGTAAGACCTTCCCTTCATCTATCTGTCTCTCATGTACGGGATTAGACACTGCCAAATATGGTAAGACCTTCCCATCTCTCTCATATTTGTCTACATGGACTTATCTTTGTCCCTATCCAAGAGGCACCCCTGCATTACCCACTCTAGCAGGAGGATTGCCCTTGAGGAGGGATTATCAATCAAGGTCCATCTCTCTGTCTATCTACAATCAGTCAGTCTCTCTGTCTATGTGTCTATCCTGTGTGTCTATCCTGTCACATGTCTTTGACACTCTATCTATCAGTCTATATGCCTCTCTTTTGTGGATTAGCTACCCACATTCTCTTTGGCATTTTGTCTATGTCCCCATTTATCTTCTATTTTGTCAGTCTCTCTCATGTCTATCTGAAAGTCTCTCTCTCTGTGGGACCACTCTACTGGCTGATTGTCTCTCTCTCTCTGTCTGTCTATGATCCACTTTTGTCCCTACCCTTGTGGACCCATATGAGGATATCACTTGAGGAGGGGTGTCTCAGGATCTTTGTCTGTCATGTCTTGTCTCTCAGTCTATCAGTCTTTATGTCTGTCTTCTGTCTTCTAGTCTTGTCCATCTTGTCTTCTAGCTTGTCTCTCAATCCTTGTCTAGTCTCTCTGTCTTGGTCTTATCTTTTGTCATGTCATAGTCTTGTCTTTTTGTCTTCCTCCTAGTGTCCACTTAAGGAGGGTGTTGGAAATAAGTGCTCACTAGGAGTACTTTTAGTCTTGGTCATCTCAGTATGCCACGTGGCACTCAGGGATTTATCCCATATGCACTCATGCTCTATCTTGTACTTCTCACCTATATATTGTAGGTGTCACATCAATGAAAGCATCAATCTTGTGTCTTGTCTACACTCATCTCAAGGTATGTCTAAGCTTTGTGTTTCATTTCTAGTTTTGCTCTCATTTTCATATTTCCTACATAGGGTTGGCCAAGTGCGACTCTCCGGACTCGACCCTTGCATGCATCTCTCTTCTCTTCTCTTTCCCTCTTGTGTGCAAGGTAGTATGTTTTCCTTAACAACAACCAATCAACGCTCACATAGACTGCTGCTAAGGCAGATGAGGGTAGACCTAGGAGGGTAGTGACCTCCAGAACCTGACCAAAAGCAACACCTATGGACTTCAACAACTTGCAATAGGCCCGCAGGAGGCTTGGAAACTTGAGTGCGATGGGGGTGGGTCACTGGTCCCCTGTGCCACAAGATCAAAATCTGTACAATATTTGAAAAAGAGAAAAATTTCTTTTGACCAAGGGAATGTCAGAATACGCAGCGGAGATGATGACCAGATCTGGGAACACGAGAGCAAAACGCAATGCAGAAAATCACAGCACAAGAGAGAAAGAGAGGCGTGTAACTCTGCTCTATATACACAAAAGAATCCCGGAAAAGGTACAATACTGACAAGGGGGCTAGGGGGGGGCCATTTTATATGGCCCCCCAACAGCAGTCAGCCTGCTGTAGGGCAGCCGACAGGACACCCACGACTTGCAAACAGCAGTCGGCCAGCACAAAATGGTCCATGACCTGTCCAGTCCAGTCGGCCAGCTCCAAAATGAGAACATAAACATGCTGATGCAGTCGGCCACCAACTGGGTCCTCCTGCCATCTTAAGACTGCCGAAAAATACGGAGAGTGGGGAAAAATGAGAAAACACCTAATAAGGGCGGGCACACACACAACACAGGCCCTGGTGTATAAAAATAGACAGGAGATGACTTCTAACACCCCCTCTCAGCTCCTGGCTATGAAACCAACCACAAAGAGCTGGGGTGCCGCCTGAGCAAATCCTGAGATAGCGACTTCGTGAAGAGGTCCACCGTACTGTCCTCCGTCGAACAGAGCTCTAGCAAGATGTCATCAGCAAAACGATCTGTTCACGAACAAAGTGCCTCTGGATGACCATGGGTTCCTCCAGTGGAAGCCCAATCCTGCAATGCAACCTCTGCAACCTCACCACCTCACAAGCAACATCACAAGCAGCCCGGTACTCTGCCTCTGTCCTTGACAAGGCAAACGATGACTGCCTCGTACTGCTCCATAAAACTGCTCCTGGGCCTGAAGTAGATCTCCTCGTGTCCGGATCTCCTCCCCAAACTGAGTCAATCCCACCGTGGAGTCGGACTCCATCAATCAATCCCCCTCCTGTGTACAAGAGTCCATGATCCTTCGCATGCCACAGAAACCACAGGAAACACAATCCTGCCTCCCAAAGAGTCATCTGCAACCATGAGCTCAATTGCCTCATCAGGAAGCTCTCGTCCAATCTGATATCCATCAACCAGATCAATGAACCATTCTGCTTCTGAGTCAAAGAGGCATCACACTCCTCACAAGGATCAACACCTGTTACGGTGCAAAAACAAGTCCTGGAAACCTGCTGAAGACCACGCAAGGCCTTCGGAAACCTGTCAACTACCCCCTCTGAATCCGGAACCACAGCCTGGAGTATTCACCTCCTTCTGCAAGTAATCAACTGCCACCTGCCTGGCTTTCCAAGAGGTCCCCGTGGAAAGAACATCCTCATCTATAGGAGTTTCTTTGTCCCGAGTACTACGAGACATCAGAGCATAAGTCACCTGTTCAGTTTCCTCTGACTGACGAACACAAGAACCACCAACATCAATACTGGAAAGTTCCTGCCAACTGCTGCCATATCAACTGGCAAGCTATCCACCATCTGGTCCCGGAAAGCCTGCACCTGTAGCGTATCCACACTTAAGTGGCCATTACCAGACTGCCACTCATCACAAACCTAAGGACGTGGGAGAGAGAGTGCTGAAAGCTTGTAAACTCCATTCTCCACTCCGCCTTCCCAAACTACCTGGCCTGTTGCTTTGTCCCGGAGAGCAACAAAATGCTCATCAAACTCCACCCGTACGCCAGTCTTGCAAACCTGATGCACTGACAACAGATGAAAAGCAAGTGACGGAACATACAACACCTAGGAGGAATGCTTCCCTCCTCTGCCAATCGAGAACTATCTCCATCCTGCCCTCACTGTGAACAGGGATAGTGGATGTATCCCCAGTAAGAATGTACCAGAATACTTGCAGAGATCCTGTAAATCTAAACGGGAAGGAGTCATGTGCCTGGAAGCACCATTGTCTAGAATCCACTCCCGTATCCGTTTTGCGGAGAATCCTCCAATCTCCTCCCTGCCTGAAGAAAATGAAACATCGGTGTCCATCACCTCCAGTTGCACAAAAGCATGAGTTTTCATGATTGTTGTTGAGGAATCTTCACCCTTCTCGGTCTTCTGCTTGGGACACTGCCTCCAATAGTGGCCTTTCTTACCACAATCATTACAGGTCCTCTCTGCCTTTAGTTTCTCGCTGTCAGTAACGGACTTCTTCTCAGAAGACTTCTCCGACGAAGCCTTCCCTTTGCCCGTGTTACGGCCTTTCGACCGTTGGCCAGTTAAGGCCTCTGAACCTCCACTCTGAGGAGGGTTCGTGAATCGTTCCTCCTGGTCCAAGACCATGGGCACAAGCTCCTCCCACGTGATGGTGCTGAGCCTGCCACTGGTAATCAAAGACGAGTAAAATGCTGAGTACTGAGAGGGCAAGTGTGACAGCAACGTTATGGCCATGTCCTCTGACGATATCTCCTTCCCAGCCAGAAGAACTTCCTGCTGAAGAGCCTGCAGCTTGTTAATATGCTCCCGCATCGTCAACGACTTTGCAGGGCTCATAACCCACATCTGTACTTCCAAAGAAATCCTCTTCATGGGGGATACCCTGTTGTAAAATGCTGCCATATACCTCTGGCCAGTGTCATATGCTTTACATGATTGATTACCTGCGGTGTGCAGTTGAGAAAGATAAACGAACGAACCCTGGTGTTGACACGATCCCACATCCTCCCGGTCCTTTCCGATCGACGGTAACTCCCCTTCCTCTACTTCCGGCCGTGGAACCCCAACAACGACGAAATCAGCGAGGTCGTAAGACTCTAGAACAGATTCCATCATAACCTTCCATATGCCGTAGTTGCTCCCGTCCAACTGACGGTCCACCGGGAACGTTGGGAGTGTCGGGATCTTCACATGCCTCTCGGCCATCTCAAACAGATATGCCATTGCGGGGATGTACACTGAAAAAGGGTGGGTGGGTGGGAACAAAGAAGAACTAACACCGGCAAGTGGCTGTCCAGCAAATCAGCCCGCCGTCCTCTTGCTTCTCCTCTTCCCGAACAGTCCCGTACGGTCCACCAATCAGCAACACAACAGTCCCCCTCTTGCTCACACAAATCCCAAGAACTATCTAGAGCCTAGGCTCTGATACCATGTCAGAATACGCAACGGAGACGATGACCAGATCTGGGAACACAAGAGCAAAACGCAATGCAGAAAATCACAGCACAAGAGAGAGAGGAAGATAGAGGCGTGTAACTCTGCTCTATATACACAAAAGAATCCCGGAAAAGTTACAATACTGACAAGGGGGCTGGGGGCCATTTTATATGGCCCCCCAACAGCAGTCAGCCTGCTGTAGGGCAGTTGAACCATATCGCTCGGCAGAAGACTCAACCAGGGGAATTACTCCAAGTTTGAGAGCTTGGAAAATTTGGAGGTCCAAATACATAGAGGCTACCAAATAGAGCCTGACATATCAATAGACTCTACCTACCCTCTGCTCCAAGATGACCCACACTATCTTCTATTCAAATCAAGACCCGGGCAGGTCTAGGTCACAGTCCAAACAAACTGCTTTCATGAGCATCTTGGATAACATCCCTTCCTATTGAATTCTGCTATTAGGTTACTTGCCACTATCATTTCCGACAGCACTTACTACAAAACCAAGAATGAATGCTCTTCCCCTGAGAAGAGTTTGGCTAGATCTATGGGTCAACATGGAAACAGGAGGAAGCCTTATACTGCTGCTTTTTAAGGTTTCAACGAGGCATTTGGAATCACAGATTGTCAAAAAAGCAGAAAGAAATCTTGACGTCCCTTAAATTATGGTTATTGACTCTTATCTTCTCTAAAGTAATAGCGCATGCAAGCTTAAACCTGACATGCTCCTTGATAGCATTGAGCTGTTTGAAGATCGGGAATGACCACATCTATTGCTCCAGTTGCATCCAGCAATTGCAGTTTTCCCAACACCTTGGAGAACTGAAAATAATGAAAGACAGTACAAGAAACCATTCAAAAGTTCAAAGGCTTAATTACCAAGGTATAAAAGCTTGATGGTAAATCTAAACAGATTTAATCCAGTGAATCTAAAACGATCATTCTACAATTGACAAACTAGCAAAGCCTAGAACAGTTCCCACAGCAAGGCAACATGGATCAAAGAGATGACATCAAAACCAGAAGTAGGGTGCCACCACCTAGACAAAAAATTTAATCACCTGCAAAAAGCCAAGCAAGGTCACACCAAGGGTGTTGCTAGACACCACCCGCCGGATAAAAGTGTTCCTCATTGCTCCAAGGTCATGTATATGATCGTCTTTCTCAAAAGTCCTGTGTTGTCTACTCCATATACATGAGTTTTGGTCAAGCCACAATATTTGAATCTGCTTGCAAAAATTTCTGATTGGAGGAACCTACTATCATTAAAACAAGGCTTCAGAAAACAAACAAGATTTCGGTTAAACAAACTGCTATTGCATGGCTGTGGCAGGAGAAGAACCATCGCTTATAGAATAGGAGCAGTGTGAATACAATGCAATACTAGGTCTTGTGCAATCAAGATCTTTTAAAGGAGACTCTTGACTGTTTGTCAAAGCCAAGCACCTGCAGTGAGAAGTTGCCTGACACTAACTCAGCTAACCGGCAAGAAGAATTGTGTAAAAAGAACTCCTTAAAAACATCCTGCAAAGAAACAAAATAGAATTGAGAGCATGAACCTGAAAACAAAACAATGACTCTGCTCTTGCATGTGAAGCAATTAATGTTGCCATTTCACTAACAGAAAGAATAGAACTCACACGGCAGCAATCAGTGCCAAAATCCAACAAATTTCTGAGATAGTTTTCTGCAATGCCCTTGTTCTGATCAACCCACAAAGTAAGAGCAAAGAGTTAAATTCACAAGATCTATCCTGATAAAATCATTTTCAAACAAGGTGGCATATGAAACAGAGTTAAATTCACAAGATCTATCCTGGATGACCAGGCTTCCAGCACACGTACGTGTGTACGTGTGTGTGTGTGTGTGTGTGTGTGTGTGTGTGTGTGTGTGTGCGTGCGCGCGCGCGCGCGCTGCATTACTCTATGCGATTGCCACACATCCACTTTTGATGTATATGGATGTCTTGACTACACAGGGGCAATTACATCGTCTGCAATTACCCAACAGTCCGCATTTTGTGGCCCAAGCCTATGCAGATGATTCTTTGTTCATGCCTAAAAAGGATCCAAATGATCTTAAGTGCATCATGAGAACTCTAGAATTACTTGGTAAAGCAGCTAGACTTTATATCAATTTTTCTAAGTCTAAACTACTTCCGTTGACTTCTTGTGACTAGCATGCACTGTTATGGCCAGGACATTATATGTCACCAGACCACCTAGTTAGTCATTTGGGATATCCACTGGCATGGTATCCGCCTACGCAAGATGCCATTCATTGGGTGTTGAACAAATTGAAGGCCAAGCTAGCATATTGGAAGCTCTCTACATGGCCTTTACATGTGCGTCTCAGAATTGTTCAATCAATCATTATGGCCTATGTGCAATTTTACTTGCCATAGTTGATTTGGCGTAAAACTGATTTTGATACTTTTATGTCTAGTGCCTTGGAATTGTTGTGGAAAACCAAGCATCATACGAAAGCACTACGTCTTCTGGGAGGCGATATTTGGTCTGCACACCTAAAATGCATGGTGGACTAAATATACTTGATCTGCATTATCATCTCTTGGCAAGAAAGGCCACCATGATTCCCACTTTTTTTCAACTTCGGCAATCATGGGCCATAATACTTATAGACATGTGTGCTTCCTGTTGGGTTTTATGCTGTGTATGCACCCAGAGGAGTGCTAGTGATCATCAGTAGGTTACTGGGGCACTTTTTACTTCAGTTAGTGGAGGTTTTTTCCCCAGTTTAGTTCATTTTCACTTATATGCAGTTTATAAGTGTTTTGGTCCACCCGGCACATTTATGGCCGGACATGTGAACACTTATCCTTTAGGGGTCACTATCATGTGGCTTGTACTTCACTTTTTTTATCATTGAAGAGTACAGCAGTCGTGTTCACTCCTTCACCTTGGTTTCCACGCCTGTTTGCTTTCTGTAAACCCTAACCCTAACCCTAACCCTGTTTTGTCTTCAATTGGTATCAGAGCCATTGAAGCTTTGCCTTTGCCCATTGCTGTACACATTTATCTTTATCAACTGCCCGTACATCTGACCCGTACATCATACGTACACTGCCTGCGCTCAACACTACCCGTACACCAAGCCTGCGCCGCCTTCAGCTGTACGTGTGCGCCACCTGCCCGTGTCTAGTCGCCTCCACCAGTTGGCCTTCAGCCCGTACACCTGTGCGCCGTCAGATCTACACTGTGCCTGCTGCCCGTACCTGGTCGCCTTCAGTCGGGTACTGCATTAGTCAGTACGCCGCCTATAACTTGAGCGCACGTGTACAGCGCACGTGTACTAGCCACCGTACGCCTACGCCTTCAGCGCCAACAGTACTACAAGTCGCCGCCTGCAGACCCGACAGTGCCTACTGTCACTTGCGCAGCCATACGCCTTCAGCGCTGACTGAACCTGCAGTACTGTGGTCGCCTCAGAATCCGTACTGTACCTGCTTGCTTACAGAGGACTGGTTTCGTAAAGTACCTACACAGTACAACAGTCTACGAGTACATCAATCATCTCTTATCTCAGCTGGTAAGCATTACAGGTTTTGAGTTTTGGGCATTTTTATTTTTCTCTGTGAAAAATATACAGGCACAACAGGCAGTTTTTCTAGCAAGAAAAATATACAGGTTTTTAGCACAGTTTGGGTGCAGCCAATTTGGGCATTTTTGGGGCATTTTGGCATTGTGTACGCCATGTGCTATTGTGTACGCCATTTGCTGCTCTACTCAGTCATTGGTGCATTGAGCTGCACATTCAGAGGATTGAGAGTGCAGGCAGATTTGGGTGAACTGTATTCAGTGGAGTACAGTTGTTATCAAGGTTTTTTTGCTATTGGGTTTTTGGTAAACAGGTACAACTTTGTGCGTAAAGCATAATGGCAAATCAACAGCAAAGTGATGTATTCACATATTTGTCTAAGGAAGACAAATTGGATGGCACGAACTACTCCTTGTGGAGTTTTATGCTGAAAAATGTGCTTGTGGCAAAAGGTCTTTGGGATTTTGTTAGTGGTGATGAACCACGTCCAGGTCCATTGGCTCCAGAGACTCCTCCTCAAGGGGGTGCTCGTGGACGAGGACAACAGGTACAGGCTCCAAGACAGCCATTGCCTGTTCAGAGAACAAATGCTCAAAAGACATGGGATGCCAGGGATGCACAAGCATTGTCACTCATTGCATTGTCAGTTCAGAGGTCCATTATACCTCATATTCATTCAGCTGGCTCTTCACAGAATGCATGGGTGACTTTGGAGCAAATGTATGCTGCTCGTAATGAGGCTAGGATCTCATTTTTGAAAAGAGAGCTGGAAAATCAGAAAATGAATGAAGGAGATGATATGTCTAGCCACTTAAACAAGCTGCAAGATTTGAGAGAGCAACTCATCAATGTGGATGAGATTATTCCTGAGACACAGCTTGTGTCCACCATCTTGCACTCTTTGCCAAGATCTTACTTGGCTTTCCATACCTCTTTGAACCTCAGCATGAGGAATGCTGTTGAACCCCTCAAGTATCAGGAACTTGTTGCTCTCTTACTACAAGAGGAGCAAATGAGGAAGAATATGAATATGAACACAAATGCTGAACAAGCATTTACTACAGGTCAAAAGGGGAAAGGGAAATCTCAGCCAAAGAGTGCAAATCAAAATTCAGGTGATGGTGGTTCTTCACAGGATACCAAGAAAGGTGATGGACAGCCCAAGAAGAAGGGAAAATGTCATTACTGTAAGAAGCCAGGTCACTACATCACGGAATGTAGGAAGAGGATTGCCAAAGAGAAGGCAAAGGAAGCTGGGATGTCTGTTAATGATGCTCCTAAAGCTCCTCCAGAGACTGCTTCTTTTGTTGAGGACAGGGATTACTGTTTTTTTACATGCAGCTATGATGCCTCTTGGTCTTCACAAGCACTCAGTTTGACAGAGCATGCATGTACTTGGTATTTTGATAGTGGTGCCTCAAAGCATATCACATCTCGCAGGGATTTGTTTAGTCATGTTGGCCCTGCCCCTGTTGGCAAAACTGTTCAGTGTGCCAACAATGCTTCATATCCAGTGTGTGGCATTGGGGAGATTCAGCTTACAGCCATTGATGGCTCCATTCTCCACCTTACAGATGCCTTATATGTACCAGGGATAAAGAAGAATTTGTTGTCCATTTCTTCTTTAGCACATTGTGGAATGCAAGTCCACTTTGATGATGATAAATGCATGGTCAGAGACAAAGCAAATGCCTTGACCTTGATGCTTACTGGTACATTATGTCATGGACTTTATGAGTTGGATGCATTTCAGCCAGTGGATCAGTCTGCTTATCATGCATTCACTCTTACTCCAGCTATGGTTGATGCGGAGTTATGGCATGCTCGCATGGGGCATGTAAATTTTGGTAGTCTTATGCTTATGCAGCGACATAATATGTTTACAAATCTACCTCTCATGGAGAAGCCTCCAGATCACATTTGTGAAGGATGTATTTTGGGAAAAATGCACAGGTTTTCCTTCCCACGTGATCAGGCTCTAAGAGCAACTGCAAAGTTGCAACTTATACACAGTGATCTTTGTGGACCCATGCAGACGAAGTCATTAGGTGGTTGCTTTTATTTTGCAACATTTATTGATGACTTCTCTCGTATATGCTGGGTCTATCCTTTGACACAGAAATCACAGGTATATGATGCATTTTTGGCCTTTGTAGCACTTGCTGAAACAGAGTCAGGATGCAAGGTGAAGACTCTCCGTTCTGACCGAGGGGGGGAATATATGTCACATGTGCTGAATTCCTTTCTTGGGAGTAGAGGTATAAAACATCAGTATACTACTCCTTACACTCCACAGCAGAATGGGGTTGCAGAAAGGAAAAATCGGTCACTCATGGAGATGGGCAGATGTATGCTGAAGGCAAAAAGACTACCACATATCTTTTGGGTGGAAGCAGTAATGTGTGCTTGTCATATTTTAAATCGATGTCCCACAAAGGCATTGGTTTCTATTACTCCTTTTGAGGCTTGGCATGGCCGCAAGCCTTCTGTATCGCATTTTCGTATCTTTGGGTGTCTTGCATATGCACACATACCCAAAGAGTTGAGGAAGCTTGATGATAAAGCCACAAAATGCATTTTTGTTGGGTATAGCCGTGAGAGCAAGGGCTACAGGTTATATGACCCACTATCCAGGAAGATATTCATCAGTCGGGATGTGATTTTTGATGAAAAATCAGAGTTATCCATGGCTGGTTATGAGGCAAATCAGGCTGAAAATGATGTGTTTGAAGGTCTACTACCCATGGAGTTTCATTCCACAGTTGGTGATCCAACTCATGAGGGTACTGGACAGCCAGCAAATGATGTACGTGGTGCAGAAATTCAGCAGCCAAATGAGCCAGAAGCTGAACCAAATATGGGACAGCAGGCACCACAGGTCAGACATATACCTAGATGGTATTTGAGGACATTACAGGACAGCCATTTAAAGGGTCCTCTTGCTGGTCGTACTCGTAGGGAGACAAGGACCAATGAGCATGCACACATCATGGATTTGAATCTGGTTATGGCAGCCAGTTTACAGGATGATGATGAGCCTGATTCATTTGTGGATGCACGAGATAATGTGCATTGGAACAAAGCCATGCAGAATGAGATTGATTCTATTAAAAAGAATCAAACATGGGATTTGGTTGATCTGCCCAAAGGCAAGAAAGCCATTGGTACTAAATGGGTCTATAAGTTGAAAAGACATGCAGATGGATCCATTGACAGGTACAAAGCCCGTCTAGTTGCAAAGGGCTATGCACAGAAGAAGGGCATTGATTATGAGGAGACATTTGCTCCTACATCCCGTATGTCGACACTTAGGTGTGTCATTGCATTGGCTGCACATCGTGGTTGGGTTGTTCACCAGTTGGACATAAAGACTGCATTCCTACATGGGGACCTCGAGGAGGAAGTTTATGTATTTCAGCCCATGGGATTTGCAGAACATGGTCATGAGGGGAAAGTATGCAGGCTGAAAAAGGCCTTGTATGGTTTGAAACAAGCTCCACGAGCTTGGTATGCAAAAATAGATGCTTTTCTACTCACTCAGGGATTTGTGAACAGTCCATCAGAGACCACTTTGTATGTGAAGAAAGAAGAGACAGATCTGCTGGTCATCAGTCTTTACGTGGATGATCTCTTGCTCATGGGATCAAATGATGACAAAATTGCAGCATTTAAAGAGATACTGCAACAGACATTTGACATGTCTGACTTGGGCCTTGTACATTACTATTTGGGCATACAGTTTGTGCAGGATAACAGAGGCATTGGGTTGTTGCAATCACGTTATGTTGCTAAACTTCTGGAGAAGTTTAAATTTCAGGATTGCAAGCCTATTAGTACTCCTATGGAGCCTGGGATGAAACTGTCACTACAAGATGACAGTGTTTCCTTTGATGCCACTACATATGCTCAGGCTGTTGGGTGCCTCATTTACTTGTGTAATACAAGGCCAGATATTCAGTATGCAGTCTCTCAGTTGAGCAGATTCATGCACAGCCCACGGTTGTCACATTGGC
This sequence comes from Cibotium barometz, assembly GCF_041138505.1. Classification (NCBI taxonomy): domain Eukaryota; kingdom Viridiplantae; phylum Streptophyta; class Polypodiopsida; order Cyatheales; family Cibotiaceae; genus Cibotium; species Cibotium barometz. The sequence goes on along the minus strand of NC_141094.1, from coordinate 24,904,195 downwards.
AAGCTGTGAAGCGTGTATTCCGTTATTTGCAGGGTACCTTGTCTCTTGGGTTGCTTTATCCTGAGGGGGGTGACATGCAGTTACATGCTTACAGTGATTCAGATTGGGCTGGTGATTTTGATACCAGACATTCCACTAGTGGGAATTGTTTCTTCCTTGGCGCTTCATGCATTTCTTGGCTAAGCAAGAAACAGACCACAGTGGCCACTTCATCTTGTGAGGCAGAGTACAGAGCAACCTACACTACTACTGTTGAGTGTGTTTGGCTGCGTCGTCTTATGACTGATATGGATATTTCAGTGGAGGAGCCTACACCTATCTATACTGATAGTCAGAGTGCCATTGCTGTGGCCAGGAATCCTGTGTTTCATGCTCGCACGAAACACATTGAGATTCACTATCATTTTGTTCGGGAGAGACTCCAGGCAGGAGATATCAGTCTGATCTACTGTCCTACAGATCAGAATGTGGCAGACATCTTCACCAAGGCATTACCACGTCCGAAATTTGAAGCATTCCGCAATGCTTTGAATTTGTTTCCTTTTGGTGGATGATGTACAGTGATCACATATCACTCCAGGGGGGTTTGTTGGGTTTTATGCTGTGTATGCACCCAGAGGAGTGCTAGTGATCATCAGTAGGTTACTGGGGCACTTTTTACTTCAGTTAGTGGAGGTTTTTTCCCCCAGTTTAGTTCATTTTCACTTATATGCAGTTTATAAGTGTTTTGGTCCACCCGGCACATTTATGGCCGGACATGTGAACACTTATCCTTTAGGGGTCACTATCATGTGGCTTGTACTTCACTTTTTTTATCATTGAAGAGTACAGCAGTCGTGTTCACTCCTTCACCTTGGTTTCCACGCCTGTTTGCTTTCTATAAACCCTAACCCTAACCCTGTTTTGTCTTCACTTCCATCAAGGATGCCGTGGTCGGGATCCTGGTGGGCGTGGCCGACGAGCACGACATAACATAACTGCTCTATCAGTGGTGACTCCCTGGGAGCGTGGCCGGTGCCCTGATGGCCCAATGGAGGAGGTATCAAGAGGTGTGTGGGCTGGGTTGCTAAGAAATCTGTCCGGGTCCTCTGTCTAGGTACATCATGGCTCGGCCTCCTGTCTACCAAGAGGGTCTCTCTGTGTCTCCTGAGCTCAAGTAGAAACAATCCCAGGCATCTCTGATCCTCAAACACCATGACCCTGCGTAACGCCCAAAACCCTCTCGGAAGAGGCAGTGATATCTCCCTCGGATCTCATAATAGACTGTACATCGGCAAATCCAGTGTTCCTCTGTCTCTACCTCCTGGTAGCATAGCTGACAAATGCGGTCATCCAAGATCAGATGCACATATTGCCCTGTCTCAATCCGCAGCTGGTGTGATGACGTCTGGATTTGTCCAATGGCAAAACGTATCCCATGTGATAGGTGTACATTCATGTACGCCGGGCGGGTGATAAAATCATCCGGTGAGAGGTGTAGAAAATGGCTCTTATAATAAGCCATTTTCATGCCCAAGGGCTCAAGGGGGCTAGTCCATGTCCTCTCTGTGTCCACTCTGATGATATCCATCCTGATCACGCGGTTTTGCTCTGAGCGGGTGAGATCCAAAAATGGACAATCCAGACTGTACTGAAAGGGTGGTAGTGCCTCTATCCGCAAACCATGTAGGTCAAACCATGACCTCATCTGAGCGTACAAAACAATGAGTATCTCCATCCTCTGCCAATTGTATGGATGAGGTCAATGCCAATCGGGAGTACCTCTGCTGAGGGAGCTCCCATAGCCGCTATAAAAAGGTAACTGCCTGAAATAGGGCCTCGATTACTACTGGTGGGGCACCCAGCTCAGCCCGAACAATCTCATGTGGTACTTATGATTTGCTCCGAATCATGCGGGCAATCATCATAATCAGTGGTCTCTCCATTTGCCTCCATCCCTCATCTGTCCCTCTCAGAGATCTGTGATGTATACTGGGCCCCCATATTTGGAGCCCCGTACAGGAGGGTCAGTGTGACAAGCGTATCAAAAAGCAACAATTTGGTGCGTGGCTCCTGAAATTGTATGTGTGCACACTGCCTCTCAAGTGCCCCCAAGGCTACATGCCCTCGAGCTAATCTAGCTGCTGCTGCCTCCTTTAGGGAGAAACGCGGTCCTCTGAAAGTAACTCCCAAGTAGACATATGACCTGACGTACTCTACCGGCTCCCCTCGGAAAGTGAACTGAGGCTCTAATCTCATCACCCATGCCTGTGTGGTGTTAAACACCATCTGTAATCCATCCGGAGAGTTTGAGATTAGAACAATATCATCAGCATATAGCAAGATGGGTATCAAAACCACTGCCAGGTATACCCCTGGGCCTCCCAATCTGTCTACATGATCAGAGACCGCATCAATGTACAGTCCAAAGAGGGTGGGCGATAGCGGGCATCCCTGCTTCACCCCTATCGTGCTGGTCACCCTATCAAATAGTCCGCCTGGAGTTCGGACTCTGCCTGTCATCACAGACTCATACAAAGCATATATCCCCCACTGCATATCCTCGGGTACCTCAATGTCATGCAATCTGTGCATAAGTCTGGCACGTGGTACGGTATCGAAGGCTTTGTGGAAGTGCACAAAGCAGCAGTATATCCTTCTCTTTTGTGCCTTGCCCTCTTCAATAAGTGCCCGAAGTGTCAGTATGTGATCCAAGGTAGTAAATCCTCTCCTGAAGCCAGCCTGTCCATGTGCTCGATGACCATGCCTCTGCCCATCGGCTCAGCTCCGACTCCAATATAGAGCCATATAATTTGGCCAAGTAATGACCAATCATGATCGTCCTATAGTTGCCTAGTACCATGGGGTCCCCACTCTTAAAGAGTGGTGCAATGATATGCTCTGTACAGCTTGTCCGAAAACGCTCACAAATGGCACGATTAACCACATGTACGATGAGCGGAGCCAAAGTGTCTCGTGCATATGAGAAGTGCTCTCCAACTAGCCCATCGTGATCCTGTGCCTTTCCATTCTGTAACTTGTCTATCGCACCTAGCACCATCCGCATAGTAAAAAAGGTGCTGCTAGCCGGTCTAGCTCCCAGTGGAGGGGGGGTGGGGGGCTGTCTTGGTGCATCATATAGCTCTCTAGCATAAGTATGCCATGCCTCATGTGCAGTAATCAGAGTACCAGGCTGTCTCTCCTGAAACATCTTCCATGCCCTCTTGCTGTCCTTCCCCAGGAAGAATTGGTAGATCTCCTCCTCTAGCTTAGCCAGATAGGCTCGTTTCTTCCTCCGCACAAGGCGCCGAAAGATCATCCTGGCCTGTCTATGCGCGTGAGACCCAATGGCAATCTCATGCTGTAGCTGTGCTCGTGTCTCACGACACTCATCATCATACCAACTGTTCTGTGGGGAAATGCTGCGGGGGTGGGTGGAAGGGATCATAGTGCAAGAAACGCATATGAGGCGGGTGCATGTAGTACACCTGCCAATCCTCTCGTGATCTCGTCCATACCAAGATGTCATCTGTCCATACCAACAAGCCGTGTCTCCCTGTAAAGCTAACTGTCGGGAGGACTCCAGGGCGAGGCGTGCATATCTGTCTCGGGGGAGATCCCACAAGCCATGTATGTAGGAGACTGATCTCGTAAGAGCCTCAATCACCAGAGGGGCAGCCGCCAGCTCTGCTCGAATAATCTCATGAGGTACCACGGCCTTGGCTCTAATAATCCTAGCAATCATAGATACCAAAGGCCTCTCCATACCTCTCCACCCGCCTGCGCTGTGATGGCCCACTGAAGGTCCCCATATCTGCACTCCATAAAGCATAGCTGATGTCACTAGAGTGTCAAAAAGCCAAAGTTTCGTTCGAGGTTCCTGAAACTGAACCTGCGAACACATCCTCTCCAAACCACCCAGGGCTGCATGTGCTCTAGTCAATCTAGTCTCTGCTGCTCTCCTCATCGAAAACACTGGCCCACTGAATACTACCCCAAGATATGTATATGCATCTGTATACTCCACAATCTCCTGCCCATATGTAAATGTGGAAGCTGATCGCCTAACCCACTGTGGCGTGGTGTTAAACACCATAACCTTGGTTTTGCCAAGGTTGACAGACAATCCACTATCATGTGCAAACTCATGTAAAGCATCCAGATGACGCTGCATACCCTCAGGGGAGTCAGAGATCAACACAATATCATCAGCATATAACAATAGTGGGATCCATGTACCTGCTAGCTGGGCTCCTCTGTCCCCCAATCTCTCAATGTAGTCAGAAGCCTCATCCACATACATACCAAACAATGAAGGAGATAACGGGCAACCTTGCTTCACTCCTATGGTGGAGTGAACCAAAGTAGAGACCCCCTCTGGGGTGCGTACCTGTCCTGCAACTGATCTATATAAAGCCATAATCCCCCATATGAGCTCTGTGGGTACCTGGGTACCCCCATCTCTTGTAATCGCCTCATCAATATGGCTCTGGGCACTGTATCAAATGCCTTGCGGAAGTCCACAAAGCTACAATAAATCTGTCGAGAGAGAAATGAAATGAAATGAAATGAAATGATATATTAACGTCTCTAAGAGGCCATAATGGCCTATGAGACCAAAACTGAGAGTACATCTGAAGTTGGTGTCTCATCAAAGAGAACAAGACTAAAAAGTACAATAAACTGATTGTCCTACAGTTATAAGTACAGAACTGCAAGACTCCGAGATGATACTGAGTAGAAAATACTGGAAAATGTATATCAGGTAGATCCATGTATGCTGATCAATTGAAGTGTTGCCCTCTCCTTAGATCAAGTATCTCTGCCATGGGGCTGTCTAGAATGGAGAGGTCGTAGAAGCGAGGTAGGCGCCTCTGATGCCGAGCATAATGGCTCTGATCTGGCGATGGTGAGGATGCCGTGGTCGGGATCCTGGTGGGCGTGGCCGACAAGCACGACATAAGATAACTGCTCTATCAGTGGTGACTCCTTGGGAGCGTGGTCGGTGCTCTCATGGCCCAATGGAGGAGGTATCACGAGGTGTGTGGGCTGGGTTGCTGATGCTGGTGCCGAAGAAATCTGTCAGGGTCCTCTGTCTAGGTACATCATGGCTCGGTCTCCTGTCTGCCAAGAGGGTCTCTCTATCTCTCCTGAGCTCAAGTAGAAAAAATCCGGGGCATCTCTGATCCTCAAACTCCATGACCCTGCGTAACGGCCCAAAACCTCTCGGAAGAGCTAGTGATATCTCCCTCGGATCTCATAATAGACTGTACATCGGCAAATGTAGTCTTCCTCTGTCTCTACCTCCTGGTAGCATAGCTGACAAACGCGGTCATCCACGATCTGATGCACATATCGCCCTGTCTCAATCCGCAGCTGGTGTGATGAGGTCCGGATCTGTCCAATGGCACAACGTATCCCATGTGATAGGTGTACATCCATGTACGTCGGGCGGGTGATAAAATCATCCGGTGAGAGGTGTAGAAAATGGCTCTTGTAATGAGTCATTTTCGTGCCCAAGGGCTCAAGGGGGCTAGTCCATGTCCTCTCTGTGTCCACTCTGATGATATCCATCCTGATCACGCGGTTTTGCTCTGAGCGGGTGAGATCCAAAAATGGACAATCCAGACTGTACTGAAAGGGTGGTAGTGCCTCTATCCGCAAACCATGTAGGTCAAACCATGATCTCATCTGAGCGTACCAACAATGAGTATCTCCATCCTCTGCCAATTGTATGGATGAGGTCAATGCCAAACGGGAGTACCTCTACTGAGGGAGCTCCCATAGCTGCTGTAAAAAGGTAACTGCCTGGAATAGGGCCTCGGTTACTACTGGTGGGGCACCGAGCTCAGCCCAAACAATCTCATGTGGTACTGATGATTTGCTCCGAATCATGCGGGCAATCATCATAATCAGTGGTCTCTCCATTTGCCTCCATCCCTCATCTGTCCCTCTCATAGATTTGTGATGTATACTAGGCCCCCAAATTGGAGCTTCGTACAGGAGGGTCGGTGTGACAAGCGTGTCAAATAGCCACAATTTGGTGCGTGGCTCCTGAAACTGTATGTGTGCACACTGCCTCTCAAGTGCCCCCAAGGCTGCATGCCCTCGAGCTAATCTAGCTGATGCTGCCTCCTTCAGGGAGAAACGCGGTCCTGTGAAAGTAACTCGCAAGTAGACATATGACCTGACGTACTCTACCGGCTACCCTCGGAAAGTGAACTGAGGCTCTGATCTCGTCACCCATGCCTGTGTGGTGTTAAACACCATAACCTTGGTTTTCCCAAGGTTCACTCTCAGATCTCTATCCGCACAGAAAGCATGTAATGCATCCAGGTGTCTCTGTAGTCCTCCCGGAGAGTCTGAAATTAGATCAATATCATCAGCATATAACAAGATGGGTATCAACACCCCTGCCAGGCATGCCCCTGGGCCTCCCAATCTATCTACTTAATCAGAGACCGCATCAATGTACAGTCCAAAGAGGGTGGGCGATAGCGGGCATCCCTGCTTCACCCCTATCGTGCTGGTCACCCTATCAGATAGTCCACCTGGAGCTCGGACTCTGCATGTCTCACAGACTCATACAAAGCATATATCCCCCACTGCATATCCTCGGGTACCTCAATGTCATGCAATCTGTGCATAAGCCTGGCACGTGGTACGGTATCGAAGGCTTTGCGGAAGTCCACAAAGCAGCAGTATACCCTTCTCTTCTGTGCCCTGCCCTCTTCAATAAGTGCCCGAAGTGTCAGTATGTGATCCAAGGTAGTAAATCCTCTCCTGAAGCCAGCCTGTCCATGTGCTCAATGACCATGCCTCTCTGCCCATCGGCTCAGCTCCGACTCCAATATAGAGCCATATAATTTGGCCAAGTAATGACCAATCATGATCGTCCTGTAGTTGCCTGGTACCATGGGGTCCCCACTCTTAAAGAGTGGTACAATGATATGCTCTGTCCAGCTTGTCGGAAAACCCTCACAAATGGCACGATTAAACACATGTACGATGAGCGGAGCCAAAGTGTCTCCTGAGCCATATAATTTGGCCAAGTAATGACCAATCATGATCGTGCTGTAGTTGCCTGGTACCATGGGGTCCCCACTCTTAAAGAGTGGTACAATGATATGCTCTGTCCAGCTTGTCGGGAAACCCTCACAAATGGCACGATTAAACACATGTACGATGAGCGGAGCCAAAGTGTCTCATGCATATGAGAAGTGCTCTCCAACTAGCCCATCATGATCCTGTGCACCATTCGCATAGTAAAAAAGGTGCTGCTAGACGGTCTAGCTCCCAGTGGAGGGGGGGTGGGGGGCTGTCCTGGTGCATCATATAGTTCTCTAGCATAAGTATGCCATGCCTCAGGTGCAGTAATCGGAGTACCATGCTGTCTCTCTCGAAACATCTTCCATGCCCTCTTGCTGTCCTTCCCCAAGAAGAGTTGGTAGATCTCCTCCTCTAGCTTCCTCCGCACAAGGCGCCGAAAGATCATCCTGGCCTGTCTATGTGTGTGAGACCCAATGGCAACCTCACGACGTAGTTGTGCTCGTGTCTCACGACACTCATCATCATACCAACTATTCTGTGGGGCAGTGCTGCGGGGGTGGGTGGAAGGGATCATAGTGCAGGGAAACGCATATGAGGCGGATGCATGTAGAAAACCTACCAATCCTCTCGTGATCTCGTCCAGAGAGCTATGTGGGTCTAAAGCAAACGAGGCATCAGATACTGCATCCCGGTAAACCCCAACTGTCTCACGTGTAAACTGATATCTTGGGTACCTAGGTAGATGAGCATCTGGCCCATCTCTCGGGGATCTACCTACTAGTGTGAAACTCAAGTATGCATGATCGGCTGCTATGCCAATGGGCCTACTGGAAATCGTGAAACCTGGCACATCAGGTATCAATGAAGGAGATCCCATCAAGTAGTCCAGTGTGCTCGCTCCCCCTTTAGAGTTCTAGTGTGTGAGAGCATCTGATCCTTGCCATCTCAATAAGCCATTGTATATGACTAACCCATGTGCACTCCCGAGTGTGAGAAAATGCGTGCCATAATCTGTAATCTCCCCCTCATACTGTGCTGATCTCTACAACCCTACATCCTCTGCCATGATCTCCCGGTACATAGCCTCTTGAGTATCATACAACTCTGTCTGCTCTATGCCTGTACGTGCATTAAAGTCTCCCAATAGTAATATGTCTCCCATCCTGGCAAACCTCATGATATCATCATATAGTGGTATATAGGGCGACTCTCCTAATGGTGCAAACCTGGAGTGGGCTGGGGGAAAGTAGCATACCGCCACATATAGCTCGCGGAGCCCCCCTCTGCATATTCGGACCCACATGTACCTCGCATCTGCATCTCTATGTACCACATGTATTTTGTCACGAAGCTCCTCCCTGTAAAGTATTGCCACTCCTCCTGATCCTCTGGTACCTCCCACTGTGCATGGCTGAGGGCGGAAAACTGATTCCCATCTATAACCCCGGACGTCAGGGAGCCTCTTGTTTGTGCACTGATGGGTCTCCGTATACATATCAATATCACTGTGTCTAAAAGTATCCTCAAAGTATCCTGCATCTGTTCTAAGGGCTCCGTTGCAATTCCACACCGTGAATCGCAAGGTCTCATAGGCCGCGCACCGTCAAGCGGGCCTCCTCTCCGTAATGATGACTCGGCCATCTCTGTATACTGCCCATTTCCCCTCTTTCCTTGCCTCAAGCACACGCGGCATGTGTTCCTTCCGGTGTGCTATCTGTGCTGGTGTAAGGTCCTCATCCAAATAAATCTTTTCCCCCTTAAGGGCCATCCTTTTGGAGAGGAAGGCCTTCTTCTTCTCCAAGTCACCAAACCTGATGATCAATATCTTCGCCCTGGTTTCATCTCTGCCTACTCGCCATGCTCTGACATGAAATGAAATGATATATTAACATCTTCAGAAGGCCAAAATGACCTATGAGACCAAAAAGGTTACAACAATTGGTGGATCTGATACAATGTCTGTGTAAGAAAACTAAAAAACAACTAAACAACTAACTGAAACTGAAACAACTATGAGGAAAAGTACGGTACTAGGAGCTCCTAATGGATAACATCTGGGAGGAAAACTCCAGCAACAAAGGTAAGCATCATACACATCACTATCCAAAGATGTCTCTCATCGGTCGATGGCAGATATCCTCAATGTCCTCCATGGTGAGTACTCTGACTGGACGTCTCCCATGCCGTGCTAGTATGGTCCTGATCCTCTGTTGTAGTCTCCGCCGGCTTGAGAGTTGAGAAAGAGAGAAATGAAATGAAATGAAATGAAATGTTATATTAATGTCTTCAAAAGGCCATAATGACCTATGAGACCAAAAGTTACATCATGGTGGATCTGATACAATGTCTGGATAAAAAAACCCAAAAAATGAAAAATAAAGATGATACTACAGGCACCTAGAAAATGAAACTGGAAATGGAAGGTACACAGAAACCCTTATAGGGTGTGAATATAGTGAGGGGGGGGGGACGCTATGGAGGTGAGTGGAATATAGTGAGGGGATACAATATCATGTGGGACGGAGGGGTACACTATGGAGGTGCCTCCATCTCATAATATGTGCCGCATCGGACGCTGGCGGATCTCCTCAATATCCTCTGTGGTCAGCACCCTGACTGGGTGTCTCGCATGCCTCGCAAGAATAATCCGAATCCGCCGTTGCAACCTCCGTCTATGCTGGGATGCCCTCCTCCGTAGTCGTGGGCGTCTGGACCACCCAAGCTCAATCGCACGATCAATCAGTGTACCTCTGGTGTGGGCGGTATCCATGTCCAGCTGCTGCTGTGGTCCATCTAGCGCAGTGATGGCTGGACTAAAGAAGTCTGTAATGTGCCTCTGAGTCTGGCTCTCTGTGTTCCTAAGCAGGCTATCTCTATGTCTCCGCAGCTCAAGCAAGAACAATCCCAAACACCTCTGGTCCTGGTACCCCATGACTCTGGAAAGTGGTCCAAAACCCTCTCTGAATAAACAGTGGAAACGACCACGTGTCTCATAGTATGCAGTACGATGGCATATATAATGCAGCTCTGTCTCTGGCTCCCGATGGCATACTCGGCATATCCTGGCCTCAGCTGGTATACCTCTATATCGGCCAATCTCAATCTCAAGCTGGTGTGAGGATGTGCGAATCTGACCAATAGCACATCGTACTGCATGAGACAAGTGTACATCCATGTAACTGGGTCTGATCACAAAACCATCTGCTCTGTGAGCTGAAGAAAATGCTCTCTGTAGAAAGCCATCTTCGTGCCCAGCTCCTCAGTCGGCTGTATCCATGTCCTCCTAATGGCCAGCTGAACTAAATCCTGACGGATGAGTCTGGTAATCTCTATCCGTGTGAGAGTGAGAGAGGGTGCCTCCAGAGAATACTGGAAGGGAGGCAATCTGTCCATGCTAAAACCATGTGCCTGGAACCAAGATGTCATCTGTCCATACCAACAAGCCGTGTCTCCCTGTAAAGCTAACTGTCGGGAGGACTCCAGGGCGAGGTGTGCATATCTGTCTCGGGGGAGATCCCACAAGCCATGTATGTAGGAGACTGATCTCGTAAGAGCCTCAATCACCAGAGGGGCAGCCGCTAGCTCTGCTCGAATAATCTCATGAGGTACCACGGCCTTGGCTCTAATAATCCTAGCAATCATAGATACCAAAGGCCTCTCCATACCTCTCCACCCGCCTGCGCTGTGATGGCCCACTGAAGGTCCCCATATCTGCACTCCATAAAGCATAGCTGATGTCACTAGAGTGTCAAAAAGCCAAAGTTTCGTTCGAGGTTCCTGAAACTGAACCTGCGAACACATCCTCTCCAAACCACCCAGGGCTGCATGTGCTCTAGTCAATCTAGTCTCTGCTGCTCTCCTCATCGAAAACACTGGCCCACTGAATACTACCCCAAGATATGTATATGCATCTGTATACTCCACAATCTCCTGCCCATATGTAAATGTGGAAGCTGATCGCCTAACCCACTGTGGCGTGGTGTTAAACACCATAACCTTGGTTTTGCCAAGGTTGACAGACAATCCACTATCATGTGCAAACTCATGTAAAGCATCCAGATGACGCTGCATACCCTCAGGGGAGTCAGAGATCAACACAATATCATCAGCATATAACAATAGTGGGATCCATGTACCTGCTAGCTGGGCTCCTCTGTCCCCCAATCTCTCAATGTAGTCAGAAGCCTCATCCACATACATACCAAACAATGAAGGAGATAACGGGCAACCTTGCTTCACTCCTATAGTGGAGTGAACCAAAGTAGAGACCCCCTCTGGGGTGCGTACCTATCCTGCAACTGATCTATATAAAGCCATAATCCCTCATATGAGCTCTGTGGGTACCCCCATCTCCTGTAATCGCCTCATCAATCTGGCTCTGGGCACTGTATCAAATGCCTTGCGGAAGTCCACAAAGCTACAATAAATCCGTCGCCCATGCGACCTGCCCTCCTCAATAATGGCCCGCAGAGTCAAGATGTGGTCAAGAGTAGAGAAACCTCTCCTGAACCCTGCCTGTCCCTCTGCTCGAATGCCCTCTCTCTCTGCCCATCTACTCAACTGCTGCTCAAGAATGGATGCATACAATCGTGCTAGTGTGTGACCAATCATAATAGTGCGATAATTCCATGGCTCGATAGGGTCCCCTGACTTGAAGATAGGCACGATGGTGGACCTACTCCAAGTCTCGGGTAAGCCTTCGCACATAGCATGATTAAACATCACTGCTAGAAGCTCTGCCAGCATGTCTCTCGCATGAATAAAGTGCTCAGCGACCAATCCATCATGATCATATGCTCTCCCAGTCTTCATCCTATCAATGGCCTTCCTTACCATCTCTGCGGTAAAGAAAGTACATGTCTGTGGGCATGGTGCTGGCGGGTCAGGAAAAGGTGTCTGTCCAGGAACTGTATGTAGAGATGCTGCATAACTACCCCAGACCTCTGTAGAAGTGATGGCCAAAGCAGGGGAGGACTCATGAAACAGACGCCAAGCCTCCCTCGAATCCTGGCTCAAGAACAGCTGGTATAATTCCTGCTCTAGCTGAGCAAGGAAGGCTCGCTTCTTCCTTCGCACAAGGCATCGGAAGGCAATACGTGACTGTCGGTGAGTAGTGACTCCCAAAGCAACCTCCCGCTGCGGTCGAGCTCTGGTCTCTCTGCACTCCTCATCATACCAGCTGTTCTAGGACATACATCCAGAACGTTGTCTCTGTCCAGGCTGAGTATGTGGATATGCCTCTCTCGCTGCATCCTGTAAAGTCTCTGTCAGTATATGGGTCAACTCCTCCAAAGGTATCCCTGGCTCCTCTGTGTACAGACGTCTATAAATCCCATCTGTGTAGACAGCATCAGTCTCTGAGGTAAAAGTATATCGAGTGTGATCTGCCACTCGTGTCCACTGAGCTGTGGTAAAGTGAAAAGAGATAGTCAATGTCAACAATGCATGATCCACTACTACCCCAATGGGCCGAGATCCAACTGTGAAGTCCTCAATGCATGAAACAAAGCTCGGCATAGCCATAACATAATCCACTGTGCTAGCACCATGTCTATGTGGAAAGCAAGTAAATCCAGCTGCTGACGGAAACCTCTACAAGCCATTAAGTATGGCCAACCCATGTGCAGTCCCCATATCTACCAAATATCTCCCATACTCTGTGCACTCCACATCCTGTGAGCGTCTGTCTAATCCCATATCCAGAGAGTGTCCAGCTCTCTCAGCATCTCCTCCGAGGTATCATAAAAGGCTGTCTGGCGGTTGCCCGTCCGGGCATTAAAGTCCCCTAACAGGATGATGTCTCCATCCCTAGAGAACTCCCATATGTCATCATCTAGCACAGAGAAAGGAGACTGCCCTCTAGGTGCTGCATATGTCGATGTACTAGGAGCAAAATAGCATATGGCAATATACAAGAATCTGCCTGTGTCGGCCCTCAGTCTCACCCACATATATCTGGCCTGATCATCTCTCCGAATGATGTGTAGAAGCGGTTGCAGCTCCTCCCTGAAAAGAACTGCCACCCCCCCTGATCCTCTACTACTGTGTACCGATCTCGTCCCTACTCTGCAAGCTGTCTCCCATCTGTATCCTGTCACCTGTGGCATCATCTGACCAGGGGCCTGGTGAGTCTCCGAGTAGAAGACTATATCTCTATCTCTAAAGCTGTCCTCAAAGGCACCTACATCAAGTCTGAGGGATCCATTGCAGTTCCAGGCTGCCAGCTTTAATTTGGTCCCATAGGTCTCGCACCGTCATGTAGAGAGTCGCTCCACGATGACCACCCTCCCTTCTCTATAAAATGCTATCTTTCCCTTTTCTCTTGCCGCCCTAATCTCTTACATGACTTCCTTCATATGTGCAAGCTGTGAAAGAGTAAGATCATCACCAAGAAAAATGTCTGTATTCTTTAAAGTGGGTCGTCTCTTCAAGAACTCCTTCTTCACCTCAATAGAGGGGAAGCGAAGTATGAGAGCTCTTTCCTTCGATGTTTCCCCGTAGCCTCCGCTTATTTTTTCCACTCTCCAGGGTTTTGCGTGTGCTGGACTGTCAATCCCCATCAACACCATAAGCTCTTTCACCTCCTCTTCAACTTTATCCCCGTCTTTAAGGCCGGTAATCCTCACATGCAAAGCACGTGTATGTCTTCGTTGTTCCTCTTCCAAAGTCATGTTAATGATTGTAGGTGTAGGGGTTGTCATCTCCTTACCTTTACCCTTCTTGGCGACCTCTATCCACTTCTCCGCTTCATCCATCTTCTTTTGAGTTTTGGTGCTGACTTCCACCCATGAGGAAGTCTTTGCTTCGTGTTGCTTCTCTTCTTCCTTAATTGCCCGTACTTGTTCCTTGATAACCTTGAGCTCTTCTATCATGGATGGCTGAATTTCACCTTCTTCAAGTCCACCATTTGCCTTGGCCTCTGCAAGCTCTCTCTGAAGAACTGAAATTACGCCTTTGAGCATGTTGACTTCCCCGTGAAGGTCTTTGACTTCTGCTATGAGGTCCTCCTCCTCCTCTTTCCACCGCTTACCCTCATTGAATACCATTTGGAGAAAGTTGGCTTTCTCCTTCCACCATCCTTCCATCTCTGCCTTCCATTCCTTCATCTCCTTTTCCACATTTGTTATCCTCTTGTTTGTGACCATAAAGGTCGCCTTCGTCGGGTTGCGCAAGGGGGAAGCCATGGAAGAAGCGAGAGAGAGAGAGAGAGAGTTATGTTGCTGCCTTGGGGGCCTGAGCAAGGGTGGGTGGGGAAAGAGGGGCAGGGTGGGGAAAGGGGGGCACACTGCCTAGCGGATAGATAGGCTGGCCAGCATATTGCCAGTAGAACTGTGCGGCGAACAGCGAACAGGGCAGCAGGCGGGAGGGGGTGACAGCAAGTTCGAACAGAGAGGGGGCGGCGAGCAGGGCAAACAGCAGGCGGCAGAAGCGAACAGGGCGGCGGCGAGCAGGGTGAACAGCAGGCGGGAGGGAAGGAGGCGGAAGCGAACACGGCGACGGAAGCGAGCAGCAGGGCGGCAGAAGCGAGCAGGGCGAACAGCAGGCGGCGGAAGCGAACAGGGCGGCGGCGGCGAGCAGGGGGAACAGCAGGCGGGAGGGAAGGCGGCGAACACGAACAGGGCGGCGGCGAGCAGAGAGAGAGAGAGTGGGCCGTGGAGAGAGAGAGAGAGAGAGAGAGAGAGAGAGAGAGAGAGCAGAGCAGAGAGAGCGAGAGAGAGAGAGAGAGGGGGGGGGGGGGGGGGGGGGGGGAGACAGAGAGGCTTGAGAGTTGAGAGAGAGAGAGAGAGAGAGAGGCTTGATAGTTGAGAGAGAGAGAGAGAGAGAGAGAGGCTTGATAGTTGAGAGGGAGAGAGAGAGAGGCTAGAGCTTCAATGTTCCACCTATGGAGCTTGAATGTGGGGGAAGGTTAGGGGGGGAGGGCACTTTAAAGGAGTTGCACAATGAGGCTCAAGAGCTTAAGCCTATAGGCTAAGACAAGCCAAAAAAAACAGTTTTAAAAAAACAGGCAAAAAAGGGTCATAAACGGCCACTTTTGCAAACGGTCAAAAACTACCAACCATCAATTTGTACTGTACGATATCATATGGTAGGTTCGTGTACCAGTAAGAGAAACAACTATGGGAGCAATCATGCTATTCCAATTGGACCAAGATTGCTCTTCCTCTAACAAGAGAGGTACCAAATCATCAAATGTGTACAAATTTGAATTTCTCTTCGTCAAGAGGTGAAGAGTGGTAGCAAATCCTTGATAGCATTCAGGCAAACTATTGAGAACGATAGAAACAAGTGAACTGACATGCATCAATATTGATTAATTACTCTCGCAAATCCTTAACAAAGTAGCTGAAAATTTACAGAGGAAATTCGATGGCCTACATGCGCTCCGATTCAGGTGTTCTTCGGCTTGGGAGACTCGGAAAATGACAAGAAATACAAGTGTAACAAAATAGGTTTAAAATTTCCAGCCTGAAAAACTGGCTGGCAACAATGGCACCACTGGCAACGGCAGGTGGAGCAAGCAGCTCAGCCGGCGGAGCTCGCATTGCTATGGCGGCAAAGATCCCCGAATCAAAAGTTGATTTGGGGGTTTTCAAATTGACGGCTAGGGCGAAGCCTATGACACAAGCAGCGCGTTGGAGCAGGCGGCGACGACCATTTGTATGGTGACTACCAATAGAGCCTTCTTTATACTTTTATGTCGTGAGAATCTTTACCATCCAATTTAGAGAGCAGAGAGAGAAGAGAATGAGAATGTAGAAGTCTGAAGACGACATAGTATTGGGTCCCAAATACCCACTGATGCGTCCCCCCTGCAAGCAGGAGTATTTGCTTATATTATTCTTTGGAGAATGTTGTACAATGCTTGAGAAACAAGCAATGTGAATGCCCAACGCAAGGACGAGGAAAACCGTACGTCAACAAAGTATCCGTCTAATCCGAGGCTTTGCTAAAGACTATTCTGGCCACTGATGCAAGTCCAGATAGCTGTAGGACTGCACATATGTTGGCTGAATGTGAAGAGGAGCTTCATGAATAGCCTGGAGTTGAGTTGGAATACTGAACTGTTCTTGTATGCTGCTGAATACCTGACTGACTTGTGTGCGACTAAGGCACATGCTTATATATGGCCTCCTACTGCTGGTCGGCTACCAGAAAAGGCTATCAATCTGCTGTATTATTCCCATGACTGCATTAAATGCCAGTCGGCTACTGAAACCTTTGTTGGTTGCTTTAATTGCCCTGTTGGCTGCTGGTAAATAATTTAATGCAATAAAGGTGAACCTTAGTCCCGCCTTTACTGCAGCGGCACATCCTCGCCATCTGCTCGACAGCCACCACCTCCATCTCCTCCTCCTCCTCGCCATGTGCTTGGTCATCCCCTCCTCGTCCTCCTCACCATCTCCTCCACTGCCACCCCCTCTGTCTCCTCCTCGTCTCTCTCCCTCCCTTGATGAGCCCTACAAGGGAGCCCTATTCACAAACTTGCTCCCTCCGCCATCCCTGGATGCGTGTTCATGTGGCTCTAAGTGATGCGTGTTCGTGTCGCTCTGGCTGCCAAGGGCATCGTCTACGCCCTACACCGCTGCTTGGAGACCCCTCGTCTACGCACACACTCGTTCGCAATCACCACTTGCTCGGCTATGAGTCTTCTTGCAGGGAATCGGCATCACTTCGAGTAGATCGTGATTAGATTAGAAAGCCAAATGGAAAGATAGTTGCAGTCCACATGGCCAACATGCCTTCGAAAAAACTTTCCAAGACTGTACTAGAGCGGGCCTTAATGCACCTTAGAAAAAAAAAATCTCCTATGGTTCACAAGCCCGAAATAATTAATTAATGAGAAAAACAACATTTTGGGACATATTACCCACAACTGCTGGTCAGCTGCTAGCCGACTGGTTGTCTTGGCCTGGCCAACTAGTCACCTAAGCCACCAAAGGGGCTGGCCGACTGCATGGCAAGGGGTTGGGTACCCTTTGCAAGGCTAGCCCATGTTGGGCTGCCTTGGGGCTGGCCTTAGGGCTAGCCCCTTCTATGTGCAATGATCCTAAACATGCCTACACATGCAGCTATGGCTATGGCAAACAACTATATGCTCTTGTATGATGAATTCTCCAAGTGGGTTAAGAGGACTGACACTTGACTGACTCTGAGGAGGCTCAGAGAATGACCTACGTAGCTCGTGCCTAACTGTCTCTGGATTGAGGGCTCACAATGGGGTCACGATGTACGACAAATAATCCTAGAAAAGGAGCTACTTCTATACAAATGTTGCACTGATGATCATGCCAGTGTGTCAGTGTGCACCCCAGTGCAGGGTGCACGTGACATTCCCTTCTGCTTAACTTGCGGCAGGTTCAAGGCTTCCAAGTAGTCCGCCAACAACTGGGGGTACTCCTAAAAGAACTCTTCAACTCTTCATCCAACCAAACTGCTTCATGGGTTCCGCGGTCTTTAAACTTCGTGTAAAACTATCCTATCCTTCGACCAGATCCATGCTTCCATATGTGGAGGAGAATTTGCTCTGGCTCTATGACTTCAGCTTCGTCTATCATATCTGGTTGTTGCTCTTTTGATATATCCTGCAATGTTGACCTACATATAGCTTCAACCAAGAAACATGAAAGGCATTGTGCATAGTCCAATGGTCCGGCAACTTTAACTTTAAAGAGACATCACTTAGCTTTTGAATGACTGAAAATGGACCAAAACTTAGAAATGATAGTTTGAGACAATGCTTGCCCACTTGCTTTAGCCATTGTTTCATGATGCAAAGATATACCCAATCCCCTTCCTTAAAGTTGACATCTCCCGTGGATTTGTTGGCTTGTTGGGTATATGCTTCCTGAGCTTTGGCAAGGCGCTCCTTAACTGACTCCATGATTTCCAAGAATGTCTCAGTGGTTTTAAGAGATGGTGACACTTGTCTCATCAAAAGAGATGAGAACCGGAGACCAAATGCTACCTCATACGGCGTCCGACCAAAACTTGAGTGAGTGAGTATCGTTTAGGATTGCCTAAACCAAAGGAAGATATTGTTCCCATTTCGATTGCGGGTCATGGCAATATGATTTGAGAACGTCAAAGGCCAACTGATTGTATATTTCTCTTCGTGAAGAGGTCCACCGCACTGTCCTCCGTCGAACAGAACTCTAGCAAGATGTCATCAGCAACGATCTTTTCACGAACAAAATGCCTCTGGATGACCGTGGGTTCCACCAGTGGAAACCCAATCCTGCCAAGTAACCTCTGCAACCTCACCACCTCGCAAGCAGCACCACAAGCAGCCCGGTACTCTGTCTCTGTCCGACAAGGCAAGAGATAGCTGCCTCTTACTGCTCCTGAGCCAAGGGGAAAACTATAGCCTGATGTCAAGGTCCTCGTATCTGGCTCTCCTCCCCAATCTGAGTCACTCCATCCGTGGAGTCTGACTCCATCCATCAATCCCCCTCCTATGTAAAAGAGTCCAAGATCCTTTGCATGCTAAAGAGTCCAAGATCCTTTGCATGCTGCAGAAACCACAAGATACGCAATCCTACCTCCCAAAGAATCCTCTGCAAACATGAGCTCAACGGCCTCATCAAGAAGCTCCCGTCCAATCTGGTATCCAACAACCAGATCAATGAACCATTTTGCTTCCCAGCCAAGGAGGCATCATACTGCTCACAAGGATCAACAACTGATGGGATGCCAAGTCCTAGAAACTTGCGGAAGACCACTCAAGGCCTTCGGAAACCTGTAACCCCTCTGAATCCGGAACCCAAAGCCTGGAGAATGTGCAACATCCACCTCCTTCTGCAAGTAATCAACTATTACTTGCTTGGCCTTCTAATAGGTCCCCGTGGGGAAAGAACTTCCTCATCTACAAGAGTTTCTTTGTCTCGAATGCTACGAGACATCAGAGCATAGGTTACCTGTAAAGTTTCCTCTGACTGACGAACACAAGAACTACCAACATCTGTACTGGAAAGTTCCTACCAACTGCTGCCATCATCTAGCAAGCTATTCACCATTTGGTCTCGGGAAGCTTGCACCTGCAGTGTATCCACACTTAAGTGGCCATACCAAACTGCCACTCATCACAAAACAGAGGACCTAGGAGAGAGAGTAATGAAAGTTTGTAAACTCCATTCTCCACTCCGCCTCCCCAAACTACCTGGCCTCCCCAAACTACCTGACCTGGGAGAGAGAGTAATGAAAGTTTGTAAACTCCATTCTCCACTCCGCCTCCCCAAACTACCTTGTCCAGGAGAGCAACAAAATACTCATCAAACTCCACCCGTACGCCAGTCTTGCAAACCTGATGCACTAACAACAAATGAAAACCAAGTGATGGAACATACAACACCCCGGAGGAATGCTTCTCCCCTCTGCCATTGGGAACCATCTCCAACCTGCCCTCACTGTGAATTGGGATAGTGGATATATCTCCAGTAAGAATGTGACCACAATACCTGCAGAGATCCTATGTAACTCTGAACACGAAGGAGTCATGTGCTTGGAAGCACCACTGTCTAGAATCCACTCCTCCCGAGTATCCTTAGCGGAGAGTCCTCCAACCTCCTCCCTGCCCGAAGGAAATGAAACATCGGTGTCCATCACCTCTAGGTGCACAAAAGTTGGAGTCTTCACGGTTGCTGCTGAGGATTCTGCACCCTTCTCGGTGCTCCGCTTGGGACACTGCCTCCAATAGTTGCCTTTCTCGCCACAATCATTACAAGTCCTCTCTACCTTGAGTTTCTCGCAGTCTGAGTCGGACATCTTCTCTGAAGACTTATCCGATGAAGCCTTCCCTTTGCCCTTGTTGTTACGGCCTTTCAACCATTGGCCAGTTAAGGCCTCCGAACCTCCGCCCTGTGGAGGGTTCGAGAATCTTTCCCCCTTGTTCAAGACCTGGGCACAAGCTCCTCCCATGTGATGGTGCTGAGCCTGCCACTGGTAATCAAAGAAGAGTAAAATGCTTAGTACTGAGAGGGCAAATGCGACAACAACGTGATGGCCATATCCTCCAATGATATCTCCTTCCCAGCCTGAAGAACTTCCTGCTGAAGAGCCTGCAGCTTGTTAATGTGCTCCCACATCGTTAACGACTTTGCAAGATTCATAACCCACATCTGTACTTCCAAGAAAATCCTCTTCATGGGCGATACCCTGTTATAGAGAGAAGCCAAATGCTGCCATATACCTTTGGCCAGCGTCATATGCTTGATATGATTGAATACCTGCGGTGTGCAGTTGAGGAAAATGAAAGAACGGACCCTGGCATTGACACGATCCCATAACTGTGCATGTGTCTCACGTTCCTTCCGAATCGAGGGTAACTCCCCTTCCTCTACCTTCGGCAGTGGAACCCCAACAACAATGAAATCAACAAGGTCATAAGACTCCAGAACAGATTCCATCATTACCTTCCAGATGTCGTAGTTATTCCCATCCAACTGACGGTCCACTGGGAACATAGGGAGTGTCGGGATCTTCACGTGCCTCTCAGCCATCTCAAGTAAATCTACCATTACGGGGATGTAACTGAAACGGGTGGGTGGGTGGCAAAAAAGAAGAACTTAAACCTGCAAGTGGCTGTCCAGCAAATCAGCCCGCCTTCCTCTTGCTTCTCCTCTTCCCGAACAGTCCACCCGAACAGTCCAAAACAGTCCACCAATCAGCAACAAAACAGCCCCCCTCTTGCTCACACAATTCCCAAGATCTATCAAGAGCCTAGAGCTCTGATACCATGTCAGAATATGCAACGGAGATGATGACAAAATCTGAGAACACGAGAGCAAGTGCATTGCAAAAAAATACAGCAATGGAGAAGGAGAGAGAGAGAGGCATGTAACTCTGCTCTATATACACAAGAAAATCCCGAAAATATGATACAACAAGTAGGGGGCCATGGGGCAATTTTATATGGCCCCATATGCGCAGTCGGCCTGCTGTAGAGACAGCCGACAACAGTAGAAAGTCCACAACCAGCATATGTCACCAGTCGGCCAACTTCTCAGGGTCGGCCCTTGTTGGTCATGACCACTCCCGGCTAGTTCAGGTGTGAACACAGCTTACTCGCGGCTGGACACGGGTTTTTTTCCCCGTGTGAACACACTTATGTGTGTTGGGCCCTAGGCCTTTTAGTACTCACTTGTACTTTCATTTTCATATCATTATTGAGTACATCTTTTCCAGCACTCTTGAGCTTCACTCGTTTTCTCTCTCTCTTGCAGCTCTGTGTGTGTGTCTCTGTGTAGGCTTCTCCCCCCATACCCAACATTGGTATCAGAGCTTGGCTAGGGTTAGCATTAGGGTTTGCCCCCCTTGCTACCCGTCAAAGCTTCAGCTTATTGTCCATACACTGAAGCGCCAGTAATGCTGCCTGTTGACTGTACCTACTGCTAGTCGACCAGTGCTTTGCGCCGTCCACGACTTGCAGTTGCTGCCCTGCCCTGCGCTGCACAACTGTACCAGCGTCGTTGACTGTACCAGCTACGCCGTACAAGCACCACCGCCGCCCGACTGTACCAGCCACCGTCGCCCTGTGTACTTGCCTGTACTGCGCCCGCCTTGTGTACCTGCTTGTATTACGTCGTCGACTGATGCTGCCCCATACACTCTGTCGCCGACTGTACTACTATACCTGTTGTCCTACGCAGCTGCTGTGTGGCACCTACACAGTCGCCTGTTGACCTGTGCACCCAATCGACTGAAGCAACTATACCTGCGGTACAAATCGTGTGCACTATTGTCCCTACCCGATTGAAGTTGCTCCAAACATTGAAATTGACTCAATTTTGCAAAAATGACTCGATTTTGCAGAAATTGGCACTATTTGCAGGCAATTTTGGGTATTGCAGGCACATTTGGTTGGCATTGGAGCATTTCTCCCAAATTTTTTGGGAGTTACAGCATTATTGCAGCATTACTACTTGCTTGAACACACTTGTGACCACCATGTCTAGGAATACTGGTGATTTATTTGGTATGCTTTCCTTGAGGATAAGTTGGATGGCCCCAACTATCCTATGTGGGCATACATGATGAAACATGTACTTGTTGCAAAGAATTTGTGGGTTTATGTATCAGGGGTTGATGTCAGGCCCATTGCTCCTGCACGAGCAGCAAGTACTTCAGGAACCATGGATGCAAGTGATGATGTATCTTCAGGTGGTGCTACATCTTTTGCACCTTTACCACCCACAGTAGAACAGCTCAAATGGGATGCCAAGGATGCTCAGGCACATGCTTTGATTGCCCTCTCATGCAGAAGGTAGGTTATACCGCACATTTGTTCATGCACCTCTTCAAAGGGTGCATGGGATGTACTTGCTTCTTTGTATCAGGTTCACAATGAGACCCATGTTGCCTATCTTCGCAAGAAGATTGAGTCTGAGCATATGGATGAGGGTGACTCAATGGACAAGTTCCTTACCTGCATCAAGGATTTGCGAGAGCAGCTCATCAATATTGATGAGGTCATTCCAAATGGTTCACTTGTATCTACAGTGCTTCAGGGTTTGCGAAAATCCTATCAGGGTTTTGCTACTACTCTTCGTCTACTCATGAAAGGTAATCCAAACTTGTATACCTTTGATGAGTTGGTGACTCTCTTACTGCAGAAGGAGTAGTCTCGTTCTAATAGGACCATTATGCTTTCTGCTGATCAAGCATTTGGTGCCTTTGATTGAAAAACAAAGGTAAATCTAGGGCTTCATCTAGTGGTAAACCTAAGGGCAAACCACATGCCCATTCAGATTCTACCTCGTCTAAAGAGGGTGACAACAAGAAAAAGAAGAGATGCAACTATTGTAGAAAACTTGGCCATCTTATTAAGGAATGTAGGAAGCGCAATGAGAGTGAAAAGAAAAAGAAGCAGCAAGGTTCGGCTGCTACTGTGGACACTAAAGAAGAGGCAAACTTTGCTCATGAGGGATATGCATTAGTGGTTACATGTAGTTTGCCTGCTTCTTGTATGTCTATCTCACCTGGAGATTGGTACTTTGACAGTGGTGCTTCTAAGCACATCACTTCTTGCAGAGATCTCTTTGCCAATTTGCAGGATTCACCTCTAGGTGGCATAGTTATGTGTGCCAATGATGCCTCTTACTCCATTAAAGGCATTGGCAATGTGGAGCTAACAGCATGTGATGGGGATAGCTTTACTCTTTGTGACACTTTATATGTACCAGGCATTAAGAAGAATCTAATTTCTGTTTCAGCCCTTGCATTATCTGGGTTTAAGGTTCAGTTTTCTGATCGTTGTTGCTCAGTGTATGACAGCAGAGATTCAACTTCTCTTATGCTTTCTGGGACATTATGCAGTGGCTTGTATAAGCTTGATATGTATGACAAGAGTACTTATTCTCATGATGCTATGATTGCCTCCACATCCCGTGTGATGAGTGACACTGAGTTATGGCATGCTCGGTTTGGTCACTTGAACTTCCCATCTCTTGTATGCTTGCAGAAGCAAGGTATGGTGCATGAGCTTCCTCCTATGTAGGTTCCCTTCAAGCATGTATGTGGGGAATGCATCCTTGGAAAGATGCACGGGAATTCCTTTCCTAAAGATGGGGCTATGAGGGCTGTCCGACCATTACAGCTTGTTCATAGTGATCTTTGTGGCCCCATGAGGGCTCCATCTTTTGGAGGACACTTGTACTTCATCACGTTCATTGATGACTACACTCGGTTTTGTTGGGTGTATAGTTTAAAAATGAAGTCAAGTGCCTTTGCAGCTTTCAAAGACTTCCGTCCCATGGCTGAAAATGCTTGTGGACATAAGCTTGTCACATTGCGTACAGATCGAGGGAGGGAATATTTGTCAAATGAGTTCACAGCTTACATGCAGTTACATGGTATTTCTCATCAGTGTACTACCCTCTATACTCCTCAGCAAAATGGAGTTGCAGAGAGACGTAATCGTACACTCATGAAGATGGCACGTTGCATGCTGAAAAGCAAGGATCTGCCCAGTAAGTTTTGGCTTGAGGCGATTATGAGTGCCAATTATGTGCTTAACCGTTGCCCCATTAAAGCCTTGAAATCTAAGACTGCCTATAAAGCATGGAATGGCAGGATTCCGGTGGTGACTCATATGAGAGTCTTTGGGTGTTTGGCATATGCATGTGCCCACACAACAGACACAAGCTTGATGCAAAGGCAATCAAATGCATTTTCATTGGTTATAGTACTGAGAGTAAAGGATACAGACTCTATGTGCCTAATACAGGCAAGATCATTGTGTCAAGAGATGTTATCTTTGACGAATATGCATCTCAACCACTTGTCTCATGTACCAAACAGCCGTTTATTGGGCCGGAAGATGTATTTGATACTTTGTTGCCTTTATTCAATTCAAATGTGGACAATGTAGAGCCAGTTTCAGCTCATTTACAGCCACCTATGCCTGCTGAAAACGAGCAAAATCAGCAGCTGAACTTGCCCCAAATTGATCCTGAATTGCCTCAAATTCATCAAGATACCTTGGGTGATGCATTGGAAGAGGAAGATGCAGATGCTAGGCAGTCAAAAATTGTTCCTAGATGGCTGGTTGACACTTTGCGTGATAGCAAACAGTCTACATTTATGCTAGGTCGTACACGTGCTGCTTCTCGCCATGCATCTTCACATTATGTGGATACAGCTCTTGTTGCAACGGTACTTGGGAGTTATGTGACTTGCCCCCGGGCGAGCGTGCTATTGGCACAAAATGGGTTTTCAAACTTAAGCGTAAGCCTGATGGTTCAGTTGATCGCCATAAGGCTCGCTTGGTCGCCAAAGGGTATGCCCAACGTGAGGGCATTGACTATGAGGAGACCTTTGCTCCCACTTCACGTATGACTACCATACGTACTGTTATTGCATTGGCTGCCCACAAGCAGTGGCATGTATATCAATTGGATGTTAAAACTGCTTTTTTGAATGGTGATTTGCAGGAGGAAGTTTATGTGTCTCAGCCTCCTGGCTTTGTTCAAAAAGGTGCAGAAAATAAAGTATGCAATTTACATAAAGCACTGTATGGTCTTAAACAGGCCCCTCGTGCTTGGTACCACAAAATTCACACATACTTGACTGCCAAAGGGTTTCAGAATAGTTCAGCTGAGAGTACACTTTATGTACGCCACATTGGGAACAATGTTCTCATCCTTATTCTTTATGTGGATGACATGCTCGTCACTGTGGCCCTGAAGAGGGTGATATTTCAGCTTTTAAAGCTGATTTGCAGCATGCATTTGATGTCACATACATGGGGCATTTACATTGCTATTTGGGCATACAGTTTATACCTTTTGAGGGTGGTATCATGTTATATCAGTGGAGATATGTTGAGCAGCTCCTTGAGCGTTTTCACATGACAGATTGTAAACCTGTTTCTACTCCTATGGAACCAGGTCTAAAACTGTCACTTGAGCATGCTGGTGAGCCTTTTGATGTTGCCACCTATCGGCAAGCTGTGAGATGCCTTATCTACTTACGCTCTACTCGTTTGGACATACAGTATGCTGTTTCCCGGTTGAGCACATTCATGCATTGTCCGAGCACTATGCATTGGCAAGCGTGTAAGCGTGTCTTTCGCTATCTCAAAGGCACTGCAAACTTTGCCTTGTTTTATGGCAGTTCTTCTACACTATGCTTGCTTGCATTTACAGACAGTGATTGGGCAGGTTGCTATGACACGCGAGTGTCAACCAGTGGTAATTGTTGTCTTCTTGGTGACTCATGCATCTCATGGCTCAGTAAGAAGCAGCCTACAGTGGCCACTTCTAGTTGTGAAGCTGAATACAGGGCAGCCTTTACAGCTACTGTGGAATGTGTTTGGCTACAACGCCTTCTAGCCGATCTTGGTGTTGGACAACAGTCCCCTACCACCATTTACACTGACAGTCAAAGTGCTTTGGCAGTTGCACGAAACCCAGTATTTCATGCCCGCACAAAGCATATTGAGGTTCACTATCACTATGTCAGGGAAAGGCTCCACGCAGGAGAGATTGACTTGGCTTATGTGTCTACACATGCCAATATAGCAGATGGGTTTACAAAGCCTCTTTCGAGGAAAAAGTTTGAAGCTTTCCGCAAAGCTTTAAGCTTACAGCCTCTTCCAGGGTAGTCTGCTACACCCTGTCCCCGTTCACACCATTCACTTGAGGGGGGTTTGTTGGTCATGACCACTCCCGGCTAGTTCAGGTGTGAACACAGCTTACTCACGGGCACTTTTTCCCTGTGACTGGACACAGGTTTTTTCCCCGTGTGAACACACTTATGTGTGTTGGGCACTTTGCCCTAGGCCTTTTAGTACTCACTTGTACTTTCATTTTCATATCATTATTGAGTACATCTTTTCCAGCACTCTTGAGCTTCACTCATTTTCTCTCTTGCAGCTGTGTGTGTGTGTGTCTGCGTGTACGCTTCTCCCCCCATACCCAACAGCCCTCACATGTGTGGAGTCGGCTAGCAACAAAGAGAATCACGACCAAAAGGCTAACACCTAGACCACTCAGGACAGCCTCCCACAACTGAAAAAATAGAGAAAAAATAGGGAAAAATACGGAGAGTGGGGAAAAATGAGAAAACACCTAATCCGGGAGGGCACACCCACAACAGAGGCCCTAGTGTATATGTACAGACAGGAGATGACTGCTAACACGTTCCACATCCAAGAGCTGAGAGGGGGTGTTAGCAATCATCTCTTGTCTGTACCATATTACTCTGTAGGGAGTGAGGGCCTCTGTTAGCAGTCATCTCCTGTATGTACCATATTACTCTGTAGGGAGTGAGGACCTCTATTGTGGCTGTGCCCGCCCACTTAGGAGTAGTCTCCATTTTTCCTCATTTTCCATGTTTTTTCCCCAGTTTTGCTAGTCGTTGGGAGGGCTCTCTATGCTAGCCAACTATTGTGATTCTGGCCGACCTAATCTGGTCCTGGCCAACCCCTTTTTCTGTTGGGCGACTCCCATGTTTGCTGGGCGACTGGATTTATTCCAATCGTGGACTTCTCAGGGGCTGTCGGCTGTTTTGTGGCTCGCTGACCAGCAGCCCAGGGTGGTATAAATACCACCCTTGCCCCCCTACTTGTCATTGTACCGGATCTTGTGTATATAGCAGAGTTTATACAGGTTCTCTCTCTCTACACTTATGTGTTTTCTTCAGTTCATCTCTTTTCCGCTGTGCATTCCGACAATCTTACCATCCACTGGATGCTCTCACTTCTTTAAGTAGCCCAATTGGGTTACCAGCCTGATGCTCTGATACCATTAAATGCCAGTCAGCTATACTGAAACCCATGTCGGCTGCTTTAATTGCCCTGTCGGCTACTGGTATTACCCACGACTGCTAGTCGACTGTAGGGTTGGTCGGGTGCTGGCCGACTGGTTGTCTTGGCCTGGCTGACTAGTCACCTAAGCCACCAAAGGGGCTGGCCGACTGCATGGCAAGGGGTTGGGTACCCTTTGCAAGGCTAGCCCATGTTGGGCTGCCTTGGGGCTGGCCTTAGGGCTGGCCCCTTCTATGTGCAATGATCCTAAACATGCCTACACATGCAGCTATAGCTATGCAAGACAACTACACGCTCCTGTATGATGAATTCTCCGAGTGGGTTAAGAGGACTGCCGACCTCTAAGGCTCAGAGAATGACCTACGTAGCTCGTGCCTGACTGTCTTTGGATTGAGGGCTCACAATGGGGTCACGGGCGTATGACAAATATTCCTAAAAAGGTGCTACTTCCGTACAAATGCTGCATTGGTGATCATGCTGGTGTGTCACTGTGTACCCCAATGCAAGGGTGCATGTGACAATGTGTTCGCTGGAAGGTACGAACTCAATCATGAAAAATGTGAAAGTACGAGTACTAATAGTCCGAGGGAAAAGTACCCAACACACTAGAGTGTGTTCACACGGGGAAAAATCCCCTGTTAGCATAAGGTAAAAAGTGCCCATATGTAAGACTGTTCACACCAAGACTTCTCGGAGGCTAACAGATTGTGATTTGTTGTGCATGGCAACCAAGTCAGACTCCTTGATCATATAGTCAACAGTTGTGAGTCATGACTAGATCGGGAGATGGCTTGATCATGGTTTCCCCGATTGCAATCCGATCAAGAGTGACTTGTCTTTTCAAGGACTTGGGAGCTCTCTAAGCTAAGGGCAATTGATTAGAAGTAGAGGGGATGTCACAAATCTTCTAATTGATTACATGTGTACATATGTCAATCATGGATTATGACGTGTGTACATGTTTACCTTGGATTGAAGTTTTAGGCACAGTGTCCTTGAGACTTTGGCCTCACATGTGCATGGATCATATGGGTGGTGTCCATGTAGAGTCCAAGGACATGATAGGATAATTTGGACATGTGTATGGATCTGTGGGTGGTGCCCATGAGGAGTCCAATGACATAAAGGATGATTCGAACATGCGTATGGATCTTTGGGTGGTGCCCAAGGACATGATAGGATCATTCGGACATGTGAATGGATCTTTGGGTGGTGCCCATCAGGAGTCCACAAGGAGACATGAATACGAGACTCATTGACAATGGTGACTTATTGAGAGTGGTGACTCTTTTGAGTGTCTCAAGATTTATGGGCGCGACTTAGGCGCGCCCCTATGGATACTCCTCCCTACACATGTGGTGTACTCTGAAGGCTAGAAAGGATTTATGGTGTACATGATGAAAGATGGGGATTTTCCGAAACAAACCAAGGCCAAACAAGTTATATATACCTAGATGAATCCAGGAACATGCCCAAATTCACCTTTTAGGGACGTGCATGTTATATACTCATGGTAGTCAACCCACAAGACTATATAACTATCAACTCCATTATGCATAGTATGGACTAGATACTACAACATCCCCGCTAACGTCATCACTGCCCAATAGTGGGTGTAGAACTCTGTATCAAGATATGCTCTCACACACGCACTCCACACACACACACACACACATAAGAGCATATATTCACACAAAGGCCATCGTACTGAGTTTCTGCCAAACAAGTTATATGTTGTTCACACAAGTTGGACTATATTTTTAAAACATGTGGACACTTGAGGGCTGTTACTTGGCTGATTATGCATGTGTGGCCACCAAACAGCTCGTTTTTGTATGAAGAGCTGTTTTTGACATGTGAAGGACAGATATAGCATAGCTATTCTTGCACAAGACCTGTTTTTGGGTTGCACACTAGCAAGCTGGGGGCTGATTTTTGTGGTTAACATCATATGTGGGCACATCTAAGCTGGCCGACCTAGTTTTGAGTCCATTATTGGTCGACATGTTACAAGTTGTTTAGGAGCTGTTAAAGTTGTTTTCATCAATTTTTGAGCTGCTAAAGCCATACGGATAGGTATACGGAGTGCTATACAGCCATCCATATGAACTATACAAACATGTGCACACGCTACATGCATCCCCATAAAGACTGTTCAAGCTATTTTTTTAGGTCTCTGGGAGCTGAAATCTGCTTAAAACAAGTTGGTCAACCCTGTTTTGGATATCAAAATCAGGTCAAAGTTATCCAGAGTGATCAATGCTGATCAAAACATTACATACTTACAGGGCACTCATTCCCTTGGCTTATTCTATGCTAAGGGAGGTGATGTTCAACTACATGCTTTTGCTAGATGTTATAGCACACGAGTGTCCACTAGTGGCTAAAATAGCCAACAATGGCCACTTTGAGCTGTGAAGACGCCTTTTGGTAGATCTTGGTGTTGGACGACAATCCTCAAGGCTCATTGCAAGAGAGATTAGCCTGGCTTATGTCTCTACACACGACAATGTGGCAGCTATGTTCACAAAAGCTCTTTCACGAGAGAAGTTTGAAGCTTTGGGCTCATTGCCATTTGGGGATTGATCAACCACATGATCCTTGTACATTTTCACACCACCACGACAAGGGAGATTTGTAGCATATATATGGTAATGATGTGTGGACGTAGACTAATAATGGACCGGAGCACTTTTTTCCTCCTTAGGAAGTTTTTTCCCCCGAGCATATGTACGCGCTCTTATGAGTGTGTAAGGGACCTTACCATGTCACTTCACTTGTACTTCACTCATTCTCATCAATCTACTTGAGTGTTGTGCTTCCATCTATCTCTCCTTGCTTGCTACATCTGTGTGTTGCTACATTGATCTCCACTAGTAATGGCTTTCCCTTTTATAAAAAAATCTTCTAGAGAGGCATACATCCTGAAAAATACCTTTGTTGAACCTAGAATCTCCTTCTCATTGTAGAAGCCTCGAAACTTCTGCTTGAAGCTTGCAATTATCTGCAATGCCCTACAAGGCTTGATTTTTACATACTTAACACAAACATGGCAAAACTTTGCAGGCACTTGGAACAAAAGAAATGGAAAAGTCAAGTAAAAATAAAGAATCCAATACCAAAAAGCAGATAAGAAGGGCAGCGACTCAATGAAATGGCTTAGACAGCTTTGTAACTCCAACTTCCCTGCATACCTGAAAGCACACACGCTCTCTTGAAGTTCTGTATCAAAGGGTCTTTACACACAGACTTCCGGCTCACCATTGGAAGGTGGAGGGAGCCATGGGTTGGTTTGGTGTGCGTGTGTGTGGGGGGGCTTTGTCTGTAAAGACCCCAATTTCCTCTTGTTTGTAAAACAGTGTTTCTTATTAAACAAACTGTTATGCACAAACTCAAAATTCTGATAATGTAGCTTCTCTTACAAAGTCTTGAGGGGAGAAAAATGAGTGACCACCAAGTGTGATATCGAACAGGCAGCCAGCAATAAAGCACTTCCAGAGAAGCCAGTCAATTTGAGAAAATGAACATGAAATGCTGCAACCTGTATCATACAAAAACATCACATTCACTATACAACTTTTTATGATTACAAAATGCAAACAATACGCCCCAACCATTACTCTTTTCTATTATCTCACATGACCTCTAGCTTTCAGTTGTTCAAATGCAAGCCTGATTTTGACCCTACTGGACACAACAAAACATTTACCTATGTGCCTTTTGATAACAATGCTCTGCTAATTCCCAAACCATCCTTGTGCTTTAGGAATATCCAAATCTCCCAAGGAACATGTGCTTTAGAATCATGAGAACAATGACAAACACCAGCATGAAGCTGTGTACCAAGTGCAGCTTCCTTACAACAGCCACTTGTATGCCCAAAAAAAGACTAATAGAACTAAAATAGAGCAATCTCTTATAATATTCCCCCAAAACTGAAACTTACCTGGCAACCCAACTACCTGATACACACACACACACACACACACAATGTACATATATATATGTATATACGTATATATGTATATATATGATAGAGCGGTGCTGCTGGAAGTGGTGATGAAGTAAGCACTGGTGAGGGTAATCCCGGAGTCAAAGTAGGACTCGTAGAGGGACTGGGAGCTACAGAAGCTGATGCAACAGGAACAGGTGACTCTGAAGGAGCACCTGGCACCGGAGTTGTAGCAAGGGGAGGAGGAGGAGTTGGACGTGGAAGAGGTAAAAGATCACTAGCATTTACCAGGAATGGATCATCCAAAAAGTCGGAAGATGCATCAGGTGGAGAGGAATCGATGCCAAACAAGCTCTCATCAAACCGAGCATCACGGGAAATGATGATGTCATCAACCTCCAGATCCCAAAAGCGGTACCCTTTGGATCTCAGACTGTAGCCTGTGAAGATCATCCTCTTTGACTTCGGTGCAAGTGTGGTCCTTTTCTTATCTGGGACATGCACAAAAGCAACACAACCGAAAACACGAAGATGAGAAACAGAAGGCTTGTGGCCTGTAAAAGCCTCCTCCGGTGTCATCCCCTCAACCGCTTTTTTGAGAGAGCGGTTAATGAGATAAACTGAGGTAGCCACAACTTCACCCTAGAAAGCAAGAGGGAGACTTGCATGATGCAACAAAGCACGAGCCATCTCTTTGACGGTCCGGTTCTTTCGGTCCACAACTCCATTCTGCTGAGGAGTGTAAGGAACTATAGTCTGTTGGTGTAAGGAACTATAGTCTGTTGGTGAATGCCCTTCGAAGCAATGAAGTCATCAAATGGTACAAACTCGCCACCATTATCAGTCCAGAAGAATGAAACTCTACCCCCAGACCGATTTTCCACCATCACAATCCAAGTCCTGAAACTAGCAAAAGCATCTGACTTGCGAGCCAGAAAACATACCCAGACTTTGCGAGTGAAATCATCCACAAGAAGAAGAAAATATTGAGCCCCGCCAAGAGACTCAACCTCCATAGGTCTTGCAAGATCTGCATGTATAAGCTCCAGTCTTCGGGTTGCTCGATGAGTGGCCTCCTCTAGAAATGCATCTCGATGATGCTTGCCCATCATGCAAGATGAGCAGATGTGTGAGAGAGACCTGAGCTGAGGTAGTCCGCTGACAACCTGCTTAGAATGGAACTTTTGTAAGGCAGCAATGGGTACATGACCGAAGCGAGAATGCCACAAAGAAGTATCTGCCTCAGAAACCAAAGCCATCAAGGGGGAGAAAAGCTGATGAATATGGGAATCAGTGTGAGGGATCTAGGAAGAAAAATTGGTGATCTTGTAGAGACCCCCATCATGGACTCCATTGGCAACAACCGAGAGAGCCTTCCTGTCAATTACTTCGATGACTTCATCATCAAAGTACACACCAAGTCCCTTCTGAGAAGCTTTGTATACTGAAAACATATTTTTGGAAATCCGTGGTACATGTAGAGCATCATGTAAGGTGGCAGAAAAACCCAAAGAAACATTACCAACACTAGTGACACGAAGCAAAGAGTTGTCGCTGATACGAACTGAAGAAGAGAGAGTCTTGTAGTCCTTGAAGATATGGGCCTGATTGGTCATGTGGGCAGAAGCACCACTATCACCAACCCATTCCACCGCTTTAGGTGTGTCACTAACCTCTTCAAGAGAAGTCATATCTGTGATCACGAGGAATGAATCCTATGAAGAAGTGGATGAATCTATGACTGCCATGTTTGCAACTTTGGCAGATCCCTCCCTCTGAAACTTTGTATTTATCTTTGGTGTTGTCCTTGGCAGATGCTTTAGAAGCATCCTGGGCTTTATACTTGGCTTTGGCTGCTCGAGAATCATCACGACGAGCAAAGCAGCAAGCCTCAGTATGACCTGACCTGCCACAATAATCACATTCATTGCTTTTGTCCTTGGATTCCTTAGAATCCAGTTTACCCTTGCCTTTGCCTTTGTTTTTATTATTGTTGTTGTTGGAGTTCCCTTTTCCGCCTTTGCATTTGCCCTTGTTAGAGGCAACAAAGGCAAGCTCTGACTTGCCTTTTCCACGAAGCATGCACTTGTTGTGGACGTAGTTTTTTTCATACTCCTATGGAAAATATTCCATACTTCCATACCTGTATGCGTATGGTCACGTATGGAAAAACTTTTCATACTCCAGCCAAAAAAGAAAATGGTTTGCATCTTTTCTAGACATAGAGATTAATTGTCAATGTGTGAAAGTCATGACGGATGAAACATGGTCAAATTGTGAAAACCATGATAGATCATCTATCATGGCTTCCACATATTTGAAGTCTCATGGTTCACTTCTTTGAAAATGGCATGTCTAGCCTTTAATTTAAGAACCAAGTATGAAATCCCACATATGGAATTTCTCCAAGGTTTAAACCATACTAATTTCATAGTTCCAGACTCATACACGTATGTGGTATGGTTGCCGTATGAAAAAACTATGCCTACAGGTGACAGGTTTTGGCATTTGCTCACACCACACTCCCTAGTCCCTACTTATGTAACATGTTACATGATACATCATTGATCATACATGTATGATATACAAGTTACAGTAATATAAATATAAAGTCCGGAGTTTGGATTCTGGCTCTACATTATTTATGTTTTTTCTAATCCCAAATTTATGAAGGCAACCTAGGGCTGTAGGAGTGTACCTTTTTGTACCATCAGAAATATACTGAATTTCTAGCATCTCTCTCTCTCTCCAAATCACTCAGGCCCCCAAGGCAGCAACATAACTCTCTCTCTCTCTCTCTCCTCCCTGCCTGTGGGAAGGACTGCAGAGTGATTTGGAGGAATGGCCCCGAGTCTCCAAGAGAAACTCGAGGCCCTCGATGGCAATGAAGGCACTAATCAAGGAGAACAAGAAGACATCCGATTCCAACCTCAATGAGGTGGAAAACAAACTACACAGGCATATCATAGCTCTCGAAGCACGGGTCACGAACCTCGAACAAGAGAACACGGCACTCAAGGAGGAGGTGAGTGCATTGAAAGTGGAAATGGTAGCCATCAAGAATGCTGAGAAGGAAGAAGGGGAGATCAATGACAACACTCTCACGGCCATCAAAGAAGAGATCTCCAAGGAGATCACAAAGGACATGGAGGGAAAGCTCGAAGCCAAGCAGTCAGGATGGGTCGAGGTGGTGAAGAAGAACATCCGTAAAGAAGTGAGGGAGGAAACTCAAAGGGAAGAAAACCAAATCATTCACACCACCATTGAGGAGGAGAAGATGAGGCATGCCCGCCGCCTCAACATTCAAGTCACAAGTATAGTCGAGACACCCGACTCCACTCCCGAGAAAGATGGACAGCTTCTATGCATGAAGCTCGGCTACAAGGAAGAGCACCCTCTCCCCTTCACCAAAGCATGGAGAGCCGGGAAAGACTCAACACGCAAGCGAGCCCTCATCCTACACTTTGCAGGAGAGACGGAGAGGGTCACCTTCATGAGGAAGAGGGTCATACTACGGGGTTTAGAGGGAGCTCCTATTTTCTTGGATGATGATCTCACGAGGATGCAGCTTGAGCATAGGAGAACTTGCATGCCACGAGTCTTACACGCGAGGAGAGAAGGCAAGAAGGCCTTCTATCGAGATGGTCGGGTCATCATTGATGGCCGGCCCATGGATTAGCGGTTTGGGGCCTATGGGACACAGACCAGGCCACTGACAGAGGTACACATAGCAGTATGGAACTGTAATGGTTCACTATGGGTGCAGCCTGGACGACTGGAGCATGTTATGGTAGGGAGAGACATCATACTTCTGACAGAGACACATCAGAGCCCAGAGAGAGGGCTACCTCGAGTAGAGGGATTCCAGTGGGAGTCAGCATACAGGAGGACCACACGCCAGGGTACCTCGAGAGGGTCGGGGGGAGTAGCAGTCCTATTCAGACGGGAGCTACAGGGGAGACTGAGAGTGGTAGCACAGGATCCAGAGGCCAGATACATGTGGATCAGCTTACAGCTCTCACAGGACAGGATTATATACATAGCTCGATGTTACTTTTCTCCGTCAGGATCCTCCTATGTCATTACAGAGGACATGCCATAGGAGGAGGAGACAGGAGCCTCGCCATACACTTGTCTGTCAGAGGAGATTATGCATTATTCTACACTAGGGGAAGTATTTCTTACGGGCGACTTCAATGCCCACACACAGAGCAGCCAGTGTGAGGTGTATGACTATGATGACATGGAGATCCTCCACCCTATGGATCCAGAGGAGATAGGGGCTAGTCGGGCATCAGAGGACACTGGACCAGACAGAGGACATTATGGGGACCACTTACTAGAGTTGGGAGCCAGGCATCGTCTCGTTATTTATAACGGGATGCTACAGTGGCCGGGATCAGGAGGGCTGACATGCTTCCCACATGGGGGTCATACACGGACCGGAGGCACAGTAGTAGACTACATTATGGGGTCTTTGGAGGCATCACAGCTTGTCACCTCATTCTCCATTCCACCTCGTCCTATTGGGGCAGATCATACATACTTGGCATTTTCACTAGCCGGATCACCAGTATCACCAGCCCCCCACATACCGACGCCACACACTACCATCTACTTCACACATGACATGGCAGACATATACACTGGCAGAGTAGAGGATGGGCTCCTACTCATGGATCCCCTGGCATCTATGGATACCATTACAGCCCAGCTCGCATCACTCCTACACACGGTTGCATTACAGAGCTTCCCACATCGTGTACACTCAGGAGAGCCTGCGAGACCTGGGACTATGCCCCAGAACAGATGGTATGATGACGAGTGCAGAGCCCTATACTCACGGCTCCGCATACAGAGAGCCTTGGGAGCCATCACAGAGCAGGAGTCGAGGAGAGAGATGAGGAGACTTACTCGCCGCAAAAGGCGGGCCTTCGCAGAGATACAGGAGCTAGAGATCTTTCATTTCTTCATGAGTAGAGATAGCCCTGTCTCATGGCGGCACTTCAGAGAGCCCCAGACCCCGACACCTATTGCAGACCCATAGACATGGCACACATATGCAGAGGGTCTATACCATGCCCCACAGCAGCCACCTATACCTCAGCCACAGGAGCCTCGACCTACCACAGCTAGCTTCTTTACCCACTCGATGGTACAGGAAGCTATCCGCCGCCTACAGCATGGACGGGCCGCCGACCATATGGGCCTGCAGGGTGAGCATCTCATATATGCAGTAGATTCTTTAGCTCCTTTTCTTGCACACCTGTTTAACAGGGCACTAGCAGAGGGTTTGCCTGCGGAGTGGACGATGCACACCATTGTGCCGATTCACAAAACAGGGGATATGCTCGATCCGAGCAACTACAGGACGGTTATGGTTGGCCACGTGCTGGCCAAACTCTATGGTGCAGTGCTGGAGCAAGAGCTTAGCTTATATGCTGAGCGAGCAGGTTTATGCTCATCAGGGCAGGCAGGCTTCAGGAGGGCTTTCTCTACCACTGACACTTTGAGATGTATGATTGATCAGGCCAGAGTGAGGAAGAGAAAGCTCTATTGCTGCTTTGTGGATTTCCGCAAGGCATTTGACACAGTACCACGAGAGAGGCTCTTTCAGCGCCTGCAGTCTCTTGGCATACCAACAGATATGACATGGGGCATCTATGCATTATATGAGCAGGTTTTTGGGCGAGTCAGATGTCCAGGAGGTATGTCCGAGACTATTGCTAGCACCATTGGTGTGAAGCAAGGATGCCCACTTTCCCCCACGCTATTTGGGTTATACATTGATGAGGTGGCTGACTTCATTACACGGGGAGGCGGAGATGGAGTTGATTTAGCAGGTACCTCAGTACATATTATGCTCTATGCTGATGATATTGTATTAGTGTCTGAGTCCCCAGGTGGTCTACAGCAGCATCTACATGCACTCGATGATTTCTGCACACAGAGGGGTCTTACTGTGAACCTTGGGAAAACCAAGGTTATGGTCTTTCATACATCGAGACAGGGCAGGAGTCAGCTGACATTCACTCTCGCAGGATGCCAGGTGGAGGTGGTGACATCATACGTGTACCTAGGGGTTACCTTCACTGCAGCAGCCACACGCTTTACCATGGGTTCAGCAGCCAGAGCTAGATTGACACGGGGATATGCAGCATTGGCTATGCTAGAGAGACAGTGCCACCAGGCGCATTTTCAGGAGCTTCGGACGAAGGGGTGGCTATTTGACACATTAGTCACACCGGCATTGATGTATGGAGCAACAGTATGGGCGCCAGGCCTTGCTACCCATTGGTGGACACAGATAGAGAGACCACAGGCCCTCATGATGGCACGCATGATACGCAGCAAACCGTCAGTACCTCATGACATTATCCGAGCAGAGTTTGCTGCGCCTCCTATGATGGTAGAGGCCATATTCCAGACTATATGCCTGCTAGACAGATTCAGAGAGATGCCACAGGACAGATTATCATACAGAGCTTTTCAGGCATCTAGACAGTTGGCTGAGGCAGGAGACAGAGGATCATGGTATGCACAGGTCACACATTGGTTCTCACAGCATGGCCTAGACATGGATCATCTACCACCATTCCAGTATGACAGGGATGCACCACATATCCGTCTCTCTCATAGTGAGAGGAACAGAGTATTGAGACAGGATCTATGGCAGCTCTATACACGAGAGACATGGATATCGCCTACACAGCCTCTTCCACCGAAGATGCTATACTACAGAGATCACTTCATGAGTATCACTGATGATGGATTTATAGAGAGGCCTAGATACATGGAGGGCTTTTTACCACACGGCTCCCGAGTGGCTAT
This sequence comes from Cibotium barometz, assembly GCF_041138505.1. Lineage (NCBI taxonomy): Eukaryota > Viridiplantae > Streptophyta > Polypodiopsida > Cyatheales > Cibotiaceae > Cibotium > Cibotium barometz. The sequence continues at coordinate 24,866,120 of NC_141094.1, read as the reverse complement.
TGGTCAGCTCAGAGTTTCATCACACCGATTGGAGATTGAGACTGGCAGAGCAGCACGGATCCCCCGAGAGGAGAGGGTATGCAGATTATGCAGAGAGGAGGTGGAGAGTGATCAGCATTATGTATGCAGATGCAGAGCATATACAGCCATCAGAGAGAGATATCCCATTTTATTCAGAGAGCCACATTCCCTACGCCAGATCTTTGAGGCAGCAGACCAGCGCATACTGGGGAGATACATTCTAGACATACAGCGCCACAGAGAGACATTATTACAGGCTCAGACAGCTCCAGAGGGGGGGCGACAAACACAGATTACTACATTTTTTCAGAGATCCATACCCCTCCCAGCCCCTACACGGCAGGGAATTACTCTCCAGAGAGCAGAGACACTTAGAGCCCGCAGGAGACAGAGGACACCTGGCTTTCGGACACCACGCCTATACCAGAGAGAGATGACAGAGATCAGAGCTCAGTTTCACAGAGAGGGTGCAGAGCGACTGGCTCGCTTCAGAGCACAACCAGGCATGTTCTTCAGGGAGCTGTGGACACCCCCTTCACTGATGTATACCATTTTATACCCCCAGTATGGTACAGGATGGAGCTAGCTAGGTTGCATATCATGATTGTATACTCCATGCATATAGCTTTGCATTCTCCTAGTAGTAGAGCTCCATCCCCTGCACACCCAGATTCAGCTTTTTTATTCAGTACTTTTTCATTTTGTTGGGATGACAAAGGATACCCCATACAGGTACTCCGATTTGTCTCATAGGCCGAGTTCGGTCTTTTGGAAGACGTTAATAAAATCTTTCTCTCTCTCTCTCTCTCTCTCTCTCTCTCTCTCTCTCTCTCTCTCTCTCTCTCTCTCTCTCTCTTCTGTCTTCATTTTTGCATCAACATGTTCTCAGTGGTGTTTAGGGCTGAAAGAAGACTCCCAGAGCTTCCGCGTGTTACAAGAATCAACAGAAGAAGGAGCAGCAATAGAGAAACCTCATGAAGCCATGTCCTCTAACAAGAAACCTTCTCTGAAGAAAGGGGCTGAAAAAATCAGCAAGTCCTCCTCTCAGGATGTGCACAGCAAGAAGAAAGGGAGAGGGAGTGTGGGAAATTGAAAGAAGAGAAAGAAGGAAGATCTCTCCAAGATGTAGATCCCTGTCCTCGGCACCTAGAAGAGGGCTTTAGTAATCCAGCCAGCATAAAAATCAGCAATCTTTGCTGAAAATTCAGAAATACAACAGTCCCAAGTGTCAAATGAAGAAAACGCAGCAATCTTGAGGAAGCCTCTGCTCCCGGAAGAAAACGCAGCACCTTCTATGCTGAAATCTGCAGAAAACGCAGCAAACTGTCGAAGTCCCTGCTACAAAACAGAAAACGCAGCTCTCTTCTGCTCAAAGGTCAGCGTTTTTCTCTGATACCATGAAAGAAAGTGAAGCAAATAGAAAACACAGATGTAGGCCCAGGTACAAGACTTGTAAATGCTGGAAACTGATGTTTATTGCTGAAAACTGAGCACGAGGGAAGCCCATAGGTGCTGTACAATGGTAAGAAGCAGTAGCAACTGCTAATGACCTCAAGTGAATGCTGAAAAATGAGATGAACTGGGGGAAAGGGGGGTCAGCCCTTATATACTCCCCAATATGCTGGTCAGCCAGCCATACGGCCAACTGTGGCAGGCCGACAACAGCACAGTAGCATAAAATGCTACATAAAGGCTGAAAATTACCTTTAAAATGGTAGAAAAATGCTGAATAATATTTGCTAAGATATGCCAATGCAAGGCCTCATAAATGGCCAATACAAGCATGAAAATGGTGATGTGTAGACCATCTGGAAATGATATAATCCAACAAATTCTACTTCCATCTTTGAGGACAATATGCAATACCGGAGGCTTGTGGGTTCTCTTATTCACTTGACTTACACCAAGCCCGACATTTCTTACAGTGTTAGTGTTATCGGTCAGTTCTCTTCCACTCCTCCACATTCTCATCGGCAAGCCACTCTCAAGGTTCTTCGATACTTATCTGGTACCTTGGACTATGGTCTCTCTTTCAAAGAAGGCAATGAGCTTGTTGGATACTCTGACGCTGATTGGGAATGATGAGGATACCAAGCGGTCCACTTTTGGTTATTGCTTCACTTTAGGTTCCAGCCTCATTTCCTGGCAATCCAAGGAGAAGGGTACAATCTCAATTTCTTCTATTGAGGCTTATTACCAGGCCTATTTGGATACTTGTTGTGAGCTATTATGGTTGATGCACATGCTGAGTAATCTTGATGTTCGTTCGAGCTCCTCTATTCGCATTCTTACAAACAACCAAAGTGCCTTGGCGTTGGCTCGAACTTCATCTTTTCATGGTAGGACCAAACATATTGAGGTCTATTTTCACTTTGTTCGTGAGTTGGTCATTGACAGCATCATTTCTCGGGAGTATTCTCTCAGGACAACCTAGCTGACCTCTTCACTAAACCTCTTCTTCGAGATTCTCTTGACCAATATGGAAGTCAATCCATCATGCTAGAGGTGTTGGACTGTGTTCATCTCTAGCATTCATCCCATTTATTGCAGCATATTTATATGATGTATTTTACTTAGTCATTGGTATTTTTTCCCACATTTTTAGGCACTTTTCCCAGTCGTAGGTATTTTCACCAATCGCGGGTTTCTTCTATTGGGCCGACTTGGCTATTTGTGTTGTATATAAGAACAGGCCTTTGCCATTTAATCCATTCATCATTTTACTCAAGTGTTGGATCATTGTTGGTTGCTACTAGTCTCTCCTTTGCTTCCGCTTGTTGCCTTCAACCATCATAGTTTGCAACAATAGAGCCTGCTCAAATGAAGAGAGAGGACTCCAATTTATAATTAAGGAGCTCTCATAAACTAGAATGGCAAGTAAAAGCTATAATGACAAGTGGAGAGCTGAAGTTGCAAGTGTGAGGCCACTTGTCTCACTTTGATCCATTCTCCTACCATTCGTCCCAATTTAAGAGATGGTCCTCCCCATAAACTTCATCTCTAAAAATATCTGGACTCATAAACATTCTGGTGCTTCAGCAAGTCCTCCCATTTGCTTAGGTTCCAGACGTAATGATGCGAATGGAATTTCCCTTGGGGGTTGGCCAAAAAAAGTAATCCTCCTAGATTTTAGGAGTGTGTTCCTTTATGTTCCGCCTTAATAGAAATGTATGTGAGCACTATGTAGAACCATGTTTCAAAGCTAGATCTCTCCAAAATCTCGAGAGCTCGCCATATATGCTTTTCACTTGACACTTGAGCTCCAATGCGCATTTCTATGAAAGCATGTCAGGCACCTAGACCAAGCTTCAAACCTCGATCTTTTGTACTCAATAATCTCCCATTCCCAAAGCTTGTACATTAATGCATATCTGTGTTGGGAATCAAGCTCTTACCTACATGTGTGCCCACTCATAAAAGTGTGGCAGTATGTTTCTGTGTAAAGCTATTAAGCCTAGTCCTCTATATGAACGGCTATTAAGCTTGAATACGTGTGCATGTGTGAACATCCTCTAGCAATGTCACGTGCATCCCGCACGTGGATGCCACGTGGACATATCTAAACAATAGGAACAGGATGTAGAGTGGAAACTGGTCCCATGTGAGCCCTAGTCCAGGACAAGTTCGCCAAGGTTCCACTCTAAGCGTCCAAGATACACACGAGGCACACATACGCGGATTCCGAGAAATTTGGTACACAATGGAAACGCGCATTGAATGCCACAGGACCATGCCACTTTTTGATACGTGATGTGATGGTTGGCTTTTCACAAAGACCACCTTTGTGTCATGAAGTTGTTCAAGAAAGCTCTTCTCCATGATACCCATGACGCCATCATTGGTGGTCACAAGGGCATGAATTCAACTTTGGAGAAGCTAGAAAGGCAATATTATTGGCCAAGAATGAGGCACGATGTGTTCACTCATGTGCAACACTATGATGTTTGTCAGAAAGTGAAAGCTCCTCGTGGGAAGAAGATAGGGTTGTTACATCCTTCACCCGTTCTCGAAGGACCTTTCGAAGATATATTGATGGATTTTGTCACAAATCTGCCTCCCAATCCAGGTAAGTGTAATACTTAGAGCTTAACTATTGTTGGTAGATTTAGCAAATTTTATTATGGTTATTCCATGCAGGACCAATGTGACCACCAAAGATGTCACCCACTTGTTCATTCGGCATTGGTACCCGATTGGTGGGATTCCTAGGTCCATAGTGTCAGACCAAGATGCCAAGTTTACCAGTCATTCTGGAGGGCTTTGTTAGATAATTTTGGTACCAAACTGAACTTTTCCAATGCGTTTCACCCATAGACCGATGGCCAAACAAAAATCTACAAGCAGTTGGCGTTCAATGTGGTAAAGTGTTATGTCCACGATCAACAAGGTGAGTGGGAATCATATTTGCCTTTAGTTCAAGCAGTCTTGAATGATTCATTTTCTTTAGCTATTGGCATGACTCTTTATGAAGCAACATTTGGACCATTCCAGTCACTATTGACCAGAACTTCGTCTTCAGTATTTGAAGCGAACACATTGACAAAGTCTTACAAGAGATCTTGGAATCGATCAAAGACGCGTTGGCTAAAAGCACAAGAGGCCTACACTCGACATGCCAATAAAGACTGAAGGGATGTGAAGTTTTCAGAAGGAGATTGGGTTTATCTTCAGATTATGAAGCAACAACTGAAACATGTTGGCAAACGTTACCCAAAGTTATCGTTCAGAAGCTTCAAACCTTTTCCTATCTAGACATAGTTGATGAAGCTAAAGTGATGGTTCCTGAGGTGTCAATGAAGTTGAAGCTACCTCCGAGCTCAACTATGCACAATGTGTTTCATGTCAATTGGCTAAAACCATATGCAGGTCCAATCCCTTCAAAGATTAAAGACAAAGCGGAACAAGACATAGTTGATGAAGCTGAAGTGATGGTTCCTGAACACATCCTTTTGCACTGCTTCAAGCACGGCTCCAGCCGAAGACAAAGACAGTTCCTCACGAAGTTTTAAGACTGAGGGACTCACGAAGCGGTTTGGCTTGTCAAAGAATTCTTCAAAGGCTATCCGACTTTATTGACAAACCACTATCCGGAGGCTATGCAGCTTCTGTCAAGTTAAGCATGTCAAGTTAAGCAGAAGAGGATGTCACGTGCATCCTGGACTTGGATGCCATGTGGACATATGTGAATAGCAAGTGTAGGACCTAGAGTGAAAATTGGTCCCATGTGAGCCCCAATCCGGGACGAGTCAGTCAGGGTTCCTCTAAGCGTCCAAGGTTAGGTGTACAAGTCCTGTACATGGTCTTGGTCAAGTGTGCATTGTCCTACACATGAAACAGTACCAGACCATACTGTGAGTCTCCCTCTAGAATGATGTCACGTGTTCTGAGTGTTTGGTTTGCAACCGGACACCAAGCATCTATAGAAGCATGTAGTTGCATGTAGAATGGGGGGAAACCCTTAGGGCTACCCCAAAAAGGGGTATTGTATCCCTTGAATGGGCAAGGGGTAGCCACCCCAAGGGCCCAAGAGGCCGATGGCCTTGCCCACCAGCCTTCGAAGGTTGTGACCCAATCGGCCATCCCAAGGATTTGCTTTGGCAAGCTATCGGCCAGCCCATTGAGGCTTGGCCAGCCAGCCGACATGACTTAGAGGCCAACCCAGCCAGTCGGCTAGCCCATGGGGCAGCCAAGACTATAGGCGGCCAAGGCATATGGGCTGCCCACCAGCAGCCAGCGTAGGCCCGGTCAGCCAGTTTGGACAAAGCGCACACGGTGGCCAGAAGGGCTGGTGTGAAAGCACATATATAAAATGCATAAGACTTGGTCGTGGGGTATTTTATAAACACGTCAATTCATGCGTGAGCCAGTCGACCAATATAGTAGAAGGGCTATAAATAGCCAAGCGTTGATGTTAGTTGAGCATTTGATAATTCACAAAGGGTTGCTGTATTCCAAGGGCAAGGACAGCCAAGGTAAAGAGTGCAGGTCAAGAACAGATCTTCAAATCTACAGACTTGCATTATTGTGCATCATTCTAATGCGTTATTGTACATCATTCTAATAAAGCAAATACACCATTCGTGGTGGGGGCCCTATAGAGGATATTGGGGACCCCGACTCCTCTCTCTCGCTTTCTCTCTATTTTTGGACATCTCTCTCTATGTTGTGTGTTATCTTTGTCACGAAAGATTGTTGAGTTCTGAACATTGAAGTTCGAATCTATCCACCGAGCTTCCGCATGTTACATTGGTATCAAAGCCTTCTTCAAGTGTGAAGATTCAACCAGAAAACTAGAAAACAAAAGATCGCTTGTGTGGTTGGCTAGACCACCCCTTTCAGTGTGACTCTTGTCCCTAGAGGGACGGTTGGGTTTTAGCCTCCGGAAAGTCTCCCACACGCATAGTGGATGGTTTTATTGCATTCCAAAAAGGAAGTGCATATTCCCACAATGTGCTAAGCTGATGTACAAGGGTGGAAAGCCCAAGACTTCCCAGCCTTCCGCTCCAAAGGCACCCGCTTCGGGCGAAAAAGGCCAAAATAAGAGACAAGGTCTTCCCCAAGACAGAGCACAGGAGACTCTGGCTCCAAGAACTTACTCCAAACCATAAAGACCCGTGGGAAACCGAGTGTAGAAGAGACAGCTCTATACAAGGAGGGCTCCACATCTCTCTATGTTGTGCATTATCGTCGTCACAAAAGATAGCTGAATTCTGAACATTAAAGTTGCAGATTCTGTCCACCAAGATTCTGCATGTTACAAGCAAAGGAGTAAACACCCACTTATGTGTTTATGTGTGTGAACCACCTCTTAGAGGAGGTAGAAATAATATCTAGATATGTGTGTGTTATGACATAAGCAATGATGTTAGAAGAGAACCTTTGTAACCTATAAAGGTACATGTACTTCATTGAAAGAATACAAGCATACAAGCTAATGTATTCAGTCGTGTACTTTCACTCTCCCTCTACCATTCTCTCTCTCTTTTTTCTTTTTTTTTCGTAAAGGTAAGAACGTAATATTATGCAAAGGTAATGTACTTAGGCCTCAAGGCCAACAGCTGGGCTACCATTCTCTCTCTCTCTCTCTCTCTCTCTCTCTCTCTCTCTCTCTCACTTTTTTTTTTGTTGGTAAAACCAGTTGAAATTGCATTATATCATAAATGTACAAAGGGGTTTGACATAAAGAGGATGTCTAAACCCTAGAACTTAAAAACAGTAGTAAAAAAGTTCTATGCAAGAGACATGAAGATCACCCTCGTGACAGGCATCATACAAAGACTGCCTGTGAGGATCTAAAGGACTCGTATGAATGAGACAGTGGCTGACCCAAGAAAGCATAATTATGCTGCATCCATATAATCCATAGTGCCCAATATCGAACCAAAGAGAGGAACAAGGAAAACTCTGACAGGGAATGTGAAAATCTGCCAAATAGCCAAAAGAATTTCCCAAATCTCTACAGATCTCTCTCTCTCTCACACACACACACACACAAGCCCCAGGTCACACAACTGCTCCCTATCCGCACCTGACCTCTACTCGCGCACCGCTCACAGGCTCTGTCTGCCTGCGCTGTGTGTGTCCTTCCGCCTGACCTCTGCTCGTGCGCCATGCACAGGCCCTGCAGGCTAGCACTGCGTGCAACCCTTCTCCTCGCTTTCCCCACCGGTCCAACAAATGGGATGGATTACAGGGAGATTTAAAGAAAGCGATGGACAAGCTGGACACCCAAGCAAACGCAAGTTCAGAACCCAACAGCTGGGGAACTCTTACCAAAGATGTGCTAAAGGCCCTCAGGGACATCTTGGTGTTCCAGGATGACCACTGGGAGAAAGAGACAGCTGAGCTCCGAGAGGAGATGGCAAAGATGAGGCAACAACATGGCAAGCAGGTGGAAACCCTTGAGCGAGAGATTTCAGCTCTCAAACAAGCCTCCCAAGAGCTCACGCACAGAACCAAATAAGACAACTCCTGAAGTTGAGCACATAAAAGTTGAGGAAGCCAAGGTTTGCATCATGATCCTAAACAAGAACGCCCTGCACTGTGGCCTGCAGAAGAACATCAGAACTAAGTACACTGGCTGCCTGTTATGCATGTGCCCCCTCTCAAACAGTGGAGTCATTCCTAAGATCTGGCCTGAGAGTAACTTGCCCCTCCTGTCAGTCAATCAGATCACACCAGTCAAGAAAAGAGAGCTAAAATAGTGTTTGACCAAATTATTGGCAGACTGCATTGTCTCTGATGGTGAAGTCTATTCTTCCTGTATATTTGAGTGACATACAGGAGCCATCCCAAGGAAAAAAATCCTCAATAGCACTGCTCACACATCAGAAGATCTCATTACTCCAAAACTGTTACGCTAATAACTGTCCATATTACAGTGATGGCTTCCAGTTCACTAAGAGTCTCCTGTATTTGAATGTTTTGAACGAGTGAAACTTAACATTGAATCACCAGGAGTCTCCTGTAATTGAATGTTGACTCTTGAATGCTGTGAATACTACAAAAGGATAATTCTCTTCATTGAAAAAAACAAGGCCGACTCAAGTGCAAGTAAAGCTACCCCACTTGAAAACTCAAAACTCCTTGATTTCATGTGTATTACTCACTATGGCATTATCATGTCTAGCATCTATTCTTCCAACTAATATAAGTGTTGATAAAAATTTGCATAAAAGGAATTAAGAGGGGGGGGAAGGGATATGCATGTATAGAGAAAATTTGCATAAAAGGAATTAAGAGGGGGGGGGGAGGGATATGCATGTATAGAGTAGTTGATAAAGGATTGTTTATAGTGATCTCTTACCGTTGCCCCAACTCGGAGGCCATGCACTTGAGAAAGTGGTTGATGAGTCAACAGAAGCCAGGCACGGCCATCTAGCTCCAGTAACCTTCCTCTTACAAACATTTCAGTTACAACCCCAATGTATGATCCAAAGTGCTTACCCTGGCATGTCCGCTGGCACTTTTGCTGGTTATGTTCTTCCACCATACACATTGCTTTTGTGTGCATGATGCAATCATCGTTTCCTGTCTCAGGCCTCTTGGGCA